>NC_081300.1:45388416-45697500 GCF_030435805.1 Mustela lutreola
GAAATAAGCAAGTCAGGAAAAGGGAGAGGAAGGTGGCCTTGCTGGTGGTGGGTGCTAATCTGCAAAGAACAATCAGAGAAGATCTGTCTGATCTGGTGACCCTTATGGAAGGGGAGTGAGCGAATGAACTGAGGGAGGGAGCCAAGCTTGCATGAAGATGGTGGGGGTGGGGACAGTTGTGCAGGCAGAGAGAAGCAAGTGCAATGATGCCAAGGCAGGAGCGTGCTTGGTACGTTGGAGGAACCGCAAAGCAGCAGCATGGTGGGAGCCAGTGTGAGCACCTGGGGAAGAAGACGATCAGAACGACACACGGGAGAGCGGCGCTGGGAGGATCATCTGGGAACTTTTCTCGCTGTGGCCAAAATTTTGTTCTTCAACCCAGTGAGCTGGGAAGCTGCTGGAGCTTTTCGAGCAGAGGCATGGCTTGACCTGCTTCAAGTCTGGAAGGATCGACGCGGCTGCTCTTGGGGAGGGTGAGGGGAGGCAGGAGAACGGTGAGGAGGGTGGCGTGCTGGCGAATGTTGAACAGCTGGCTCGCCACCGGAGAAGCGAGGGCGAGTGTGTCATGACAAGCTGTAAGAGGTGGAAAGGAGAGCGACGGGGTAGAAGGAGAAAGACAAAGAGGGAGTGCGGGGTAGGAGGGAGGGAAAAGCCTCTCTGCTGACGGACGGACGTGACCTTTAAGGAGAGATGGGAGGGAGCCAGGTATGCATCAAAGGTCACCAAGGCTGTTTCCCTGGGTTCTCAGGACCATCTGTCTGCAGGCTCAGACGATGGAGAAAATGTACTTAAAAAAATAAACAAATATCCACCAGGGAAATATATCTTTCAGCTTCCTTTGGTAACATATTCGAGTGTTTACCGTGTTCTCAGAGGATTTATCTTTGCGTCTAACTTGAATCCACCTTCTGCACGTAAAGCCTCTCCTTCCGTTCTGAGCGGGGAGCAGAGAGAGTGGTTCGCTGAGCCTCAAGTTCGGTCTCATGAAGTGACCCGCCAGCCGGTGCTTGAGGAGGAAACTTGGTGCCGCTGAATTGCACCCCCTTCTTGGTGCCGCTGAATTGCACCCCCTTCCGTGCTCGTCCTTGCTGACTGATCCCTTACTTGGGCGAAGTTAGGGAGAATATTGACAAACTTGAACGATGTTTGGGGTCACCTGAGCTGTTTGGAATTACTTATAGCCTCTGGATACCAGCACTAAATAAGATGCAGAACGAGCCACAGAGGGACTTGCCCTGAGGGTTTTGCAATTCCCACTGCCAAAGCCCAAGGATTCCTGAAGCTCGTGGAAGGAAATGAGAAGAAAAAGCAGCTGAAACAGTTCATTGAACCTGTTCTGAGTTTATATGTTGTATTGTTTTGACAGCTCTTGTAAGCAGGTTGCATGGATATGGTAATAAGAGAAATAGACAGAGATGGAACAGGCACATAAATACGGAAAAATTACAGGCACTGTGTATGTACAATTATATAACTCTATCAAAGCAGTATTGGATTTCGGGAACACCTCGGCATTACTTGCTGTTTTTTGGGTAGAGAATTTGGTTTTAAATGAGGGAAACCCTGAAAGGACAATGAATAAATCTAGGAGGAAAATGTTAGTGTTGAGAGCATGTGGTGGTAATTCATAAGAAAAGAGGTTCCCGAAAGGTCTAGACGGGCAATATAGAAACGTAACCCTGGTAATACAAGTATGGCACGAGGCCAGAGAAGGGAAAAAAGAAATAGGAAAAGAAAGAACAGCCTTGGGAACTGATCAAGTTTATGAACAGAGAAATAGTCATGCTTGGAGGTGTTAGATGGCTTCGCTATAGGTCTATTTTGTGGATGGCATTTGGTTAGTGTCCATTTTACAGGTCAAATATGAATTCATTTTTTATGAAAACAATTTCATTGTTTTTTTAAAAGATTTTATTTATTTATTGTGAGAGAGAGATC
Source organism: Mustela lutreola (assembly GCF_030435805.1). Classification (NCBI taxonomy): domain Eukaryota; kingdom Metazoa; phylum Chordata; class Mammalia; order Carnivora; family Mustelidae; genus Mustela; species Mustela lutreola. The sequence goes on from NC_081300.1 coordinate 45,390,355, forward strand.
ACAAGTAGACAGAGAGGTAGGCAGAGAGAGGCTGAGCAGAGAGCCTGAAGAGGGGTTCGATCCCAGGACCCTGATATGACCTGAGCCGAAGGCAGAGGCTTAACCCACTGAGCCACCCAGGTGCCCCTCATTGTCTTCTTTTTTGGTTCCATGCCATATACATACATTTGTATGCATATAACATACTTATTTTCTATTAAGAAATACTGGACCAGAAGCTGGGCAAATGCTCTGTAGTGACTTTTTACTCTCATGGGGAACTCCAATATAATCTGTCCTAGAGAAAAGAGAAAGATTTTGCTAACAATCTTCAAAATTATACCAAAGGCTTTTGGTATATGCAGAGAGTGGTGATTGCACTTTATTATTATTTTTTAAAGATTTTATTTATTTATTTGACAGACGGATCACAAGTAGGCAGAGAGGCAGGCAAAGAGAGAGAGGAGGAAGCAGGCTTTCCGCTGAACAGAGAGCCTGATGCAGGACTTGATCCCAGGAACCTAGGATCATGAACTGAGCCAAAGGCAGAGGCTTTAACCCATTGAGCCACCCAGGTGCCCCTACACTTTATTTTGTAAATATGCAGAAAATAGTCTTATTAAAGATACATACAGAAAGAAAACTCTTACGAAATGTGCTATGAAGAAATAGTATTGACACTCAGAGTAGTTCAGAATTGGAGTAGACTATGAAAGAAGGCTATAGGAAAAGGTCTTTGGGAATCTTTAGATTTAATTTTTAAAATTGAACATGAAAATAAGACAGATGCCCAGATGAAGGCAGGCATTTTATTGTTCAGAGATATATATATTTTTTTACATTGACAAGAAACCATTCTCTTTAGGTTTGACCGAAGTTATTTCAACCTTATCAGTATATTTTTGCCTAAAAATCATGGAGCATTTATTGCATTTTTCTAAACAAAGCAGCTTTTTGAAAATGTAAATCTCCATTTGCATGCACAGGTATTTCCTTCCATATGCCAGACCCATTCCAATGTCAGCATGGTTGGTATTTAGCTGTGCCCTAATTATGCGTTCCCTACTAACTCCTTATCCCTTAGGTCTCAGATCAACTGTCACTTCCCCAGGGAAGTCTTTCCCTTAATTAGATGCTCCCTACCCTCGTCCCCATTATACTTTCTTAAAAAACTCAGAGCTTTAAAAAATGTTTTATTTTTTGTGTGTGTTTGTTATTGTCTATCTGCCCCCTAGACTGTTGAGCTCCATCAGGTCCCAGGCCGTATCTATTATATCTCTGCTGTATACTCCACACTTAAGATTGGACCTGACTTATGATAGGCATTCAATAAATATTTGTTGAATGGCTGAATGTAGGCATTTTTAAAGTTTGTTAATATTAATGAGAATAATTGGTGTTACGAGAAAGAGCAAAGTGTTGACTCAGGCCCTAGAACCCTTTATACATAGGGCATTTATTTTTCTCACATATAATTTTCAAGCAAAAGAAAATAAAACTATAAAATCTTTTAATATAAAATTATTTACCAAGGGGTTATTCTCAGGAGGAGGGTGTAGACTAAACACATATCCTCAAGGCAGTGAAGTTTTTGCAGGTCAGCTTTTCCCCTTTTTTATGGTTTTACTGGCTGTGGTATAACTGAAAAACTCAATCTGGCAGATCCAATAATTTACAATGTCTTTTCCTTCTCTGTACTTTCCACTCATTTTATTGCCTAAAATGAATTGTTACTTGTTCCTTTTTTGAGAGGGGGGCAACTGAAATTGGCCACTCTTAGTAGCTCCTGGAAATTACTTAATGTAGCTGTCGTATGCCCTCTTTTGCCCTCTGGGGGTCTTTGGTTCATCTTTCATTCTGGAATGCCCTTAGCCTTGGTTGGCATGCTCTTTTCTCTTCTAGTTGTTGGGGCACGGGAGCTCCTCTGCTCTCTGATGTTCTTTATTTAGCCGAGTGAGTACAGGAGGCTGCCTTCAAGTCCAGTGCTAGTTGAGAAACCCAGAGAAATATTCACTCTATTGGGCACGTCGAGAATGCTGTGTGAGGAAGGAAGGAGGAACCTGCCGCCTACGCCCCAGGCTTCTGAAAACAGCTTCTCAAGCCCTTCATGTTTCCCCACCATCCTGATGAAAACAGATGACAGAACAGGAGTGGTTGTTTGTGAAAGGTTTGGAGACGAAAAAGAGCTTTGTGGTAAACAGCTTAATACTGACTTTACAGTTTCAGGACGAACTTCTTGGTCCTTATTATGGGACCTGCTGTATACGTGGCTGCTCAGTACGTCATTCGTGAAAGAATAAGTGATGGTGGACCTGTGATCTCGAATGTTATAGAACCCAAAACCCCAGGGCTGGAAAAGATACCATAGTCTCAACTGGATGTCCCTCTGCTGAACATAAAGAAAATTACTCTTGGAGAGAGTGAAAGACTTGGCCATCATCAAAAGTAAATTATGTGCCGAATTGAGATTAAAAAATAGAATAGGAAGTTTTCAAGAGAAATATGAGAAATCATTTAGCCAGTTTGATCAATACAGACTGGAGGATTCTGACCAAATGAACCTTCTTCTTCCCAGCTGCCCTCTGCCGACATTTGTAAGCTGTGTGCTCTGAATTATTTAGAAATTGTCTCAACATCCATCTCACGTGTTTGTGTAGACATACCCGTAAAGAGTTATATAAGCAGTATTATTATCGTAATTATTGTTATCATTAGCTGCTTCATTTCTTATCATTTTCCTTGTGGTTCATCCAGGGTCTACTGAGGGCTGTTAAAGAACTTGAAAAAAAAAAAAAAAAAAGAATTGTACTTGTAGATACTTATTTTCATTGTATTATTTAGAACTCTATCCTAGGGAATCCTGCTAATTCCCAGTTCACTAATCCACAAAAACCTTAAATTCTCACCCTGCTCTGTAAGCTCTAACAGCAGCAGGATGGAGTGAAGTCTCTTATTACTAAAACTTCATTACTCATACAAACTATTCGTGGGCGCTCCTATGCTGTGGTGTGTGATCATAAATAATTAAGGCAGAACAACCCTTGTCAGAAGAACTGAAGCAAAGATACACTCCTCTGTTTGCAGACACCATATAGGCAATGACTTCCTCATTAATGCAGCAATTCGCTAAGGATTGCCATAGTTAAAGGGAATTAGCAAGTGCTAGCATGCCCATATTCATCTTTGGAGAGGCTGTGCAATATTCAAAATGACAGGCCTTTTGAGTGAGGCTTACTGAAAGTATCCCATTCTTAAAGTGATTTACAAATTAAAACTTTGGGAGTCACCTTTTCAAAGGTGTCACTATAGGACTTCTCAGAGGAGTGAAATAATTTTAGAATATATAGAGTTTTTGAGTCTAGCTTCCTCTGGAGTCTTTGCCTTCTGTCACTCTCACTCTTATCAAGAATGGTAACATAGGGGCACCTTGGTGGCTCAGTCATTAAGTGTCTGCCTTTGGCTCAGGTCATGTGCTAGGGTCCTGGGACTGAGCCCCACATAGGAATCCTTGCTGTGTGGGGAGTCTGCCTGCTTGTGTTTCCTCTCTTGCTGTATCTCTCTGTCAAAAAAAAAAAAAAAAAAAGAGTGGTAACCTATTGGATGGGACTCTAGAGGGTATTATGCTAAGTGAAATAAGTCAATTAGAGAAAGACAATTATCATATGATCTCACTGATACGTGGAATTTGAGAACAAAGACAGAGGATCATAGGGGAAGGGAGGGAAAAATGAAACCAGATGAAACCAGAGAGGGAGACAAACTATGAGAGACTTTTTTAAAAAATTCACGTATAATGTATTACTTGTTTCAGGGGTACAGGTCTGTGAATCATCAGTCTTATACAATTCACAGCACTCACCACAGCACATACCCTCCCCAATGTCCCATCACCCAGTCACCCTATCCCTCCCAATCCCCTCCCCTCCAGCAATCCTCAATTCGTTTCCTGAGATTAAAAGTCTCTTATGGTTTACCTCCCTCCCCAGTCCCATCTTGTTTCATTTTTCCCTTCCTTCCCCACGCAACCCCCACCCTACCTCTTAAATTCCTCATATCAGGGACATCATACGAGTTTTCTTTCTCTGATTGACTTATTTCGCTTAGCATAATACCCTCTAATTCCATCCATGTCATCACAAATGGCAAGATTTGGGTTTTTTTTTTGATGGCTACATAGCATTCATATATATATATATATATATATATATATATATATATATATATATATCACATCTTCTTTAGCCATTCATCTGTTGATGGACATCTAGGCTCTTCCCATAGCTTGGCTGTTGTGGACATTGCTGCTATAAACATTCGGGTGCACATGCTTATTCAGATCACTACATTTGTATCTTTAGGGTAGATACCCAGTATGCAATTGCTGTGTGGTAGGGTAGCTCTATTTTCAATTTTTTAAGGAACCTCCATACTGTGGCTGCACCCCTTACATGCCCACTAACAATGTAGAATTCCCCTTTCTCCGCATCCTCACCAACACCTGTCATTTCCTGACTTACTAATTTTAGCCATTCTGACTATGTGAGGTGGTGTCTCACTGTGATTTTGATTTGTATCTCTCTGATGCTGAGTGATGTTGGGCACTTTTTCATGTGTCTGTTGGCCATTTGGATGTCTTCTTTGCAGAAACGTCTATTCATATCTTCTGTCCATTTATTGATTGGATTATTTCTTCTTTGGGTGTTGAGTTAGATAAGTTCTTTATAGATTTTGGACACTAGCCCTTTATCTGATATGTCATTTGCAAATATCTTCTCCCATTCTGTCAGTTGTCTTTTGGTTTTGTTGATTGTTTCCTTTGCTATACGAAAGCTTTTGATCTTGATGAAGTCCCAATAGTTCATTTTTGCCCTTGTTTCCTTTGCCTTTGGCTATGTTTTTAGGAAGAAGTTGCTGCAGCTGAGGACAAAGAGGTTGCTGCCTGTGTTCTCCTCAAGGATTTTTAGGATTCTTGTCTCACATTGAGGTCTTTCATCCATTGTGAGTCTATTTTTGTGTGTGGTGTAAGGAAATGGTCCAGTTTCATGCTTCTGCCTGTGGCTGTCCAATTTTCCCAACACCATTTGTTGAAGGGACTGTCTTTTTCCATTGGATATTCTTTCCTGCTTTGTCAAAGATTAGTTGACTATAGAGTTGAGGGTCCATTTCTGGGCTCTTTATTTTGTACCATTGATCTATGTGTCTGTTTTTGTGCCAGTACCATACTTTCTTGATGATTACAGCTTTGTGATCATCAAGCTGATGATTCCATCTTGAAGTCTGGAATAGTGATGCCTCCAACTTTGGATTTCTTTTTCAACATTCCTCTGGCTATTGGGGGTCTTTTCTGGTTCCATATAAATTTTAGAATTATTTGTTCCATTTCTTTGAAAAAAATGGATGGTATTTTGATAGGGATTGCATTAAATATGTAGATTGTTCTAGGTAGCATAGACATTTTCACAATATTTATTCTTCCAATCCATGAGCATGGAACATTTTTCCATTTCTTTGTGTCTTCCTCAATTTCTGTCATGAGTACTCTATAGTTCTGAGTACAGATTCTTTGCCTCTTTGGTTAAATTTACTCCTAAGAGTAATCTTGTGTTTTTGAGTGCAATTATAAATGGGATCAACTCCTTAATTTCTTTTTCTTCTCTCTTGTTGGTGTATAGAAATGCAACTGATTTCTGTGCATTGATTTTATACTCTGACACTTTACTGAATTCCTGTATGAGTACTAGCAGTTTTGGAGTGGAGTCTTTGGTTTTCCGCATAAACTACTATATTATCTGCAAAGAGTGAGAGTTTAACTTCTTTGCTGATTGCATTTTATTTCTTTTTGTTGTCTGATTGCTGAGACTAGAACTTCTAGTACTGTGTTGAATAGCAGTGGTGGTAGTGGACAGCCCTGCTGTGTTCCTGATCTTAGCAGAAAAGCTCTCAGTTTTCCCCCATTGAGAATGATATTTGCTGTAGTATTTTCATAAATGGTTTTGATGATACTGAGGAATGTACCCTCTATCCCTATGCTGTGAAGAGTTTTGATCAAGAAAGGATACTATGCTTTTTCAAATGCTTTTTCAGCATCTATTGAGAGTATCATATGGTTCTTTTTCTTTCTTTTATTAATGTATCACATTGATTGATTTGCAGATGTTGAACCAACCCTGCACCCTGGAATAAATTCCACTTGGTTGTGGTGAATAATCATTTTAATGTCCTGTTGGATCCTATTGGCTAGTATTTTGGTGAGAATTTTCACATCTGTGTTCATCAAGGATATTGGTCTGTAATTCTCTTTTTTGATGGGATCCTTGTCTGGTTTTGGAATCAAGGTGATGCTTGCCCCATAAAATGAGTTTGGAACTTTTCCTTACATTTCTATTTTTTGGAACAGTTTCAGGTGAGTAGGTATTAATTCTTCTTTAAATGTTTGGTAGAATTCCCCTGGGAAGCCATCTGGCCCTGGGCTCTTGTTTGGAGATTTTTGATGACTGTTTCAATCTCCTTTCTGGCTAGGGTCCTATTCAGGTTTTCTATTTCTTCCTGGTTCAGCTGTGGTAGTTTATACATCTCTAGAAATGCCTCCATTTCTTCCAGATTACCACATCTGCTGGCATGTAGTTGCTCATGATATGTTCTTATAATTGTTTGTATTTCTTTGGTGTTGGTTGTAATCTCTCCTCTTTCATTCATGATTGCATTAATTTGGGTCCTTTCTCTTTTCTTTTTGATAAGTCTGGCCAGGGGTTTATCAATCTTATTAATTCTTCCAAAGAACCAGCTCCTAGTTTTGTTGATTTGTTCTACTGTTCTTTTGGTTTGTATTTCATTGATTTCTGCTCTGATCTTTATGATTTCTCTTCTCCTTCTGGGTTTAGGCTTTCTTTGTTGTTCTTTCTCCAGATCCTTTAGGTGTAGGGTTAGGTTGTGTATTTGAGACCTTTCTTGTTTCTTGAGAAAGGCTTGTATCACTATATATTTTCCTCTCAGGATTGCTTTTGGTGTGTCCCACAGATTTCGAGCCATTGTGCTTTCATTATCATTTGTTTCCATGAATTTTTTCAATTCTTCATTAATTTCCTGGTTGACCCATTTGTTCTTTAGAAGGATGCTCTTTAGTCTCCATGTATTTGTGTTCTTTCCAAATTTCCTCTTGTGATTGAGTTCTAGCTTCAGAGTATTGTGGTCTGAAAATATGCAGGGAATGATCCCTGTCTTTTGGTATTGGTTGAGAGTTGATTTGTGACCCAGGATGTGATCTATTCTGGAGAATGTTCCACGTGCACTAGAGAAGAAGGTGTATTCTGTTGCTTTGGGATGGAATGTTCTGAATATATCTGTGATGTCCCTCTGGTCCAATGTGTCATTTAAGGTCTGTATTTCCTTGTTGATCTTTTTCTTGGATGATCTGTCCATTTCAGTGAGGGGAGTGTTATGTTCCCCTACTATTATTGTATTATTATCGATGTGTTTCTTTGATTTTGTTATTAATTGGTTTATATAATTGGCTGCTCCTATGTTAGGGGCATAGATATTTAAAATTGTTAGATCTTCTGGTTGGACAGACCCTTTGAGTATGATATAGTGTCCTTCCTCATCTGTTAGTATAGTCTTTGGCTTGAGATCTAATTGGTCTGATATAAGGACTGCCACCCCAGCTTTCTTTGTTGTCCGTTAGCATGGTAAATTGTTTTCTACCCCCTCACTTTAAATGTGGAGGTGTCTTTGGGTCTAAAACGAGTTTCTTGTAGACAGCATATTGATGGGTTTTGTGTTTTTATCTATTCTGATACCCTGTGTCTTTTGATTGGGGCATTTAGCCATTTACATTGAGGGAACTATTGAAAGAGCTGAAGTTAGTGCCATTGTATTGCCTGTAAGGTGACTGTTACTGTATCTTGTCTATGTTCCTTTCTGGTCTGTTACGTTTAGGTTCTCTCTTTGCTTAGAGGACCCCTTTCAATACTTCCTTTAGAGCTTGTTTGGTGTTTGCAAATTCTTTTAGTTTTTGTTTGTCCTGGAAGCTTTTTATCTCTCCTTCTCTTTTCAGTGACAGCCTATCTGGATATAGTATTCTTGGCTGCATGTTTTTCTCATTTAGTGCTCTGAATATATCATGCCAATTCTTTCTGGCCTGCCACGTCCCTTGTGGATAAGTCTGCTGCCAGTCTAATAATTCTACCATTGGATGTTACAGACCTGTTGTCCTGATCTGCTTTGGGGATTTTCTATTTGTTGCTAAGACTTGTAAGTTTTACTATTAGATGATGGGGTGTTGACATGTTTTTATTGATTTTGAGGGGGGTTCTCTGTGCCTCCTAGAATTTGATGCTTGTTCCCTTCCCCAAATTAGGGAAATTCTCTGCTTTAATTTGCTCCAGCATACCTTCTGCCCCATTCTCTCTTTCTTCTTCTTCTTGGATCCCAATTATCCTAATACTGTTTCATGTTATGGTATCACTTATCTCTCGAATTCTTCCCTCATGGTCCAGTAGTTGTTTATCTCTCTTTTTCTCAGCTTCTTTATTCTCCATCATTTGGTCTTTTGTATCACTAATTCTCTCTTCTGCCTCATTTATCCTAGTAGAAAGAACCTCCATTTTTTATTGCACCTCATTAATAGCCTTTGATTTCAACTTGGTTAGATTTTAGTTCTTTTATTTCTCCAGAAAGAGATTCTGTAGTATCTTCTATGGTTTTTTCAAACCCAGCTAGCATCTTTATATATAATCGTCATTCTGAACTCTAGTTCTGATATCTTGTCCATATTGATTAGGTCTCTAGCTATTGGTACTGCCTCTTGTTCTTTTTTTTTTTTTTTTTTTTGAGGTAAGTTTTTCTGCCTTGTCATTTTATTCAGAAAGGAATAGATGAATGAGAGAACAAAATACTAAAAGGGTAGCAACGACCCCAGAAAAATATACATGAACCGAATCAGAAGGGACATGTACCCAGTGGGAGAAGAAAGGAAAAAAAAAAGAAAAAATTTATATATTAACACACATATATTAATATATGAATAGACTGGTGAATAGAATAGAGCCATATGCTTGATTTTGGTTGTATTTTGGTCTGTTAGAAGAAACTGCCTCCCAAAATTTTAAAGAAAGAAAAACCTACATATATACAAAAATAAGGGTAAACACGATGGAGAAATGGAATATGACTATCTAGTTGAAAATAAAAAAGATTTTTAAAAATAAATTGATAAGATAAGAAGTAGGTTGGGGGTGGGAAGAGAGAGCATATGATCAGGCTGGAGACTAGAACAAAGCCATACACTAGATTTAGGTTATATTTTGATCTGTTAGAAGAAACTATATCCCAAAATTTTAAAGAAAGAAAAACTTATATGTATACAAAAAATAAGTTTAAATACAATGAAGGGACAGAATATGACTTGTATGAAAATTTAAAATGATATTTAAAAAGGTATTGATAAGGTACGATAGTTTTAAAAAGCTAAAATAGAAAAAAAAAGCTAAAATAAGATAGAAAAATTTTAAAAAATAGAATAAGAAAAAAATAAAATTAAGAAAATTTAACTTTGAAAGACTAAAGAATCATGGGGAAAAAAGCCATGAATTCTGTGTGCTATGTTCCCCTAGTTCTGGAGTTCCACAGTTTTTGTGGCTTAGTGAACTTTTTCTTGGCTGAATGATCTTCTGGGGGAGGAGTCTGTTGCCCTGATTCTCAAATGTTTTTGCCCAAGGCGGAATTATACTGCTCTTGCCAGGAGCCAGGCTAAGTAATCTGCTTGCGTTTGCTCTTTGGAGCTTTTCTTCCCTGAATGCTTTCCATAGAGCTCTGGAGGATGGGAATGAAGATGACAGCCTCCCACTCTCCAGCCCATAGGGGTGGAGAGCTTGGGGTCCCACTCCTCAGTGTGCCCTCTGAAAAAAGCAGTCAATCCTTCCCCTCTCCCTGGTCTCTGGCCATGCTCTGTGCTCACCCAGCCTGTGACTGAGCATTTCTATCTCTGGTGCATGGCCTTGTCTGGAATCTCCAAACCCAGCCGATTCCTGCAGTGTACTCAGTCTCCCCAGATATGCCACTTTTAGGGTCCCTGCTCAAAGAGCAGTGGTCCATCTGTGCCTTGTATCACAGTTATGGCAACCCTGAGCTGCAAGTTCCCTCCCTGGCTCCGTCTCTGCAGCCAGCTTCCATGCTCCCAATACGTGGGAGCTCTGCCACACTCAGGCACCCCTGGTCTTCCTGTGACTCCTGAGGGTCCTGAGACCACACTGTCCCTGTGAAGGCTCCACCCCCCACTTAGCCTCTTGGAGTGACATCCCTCAGTGGAGCAGATGTCTAAAATTCTGATTTTGTGCGCTGCTGCTCTATTGCTTTCTGGGAGCTGGCCTCTGCCCCCCATGGTGTCTCTTCCCGAGTATCGTCTTGGTTTCATACTTCTTGGCACCTCCTACCTTCCAGAAAGTGGTTTATTTTCTGTTCCTAGTATTGCTTTTCTTCTCTTCAATCTCCTATTGAATCTGTAGGTGTTCAGAGTGGTTGGATAACTACCTAGCTGAATTCCTGGGGCCTAACGAAATTTAGATCTCTTACTCCTCTGCCATCTTGCTCCTCCCACCCCCAAAAGACTCAGTCTCAAGAAACAAACTGAGGGTTGCTGGAGGAAAGAGTGGGTAGGAGGGTTGAGGTGGATGGCTGATGGACATTGGGCAAGGTATGTGCTATGGTGAGTGCTGTGAATTGTGTAAGACTAATGAATCACAGACCTGTACCCCTGAAACAAATAATACATTATATGTTAAAAAAAAAAAGTGGTAACCTATATGAGGTCAGTTCATGTTTGTGCTCTGTAGAGCAAGGTGTTGCTTATCAGTTCACCTAATTGTACTCTGCTGAAAACTCAGAATATATCTTTTCCATACTTAATCTGAGTGGGCAAACACTTGTGTAACAGAAAACAGTTATCATTGTTAAAAAGAAAAGCATTAGAGCTTCAAATTAGATTTATTAGCATGATGACCCATTTATGGAAAACATTTAATTTATTTGTTCATTCATTCATTTACTCATGCAACAAACACTACTATTTACCATGTGCTAGCAACTGTGTGAGACAGTGTATGAAATGGGCCATGTTCCTACCCTCAGGGAATTTGCAGTTTAGCAGATACAAGTATTAGCTTTGACTACATGAATTTTCTTTTATTTAACTGTTGCTGACTTACAAAAGCAGTTTCATGTGTTTCAACCTAATACAAAGAAAGTGTGTTATAGGAACACATAGAAAAAAACCTAATATAGTTTTGGGATCAGACACTGGCTCCTTGAGGAAATGATATTTGAGTCAGTAGCAGTAGGATGAGTGGGAGTAAGTTAGATGAGGCAGGAAATGTCACAGTAGTGGCAATAGGAAATAAGTGTGAGCCTGACTGTGTTAGGGAATGCCTGCATAGAGCCCAAAAAGGAAGAGGAAGGGAAACAGTGTGCATAGGTGGGCAGGGCTAGATGGTGGGTGGGGCATTCATGTCATGTTGTTCAAACTACATTTAAAAACCAGAGAGCAATTTGAAAGAGAAAAGCAAATGGAACAGATCTGCACTGTTAGAAATCACTTTTACTGCAATATAGAAAGGCACTAGAGGTGGGAAGTCTGGAGGGGGAATGAATGACTGGTTAAGAGATTGGGAGATGGTGTTAGCTTCATCAAGATTGGTCATAGTGAAGATTGAGAGAAAAGGACATCTGGGATTTAGAACTGACAGGACTTGGCAACCTAGCAGACACAGAGAGTAAAAGACTATGGGGTCAAGAAAGAAACACTGGTTTTTGACTTCATGGTAATGCCATTTTTGGAGGCAGGGAACACCAAAAGAAGAGTTGACTGGGCTGTTGTTGAGATGTTGAGATATCCAACAGAGATTTTAACATAATTCAACTTTATTTAATACTTGGGGGTTCTTGGGAGACATTTAAGTAGAGAAGTCCAATAGCAGCCAGTTACATAGGTTGGGAGTTCAGGTAAAAAGTGAGATCTGGTAAAGATTTAAGAATCATTTATAACTGGGAGAGGTGTCTGGGAGAGCAAATCAGGTTTCCCAGAGGGCATATACTGTGAGAAGAGAAGGAAGAGGTGGAGGAAAAATAGTCTATAATGGGGGCCAGACCTGGGCAGAAGGGACATTTGGAAACCAGTGTAGGGCCAAGGCTGGATATTTGGTGTCAGAAAACAGAAGAAATTCAGTGGTTTGAAAAGTAATGAATGGTCATTCATTTCTAAAGCTGCTCAGAGGTTGAGAAAACAAGAACTGATATTAATTGTAAAAATTTAATAACAGAATCAGGTAATGAAATTTGTGACCAACTCAGAGAAAAAGAAATTGATTAGATAGAGCCCAATTCTGATTAGAGGTCAACAAAAACATTATGGTAGATTTAATTTTTTCAAGTTTAGGATTTTACTTTCCATTTGGTCTTAACTAACCCTTAAGTACTGAGTCATGTAATTTGCTGAGTGACAATGAATAATGTAATGAGAAATCAATCACTGTATAAATTTGGATTCAAATCAATGTCATCTTCAGTTTGGTAGGTCATATGATGACCATGTGATGTCTGATTTGTCTGGGACAGTTCCTTCATGTCTGTTATCTCATTGTACTTATTACTCAAGAATGTCCCAGTTTGGGCAATAAATGAAATCGCTTTCTAAGCCATAGACACAGTGCTTCTATGTCTTTGCAAAATTCAACTTTCTCTGCTCAGGTGGGAAGGCGTTCAATTCACATAAATCTGATTGTGTTACGTGCTCCATGGCTAATTATAAGAAAATCATAGGAGACACATTTATGGATTTTTTTTTATGAAAACACAGTCATAAGCAATGTATAAAGGAAAAGACTATTGGAACAAATAATGTTCAATCAGGAATAATCCATATTTATTGAATACCTCTTATGGGTTAGGCACCATATTCAGATCCTCAAGTCTCTTGCTCATACTACCACTTATTTTTTAGTACCTCAATTCTGTCTTTAATACCTTTTCTGATTTTTATTGATCTGTAGGATATTTAGATTTTCTTTCCTTTCTCCTTTAATTATTAGAAACAGAACCTTATTGTGTATGTACAAGAATATTCTACTTAGATTATACTTATGCTACCTAGCAGAAGACAAATTGGTGTCTGGTTTATGATACATCATAAACAAAGATGTTTACATCTGTAAAATCTGGAAAGGAGAGAGCTTCTAGAATAGAGGAAGGGAAATTCCCCTCAAGAAGTGGTTATAGTATTCTTCCTTGCAACATGTTGGGAGCAATGAGTGGACCAATAAGATGGGTGGGAGATATGGGGAGAAGCTAGTAGGAGTGCAGTAAAGTAAAGGCAGATCTGTGTCTCCCCAAAGCCTTCCCTCCTCTGTCTGCCTAGCCACAGCTGGAGATCAGAAGGCACAGAAAGAATATTGAAAATCAAAGACCTTTTAGTCTGGGAAGGAGATAAAAGCTTTAATAACAGCCATGTGCCAAACAAAGGAAGGACTTCACAGGAATTTGGTCTAGAACCAAGGCAAAGACAAACAATAAAAAGGTTGAAGAATGGAGCTGGCAGGAGCAAGTCCAATGGTCCCTGGCCAACTGCATGGAGGAATAGCACAAGACTTTGTCCAGACCTTGGAGACGAAGGGCACAGGTTTCAGGCCTTCAGAATCTTGCCCCATCAGTAAAATGATATGAGCATGCTTTGCTGCTTTATGTGTATTTATTTGTTTGTAAGTTATACATCTTTACCATAGTGATGATACAGCATATAAAAAATAAACACAAATACAGACTTTTAAAAAAGAGACAAACTAAATGTAAAAAGAAGTTCTAATGTTTTTCTGTTAGTATTGTCTGAGAGACCAGCCAGTATCTTGGGAGGGGCAGAGAGATAAGATCAGAAGAAGGGCCAGAAAACTGCCCTGGGCAGTCCTCGGGAATTTTCAGGAGAATCCCTGTTGGGGGTGGTCCTTGAAAAGGGAATGGCAATTTTTGTTTTCAGTTCCTGCTGATTTCTTGCGGGCTAGCTGGCTGATCTTAATATGCTCTTTCCAGTTGAATCTTTAGGAGCTATCATGGGTGGGGTTAATTAATGGGGAGGCTGACACCGTAAGCAATGTATATTGGCATAAGCTTGGAAGGGAGAGATTTGGCGTGAGTGTGCTCAGGACAAGGCACAGACCAGAAAAAAACAGAAAACAATCTAATCGTGCCTGTGTTCTTTTTTTTTTTTTTTTTAAGACTTTATTTATTTGACAGAAATCACAAGTAGGTAGAGAGGCAGGCAGAGAGAGAGGGGGGGAAACAGGCTCTTTGCCAAGCAGAGAGCTCAATGCAGGGCTCGATCCCAGGATCCTGGGATCACAACCTGAGCAGAAGGCAGAGGATTTAACCCACTGAGCCACCCAGGCACCCCTGGTGCCTCTGTTCTGATGACAAAGTGTGTCATGAAGTAGCAAGGACTTTTCCTCTTTTCCTTTTGGGGTAGGTGGTAAGAAGAATGGGGTGCTCATGTTCCATTTCTCCTTCTAGAAGATTATTAAAGAGAAAGGACTCTATTAGAGTCTGTTGAACAGGCAAATAATAACCTTTGTAACTGGCATTGATTGGTGTCTTAGATCCAATCTGTGCCATCTTATAAACAGAGAAGGTAGGATGACCACACAGAAGTTTTCCTCTACAAGAGTTTAAGTAGGTCGGAAGCTGTGTCAATCTAAGTCTAACGCCTTGTGAGGTATCTTTCCAACTGGAAAGAATTTTTCTAGGAGTACTTTTCTAACCAACTTGACTTTCTTCCTTATTAGGTTTTGAATCTCAAACGTACATAAGAGAAAATTTGCCCAAATTTTTAAATATTTTTGCACTCATGCTTCCATGGGGACCTCAGGTGCAAAGGGTTAATCATTGGTTGATCCCTGGTTCATTCATGACCTCTCTTTATTTTACTGATTTTTCACCTTCATTTCTTTACCTAGTTCCCATTCCCCTGCTCCTCTTTTCCGTAGACACGCACTCTAATATGTTACAATCACTCTATATTGCTTATGTGTTTCTCTAGTGATCTTGACCTAGTTTACTCCTGGTCTGCATTACCACAAACAGCCCTGTGATGAATACTCATGTTCATGTAATTTTATAAACCTGTGTTAGACTTTTTATAGGATTGATGGCTCATGAGGTATATGTTTATTTAATTTTGTTAAATTATGACAAATTGTTTGCAGAAGATCTGTACTCATTTATATTCTTATATATATTCTCCTGTTTTCCTATATCTCTAACAATCTGATGGCCATAAGAGATAGCTAATTGTTTAAATTTGTGTTTATGTGATTATTAGTGAATCTATCTTTTTCTATACTTGTGTCATGGATACTGTGATGTGTTACCCAGATCCTCCTTCAGGAATGGACTTAATTCCTCCATCTGGGAATGCTTTTGTCTGGTGGCTATCAGCTGTCAGCCCATACCAGAAATTATCCTTGGGAGAAGACAGCTGCCTTGTCCAGGTTCATGTGCCCTTTCCAGAAGCAGTTTACATCCAATAACTGGTTTATTTGGAAGCACAGGCCCAAACTTCTCATCCTAACATGGGACAACTCAGAAGGACCAGCCTACCTACAAAGTTCTTTATGAGATCAGGTGAAAGTTTTGCTGAGACTGAATTGCAGATCATTTTCTCCCTCTGTTAATCTGCCTTCTTCCTTTCTTTCACATGTGTTATCTCAAGAACATTCTCTAATGAATTTTCTTCATGCCAATCTCCATTTCAGTATCTTCTTTCTTAGGAACACAATCTTCAATAGTCATGCCCAAAGTGGGGTAGTTTGAGAAAGCACACACTAAGAGAGGATTCTAGGGCTAGATTTTCCTCTGGCCTGCTGGCATTGAGTACCACATCCCTCCCACTGGTGGTAGTGGATCAGGGCGAGACTGATCCTGTAAAAGGTAGCAGCGAAACTGTTAAAGTTTTTGTCACTCTTCAACTATGGGTGTACCAATGAAAAGAAAGGCACTAGTGGGTGCAATGCAGCCAATATTTAAAAAATATGGAGGAAATGATAATCATATGAACGATTAAATTAGATGGCTATTGTCAGGGGAAACTGGTGCTTTAGAAAAAGATAATAAATGGTCAAGATTGGTTAATCAATAATTAAAGGCTAAGTATGAAAAGGAAGGCCTTTTTGGCTGCTGGAAAGCAGAAAAATCCGAAGTCTAGACCTGGGACTCAACCATAAAAGTAGGGGAAACTCCAAAGATATTTTCAACTGCAATCTAGACAGGTCTACTGTGCCAAGACAAGAGTACAGATTGGAAAAGGATGGGACCATGAAATATCTTGGTTGAGAGAACTCTCTATTTAATTGGAAAAACAGATAACTAGAACTGGGTTTACTGAGAGTAATAAGGATGATAGCATCACAAAATACTAGAGGCCTGAGACACCTGGGTTAGAGACACTGGCATGGTTGCATTTAACCATCAGAAGCAAGTCAGACATGATTGCTGAAATGAGTGGCAGATCAGAGTGGCAGTCAGGGACTTGGCAGAACCTAGCGTGGGTTCCGTTTCTGTGCGGTAAGAGCTACTAGCAGGGAAAGCCAAACTCTGTAACTGTTACCACCTCATTAAAATAAAAATGAGGGGCACTGGCTGGCTCAGTGGTTAAAGCCTCTGCCTTCAGCTCTGGTCATGATCCCAGAGTTCTGGGATCGAGCCCCACATCGGGCTCTCTGCTCAGCAGGAAGCCTGCTTCCCCCTCCCCAACCCTGCCCTGCCTGCCTCTCTGTCTACTTGTGATCTCTGTCTGTCAAATAAATAAATAAAACTAAATAAATAAATAAAAATGAAATAAAAAATGCAACTTTGGGAGGTCAGGGGATAGGTGGAATTTTGTGTCTCAAAGATCTATATAATTCAGAAGTTGTCCCCATGATACTCTCATTTAATTCCCAAGTCTGGCACTTGCAAAGACCAGATGGACTCTGAAGGATGACAGTGGACTAGTATTAGTGCCACCAAGTGTAGTCTCATTGCTTCCAGACTGCCACATGTGGTATCTTTTCTAAAGGAGATTACTATTGACCTGAGGCATGTAGGATGCAGCCTTCGGTCTGGTAGTACATTCAGTTTCAGCTCAATCAGAAAGGAAGATCAGAAACAGTTTGCATTCCCTTGAAACAGAAAGTAGTATTCATGTACAGTTTATAAAGACAAATGTTAATAGCCATCTCTTTGTCATAATATAGTCTGAAGAGACCCATACTTTCTGGACATCCTGCAGAACATACTTTTCTATTACATCAATGACATTATGCTAACTTGACTAGATGTAACAAGAAACAGTAAGTACATTGGAAACCACATTAAGACATGTGCTTAAGAGAGTATGAGATGAACACTGTGAAGATCCAGGGACTGACTAATCATCTTAGTGAAATTTCAAGAAGGCAGTGGTCTGGAACATGCCAGGACTTTCCATCCCAGAGTAACAAAAACAACAATAATTATTGCATCTCATATTTCCCATCAAAAAGAAAGAAATACAATGGCTTCTCTTGGGGCTTGATGGCCATGTCTTCCCCAGGAAAGGCTGTCAGCTTTGCACGAGGCCCAGACCAGAAAAAAAGCTTGGTAGCAGGTCCAGGATGCTAGGCTAGCAGTCCTGCCAAGTTAGGATACACAATTCAGCTTATCCTGTAATTTTAGAGGTATCTTATGTGGAAAAAGATGCTCTGTGGATTTTATGGCAAGCCCTAGAGTTCTGGAGCAAGGGTATGCCATCTATAGTGAATAATTATATGCCACTCAAATATTAGCTCCTAGCCAGCTGCTGGACTCTGGTAGGGATAGAGCACCTGACAATATGTAATAAAGTGACCATGTGGCCAGCACTTCCCATTATGACATAGGAGTTGTCAGACCTACCAAGTCATAAAGTTGGACAAGCCCAGCAGCTCTCCATTGTAAGATAGAAATGATACATCTGGGGTCCAGCCCAAGCAGAGCCAGAAGGCCAAGTAAGTTGTGCAAGCAGGTGTTCCATACTGTCATATCATCCACATTATCACACTAACACCTCTCTCTTAGGTCACATTCATGGGCAAATGGTTAAGTCTCTCATGAACAGCTGACAAAGGAAGAAAAAAGCTGAGCTGGGCTCACAAATGGATCGGCTTAGTATATTTGTAAACTGTGGTGGTTTAAAAATATGTCTGGAAATTCTTTGACATTTTCTGAGCCTCCATTTTGATGCTGTCAAGAGATAGAGTCCAATTCTCCTCATCTTGAATACAGGCTGGCCTTAGTCACTCAGTTCTAACCAATGGAATAAGGTGGAAGTGATGCTGATTTCCAAGGCTACGTCATGAAAGTTGCTATATTTCCCTCCTGCATTTCCCTTCTTCTTGAGATGCTTGCTCTTGAACCTAGATACTATGCTTTGAGAAAGCAAAATATTCTTATTAAAATACCATGTCTAGGTCTTGCAGCTGCTTTAGCAGCTGAGGTCCCAGCCAACAGCCAGCAGCAACTGTCAGACATGTGAATAAAAAGACTCTCATGATTCTGTTCCCTATATTAAAGCTGTCTCACTTGTTCCCACCAAGTTCTGCTCAAATTTTAGATATGTGAGAGGAAGACATGTTACTTTGAGCTACTACATTTGGGTTAAGTGGCCCAATCATGGATGGCCTTAAAATGTAGTTGTGAGGGGAAATCTTCCTAATGGACTTAATTTGGGGTGGTGCATCTGGTATACTGTCTTTATCAAGGAAGAGAAGTGGCCCGAGGTTTGGGTATATATGGATTTATGTGCAGTAGCAAATGACTTGACCAGTGTGTCAGCGACCCGCTCTGAAAGAGAATGCTTGGAGGACTGGGAACATGATCTTGGATAGAGGCATGTGAGCTGACATAGGGGAGTGAGTGTGAAAAGTACAAATCTTAGAGTAGCATTTACCACAGAGAAAGCACTAAACAATCAAGCTGTCATTGGCTACCACAGTGATGGCGCAGTGGACACACATATGAAATAACCATGGTGACAGGGAAGGAGGTTATGCATGGGCTCAGTAGGCTGGGCTCTTGCACACTGAGGCTGTTCTAACTACTGTCACTGCTGTACGTTTGAGCTTCCAGCATTAAAAACCAACAACGAAGCCCCCAGTTTTGGAACTGTCTCTTGAGGTATGACCTGATGGCAAGTTGAGTATCTTAAACCTCTGCCCCAAAAGGATATCAGTTCATTTTCACTAGAATGTGCACATACTCTTTTTCCCTTATAGTCCATGCCTGTGCCACTGTGTGAGGATTTAGAGTCTTTGATCCACCTACATGGATCCCACATCCTCACATCAGACCTATGAGCTTTGCTTCAATGGGAAATAGGGTTTCTATTACAGAATCCAGAGAAGAAGAAGGTATTTAGGATTCAGAAGTTTCACCTGGGTATGTTTTTACTACGTTGCCCAATTCTGATGTAAATGAGCACTTACAGCTGCAACAGAAAGACTTTTGAGCAGGAGTTTAGGCTCTTCAATAATGAGAGGCTGGGTCACCCCTTGGGTAAGTCCCTAGATCAGGAGAGTCTCTGAGAGTGAAAGGAATCTAGAATAGAGAATAAAGAAGGGAAAAAATGAGAATCTTTTGGTGTCCTAAGACAAATTGCAGCTGTAGAACTATGGGTCATCCCACTAATCTCCCTGTCTTATATTTCTTACAGGAAAAAAAAAAAGGCCCACCGGAATGCTGGAGTTGCTGCTTGCAGAACTTATAAAAAGAAATGGATCTAAGTGGTACAAGGGATGGACCATAACAGATGTTGTGATATGCCATCTGGCTCATGCTTCAAGACCAAAGGACTTATTCCCCCAAGTTCCTGGGAGTTCTGCTGGTCATTGACCTTCAGCAATCAGCACTTTTTTTGGTAAGTTTTTTTGGGCCCTTGGCTGAAGAGTGTTATCTTGCCCAAAGTCACCACTTCCCAGAAGAGTCCTCATTCAGTGAGTGGTAAATGTAGGCATATCAAGTCTAGTCCTTTTGTCCCAATTGAGACAATTCTGAAGTTGTCTATTCTAGTTATCTATCAAATGGATAGATAGATATATCAAATCACTGCTGCAGGCATTCTGTGGCTCAGGAATTTGGGAGGCGATCAAAGGGAAGTTATGATCTAGGGTCTCTCACACGATTTTCGTCAGATGGTGGCTGGAGCTATAAAACAGAGGGCTAAGATAGCTGGAGTTTGTCTGAGCATCTCTGTCTCTCTCTTTGTGTATTCTCAGGGTCTTGCCATTTGCTTCCTTCATATGGGTTAGTTGGGGCTGTCTCATAATATCGTGGTCTCCGACTAGTCAGATTGCTTATGTGGCAGCTAAATACTTCAAGAATGAGTATTCAAACAAATAATCTAAAAGCTACATTTCCTTTTATGACCTAGCCTTGGAAGACATGTATTCATTATTTTCTGTTGACTGATACGGTCAGAAAAGCTTATCAGTGTTCAAGGAGAGAGGCTGTAGACCCTTCTTTTCCATGGGAGGAGTATCATGGTCACCTTATGAAAACATGTAGCATAGGAGATTGCAGGCATTTTTGGAAAATAGAATCTGCCACACTATTCCAGCTTTGGAGATCTCACCAGGTGGCCCTATGGACTAAATTGTGTCCTAGGCCTCTACCCCCCAAATTCATATCTTGAAGCCCTTATCTCTCGTGTGACTGTATTTGGAGATAGGGATTTTAGGAGTAATTAAGGTTAAATGAAGCCATAGCAGTGGAGTTCTAATCCTATAGTATTCCTGGCCTTATAAGCAGAGGAAGAGAGATATCTTATTCCCTGCACATAACTCAGATCAAAGGCTGTGTGAGGACAGAAAGAAGGCAGCTGTCTACAAACCTAAAAGAGGGCTCTTATTAGAAACCCACCTTGCCTGACCTTTATTTGGCACTTGTAGATCTAGAACTATAAGAAAATAAATTTCTGTTGTCTAAGACACCCTATGTATGGTAATTTGTTATGGTAGCCTAGCAGACTGAGATGGATGGGCTGAGTCATTTGTTGAGATTGCGCTATAGATCCACTTCTCCATCTTCCCAATCCTTCTGTCTTTTCCATGGTGGTGTTTATCCTGATAGCAATTCCTGATAAACTTTCGATTATAATTTTCATCATCTAGTCTGTCTTCCAAGAAACCTGACCTGCAACAACCCGATTTAGGTTTCTCCTCTTGTGAACCACATGCTAATGTTCTGTGCTCATTTTATCTACTGTTTCCTACCCTTTTCTTATTAATTTCCAGGAGTTCATAGTGTATCCTAAATATTAATCCTGTTTAAGTTTAGAGATTACAAATATTTTTTCCCAAACTGTCATCTGTCCATTAACTTTGTTTATGATGATTTTTATTTTATAGACATCTAGATGTTTTATGCTTTGAGCATCTACTTTAATAGGTCGTTCCTTATCCCTAAGTTTCAAAAATGTTCTTTACATTTTCTTCTATTACTTTATAATTTTATCTTTCTTCATTAGATCTTTGTACCATTTGGCATCCACTTTGAGTATGGCCTATGTAGAAATTCAAGATGAATTTTCTCTCTAGATTGTACATTTTCCCTGTATTATTTCCTTTTTAAAAATTATATTCAATTAGCCAACATAGAATACATTAATTTTTTATTAGATTTTGATTAATTTTTCTTTTCCCCTGAGAACTTTTATGTTCTATTGATCAATATTCTTTTACCATTCTTTAAAAGAAAGTTTTTTAAGATAAAGCATGCTCCTTTTTCCTTGATCTTCTTTTTTTCAAAATTGAACTGGCTATTTGTGTACTTTTTTTATTCTACAGACATTTTAGAATAAATTTGTAGAGTTCCTAAAAAATTTTCTGCTGGGCATTTTTTTTTTTTTTTTTTTTTTTGACAGAGAGAGCACAAGTAGGCAAAGAGGCAGGCAGAGAGAGAGGAAGGAAGCAGGCTCCCCACTGAGTAGAAAGTCAGTGAGGGGCTCAATCCCAGGACCGTTAGACCATAACTGGAGTTGAAGGCAGAGGCTTAACCCACTGAGCCACCCAGGCGACTCTCTGCTGGGCAGTTTTATTATAATTACCTTGCATGTGAAAATTAATTGGAGAGGGTTGACATCTTCAGTGTTAACTCGTTCTATCAATGAACATGGTATAACTCTTCATCTATTCAGGTTACTAAAATGCTGCCAACTGTGGTAGAACTGAGACTTCTTATCTAGTGATAATGCTATTATTCCCTGCTATTCATTTATAAAGGCATACTTAGGAGACCTAAGCAGATTTAGAAATCCACAGTGTTCATCTGATACTTTTTCTAGAAATAATAAATAGATAAGTAGTCTCCCATAGTTATTTAAAACCTATTTTATAATTAATAAAAGATAAGCAGTTGATAAACAGAAAAAGACTGTGAGCAATGCCTTTTGAAAACACAAATCCAAATGTTTTTTCTTTTTTCATATAATTTTTAAATTTTTTTTATAAACATGTAATGTATTACTAGTCCCAGGGGTACAGGCCTGTGAATCACCAGGTTTACACACTTCACAGCACTCACCATAGCACATACCCTCCCCAATGTCCATAACCCCACCACCCTCTCCCTACCCCCTCCCTCCAGCAACCCTCAGTTTATTTTGTGAGATTAATAGTCTCTTATGGTTTGTCTCCCTCCCGATCCCATCTTGTTTCATTCATTCTTTTCCTACCCTCCCAACCCCCCATGTTGCATCTCCACTTCCTCATACCAGGGAGATCACATGATAGTTGTCTTTTTTGACTGACTTATTTCACGAAGCATAATAACCTCTAGTTCTATCCACACCGTCACCAAATGGCAAGATTTCATTTCTTTTGATGGCTGCTTGGTATCCCATTGTATATATTTATATAACACATATTCTTTATTCATTCATCTGTTGATGGACATCTAGGTTCTTTTCCTAGTTTGGCTATTGTGGACATTGCTGCTATAATCATTTGGGTGCACGTGCCCCTTTGGATCACTACGTTTGTATCTTTAGGGTAAATACCCAATAGTGCAATTGCTGGGTCATAGGGTAGCTCTCTTTTAAACTTTTTGAGGAAACTCCATGCTGTTTTCCAGAGTGGTTGCACCAACTTGCATTCCCACCAACAGTGTAGGAGGGTTCCCCTTTCTCTACATTTTTGCCAGCATCTGTCATTTCCTGACTTGTTAATTTTAGCCATTCTGACTGGTGAGAGGTGGTATCTCATTGTGGTTTTGATTTGTATTTCCCTGATGCCAAGTGATGTGGAATACTTTTTCATGTGTCTGTTTGCCATCTGGATGTTTTCTTTGCAGAAATGTCTGTTGATGTCTTCTGCCCATTTCTTGATTGGATTATTTCTTCTTTGGGTGTTGAGTTCAATCAGCTCTTTATAGATTTTGGATACTAGCCCTTTATCTGATATGTCATTTGCAAATATCTTCTCCCATTCTGTCAGTTGTCTTTTGGTTTTGTTGATTGTTTCCTTTGCTGTGCAGAAGCTTTTGATCTTGATGAAGTCTCAGTAGTTCATTTTTTCCCTTGCTTCCCTTGCCTTTTGCGTTGTTCCTAGGAAGAAGTTGCTGAGGCTGAGGTCGAAGAGGTTGCTGCCTGTGTTCTCCTCAAGGGTTTTGATGGATTCCTTTCTCACATTGAGGTCCTTCATCCATTTTGAGTCTATTTTCGTGTGTGGTGTAAGGAAATGGTCCAGTTTCATTTTTCTGCATGTGGCTGTCCAATTTTCCCAACACCATTTGTTGAAGAGACTCTCTTTTCCATTGGACATTCTTTCCTGATTTGTTGAAGATTATTTAATCTTCTTCTATCTTGAGCATAGAGTTGAGGGTCTATTTCTGGGCTCTGTATTCTGTTCCATTCATCTATGTTTCTGTTTTTGTGTCCATACCATACTGTCTTGATGATGACAGCTTTGTAATAGTGCTTGAAGTCTGTAATTGTGATGCCACCAACTTTGGATTTCTTTTTCAATATTCCTCTGGCTATTCAATGTCTTTTCTGGTTTCATATAAATTTTAGTATTATTTGTTCCATTTCTTTGAAAAAAATAGGTGGGATTTTGATAGGGATTGCATTAAATGTGTAGATTGCTTTAGGTAGAATAGACATTTTCACAATATTTGTTCTTCCAATCCATGAGCATGGAACATTTTTCCATTTCTTTGTGTCTTCCTCAATTTCTTTCATGAGTACTTTATAGTTTCCTGAGTATAGATTCTTTGCCTCTTTGGTTAGGTTTATTCCTAGGTGTCTTGTGGTTTTGGGTGCAATTGTAAAAGGGATTAACTCTTTAATTTCTCTTTCTTCTGTCTTCTTGTTGGTGTACAGAAATGCAACTGATTTCTGTGCATTGATTTTATATCCTGACACTTTACTGAATTCCTGTATAAGTTCTAGCAGATTTGGAGGGAAGTCTTTTGGGTTTTCCACATATAGTGTCATATCTGCAAAGAGTGATAGTTTGACTTCTTCGTTGCCGATTTGGATGCCTTTAATTTCTTTTTGTTTTCTGATTGCTGAGGCTAGGACTTCTAGTACTATGTTGAATAGCAGTGGTCATAATGGATATCCCTGCTGTGTTCCTGATCTTAGCAGAAAAGCTCTCAGTATTTCTCCATTGAGAAAGATATTTGTGGTGGGTTTTTCATAGATAGCTTTAATGATATTGAGGTATGTGCCCTCTATCCCTACAGTTTGAAGAGTTTTTTTTTTTTTAAGATTTTATTTATTTATTTGACAGACAGAGATCACAAGTAGGCAGAGAGGCAGGCAGAGAGAGAGAGAGAGAGAGAGAGGAGGAAACAGGCTCCCTACTGAGCCTAGAGCCCGATGCAGGACCTGATCCCAGGACCCTGGGATCATGACCTGAGCCAAAGGCAGAGGCCTTAACCCACTGAGCCACCCACGTGCCCCTGAAAAGTTTTGATTGGGAAGGGATTCCGTACTTTGTGAAATGCTTTTTCAGCATCTATTGAGAGTATCATATGGTTATAGTTCTTTCTTTTATTAATGCATTGTATCACATTGATTGATTTGCAGATGTTGAACCAACCCTGTGCCCTGGAAAAGATCCCCCTTGGTCATGGTGAATAATCATTTTAATGTCCTTTTGGATCCTATTGACTAGTATTTTGGTGAGAATTTTCACATCTGTGTTCATCAAGGATATTGGTCTGTAATTCTCTTTTTCGATGGTATCCTTGTCTGGTTTTGGGATCAAGTTGATGCTTGCCTCATAAAATGAGTTTGCAAGTTTCCCTTCCATTTCTATTTTTTGGAACAGTTTCAGGAGAATAGGTATTAGTTTTTCTTTAAATGTTTGATAGAATTTCCCTGATAAGCCGATGGCCCTGGGCTCTTGTTTGTTTGGAGATTCTTTTTTTTTTAATTTTTTTTTTTTTAATTTTTTATTTTTTATAAACATATATTTTTATCCCCAGGGGTACAGGTCTGTGAATCACCAGGTTTACACACTTCACAGCACTCACCAAATCACATACCCTCCCCAATATCCATAATCCCACCCCCTTCTCCCAAACCCCCTCCCCCCGGCAACCCTCAGTTTGTTTTGTGAGATTAATGGATCAAGAAGATGTGGTATATATACACAATGGAATACTATGCAGCCATCAAAAGAAATGAAATCTTGCCATTTGCAACAACATGGATGGAACTAGAGCGTATCATGCTTAGCGAAATAAGTCAAGCAGAGAAAGACAACTATCATATGATCTCCCTGATATGAGGAAGTGGTGATGCAACATGGAGGCTTAAGTGGGTAGAAGAAGAATAAATGTTTGGAGATTTTTGATGACTGTTTCAATCTCCTTTCTGGCTAGGGTTCTGTTCAGGTTTTCTATTTCTTCCTGGTTCAGCTGTGGTAGTTTATACATCTCTAGAAATGCCTCCATTTCTTCCAGATTGTCACATTTGCTGACATGTAGTTGCTCATGATATGTTTTTATAATTGTTTGTATTTCTTTGGTGTTGGTTGTGATCTTTCCTCTTTCATTCATGATTGTATTAATTTGGGTCCTTCCTTTTCTTTTTGATAAGTCTAGCCAGGGGTTTACCAATCTTATTAATTCTTTCAAAGAACCAGCTCCTAGTTTCATTGATTTGTTCTATAGTTTTGTTGTTGTTGTTGTTGTTGTTTTGATTTGTATTTCATTGATTTCTGCCCTGATCTTTATGATTTCTCTTCTCCTGCTGGGTTTAGGCTTTCTTTCTTGTTCTTTCTCCAGATCCTTTAGGTGTAGGGTTAGGTTGTGTATTTGAGACCTTTCTTGTTTCTTGAGAAAGGCTTGTATCACTATATATTTTCCTCTCAGGATTGCTTTTGGTGTGTCCCACAGATTTCGAGCCATTGTGCTTTCATTATCATTTGTTTCCATGAATTTTTTCAATTCTTCATTAATTTCCTGGTTGACCCATTTGTTCTTTAGATGGATGCTCTTTAGACTCCATGTATTTGTGATCTTTCCAAATTTCCTCTTGTGATTGAGTTTTAGCTTCAGAGCATTGTGGTCTGAAAATATGCAGGGAATGATCCCAGTCTTTTGGTACTGGTTGAGAGTTGATTTGTGACCCAGGATGTGATCTATTCTGGAGAATGTTCCACGTGCACTAGAGAAGAAGGTGTATTCTGTTGCTTTGGGATGGAATGTTCTGAATATATCTGTGATGTCCCTCTGGTCCAATGTGTCATTTAAGGTCTGTATTTCCTTGTTGATCTTTTTCTTGGATGATCTGTCCATTTCAGTGAGGGGAGTGTTATGTTCCCCTACTATTATTGTATTATTATCGATGTGTTTCTTTGATTTTGTTATTAATTGGTTTATATAATTGGCTGCTCCTATGTTAGGGGCATAGATATTTAAAATTGTTAGATCTTCTGGTTGGACAGACCCTTTGAGTATGATATAGTGTCCTTCCTCATCTGTTAGTATAGTCTTTGGCTTGAGATCTAATTGGTCTGATATAAGGATTGCCACCCCAGCTTTCTTTGTTGTCCATTAGCATGGTAAATTGTTTTCTACCCCCTCACTTTAAATGTGGAGGTGTCTTTGGGTCTAAATGAGTTTCTTATAGACAGCATATTGATGGGTTTTGTGTTTTTATCTATTCTGATACCCTGTGTCTTTTAATTGGGGCATTTAGCCAATTTACATTGAGGGTAACTATTGAAAGAGCTGAATTTAGTGCCATTGTATTGCCTGTAAGGTGACTGTTACTGTATCTTGTCTATGTTCCTTTCTGGTCTGTTACGTTTAGGCTCTCTCTTTGCTTAGAAGACCCCTTTCAATATTTCCTGTAGAACTGGTTTGGTGTTTACAAATTCTTTTAGTTTTTGTTTGTCTTGGAAGCTTTTTATCTCTCTATTTTCAACGACAGCCTATCTGGATATAGTATTCTTGGCTGCATGTTTTTCTCGTTTAGTGCTCTGAATATATCATGCCAGTTCTTTTTGGCCTGCCAGGTCTCTGTGGATAAGTCTGCTGCCAATCTAATATTTTTACCATTGTATGTTACAGACTTCTTAGTCCCAGAATGCTTTCAGGATTTTTCTCTTTGTCGCTAGGTCTTGTAAATTTTACTATTAGATGACGGGGTGTGGACCTATTCTTATTGATTTTGAGGGGGGTTCTTTGTGCCTCCTGGATTTTGATGTTTGTTCCCTTTGCCATATTAGGGAAATTCTCTACAATAATTCTCTCCAATATACCTTGCTCCCTTCTCTTTCTTCTTCTTCTTCTGGAATCCCAATTATTCTAATGTTGTTTCATCTTATGGTATCACTTATCTCTCGGATTCTCCCCTCGTGGTCCAGTAGTTGTTTGTCTCTCTTTTGCTCAACTTCTTTATTCTCTGTCATTTGGTCTTCTATATCATTAATTCTCTCTTCTGCCTCATTTATCCTAGCAGTAAGAGCCTCCATTTTTGATTGCACCTCATTAATAGCTCTTTTTAATTTCAACTTGGTTAGATTTTTGTTCTTTTATTTCTCCAGAAAAGGCTTTTATTTCTCTAGACAGGGTTTCTCTAATATCTTCCATGCCTTTTTTGAGCCCAGCTAGCATCTTGATAATCATCATTCTTAACTCTAGATCTCACATATTACCAATTAGGTATTGATTAGGTCCCTAGCCTTTGGTACTGCCTCTGGTTCTTTTTTTCTTTGTTTTGTGGTGAGTTTTTCTGCCTTGTCATTTTATCCAGATAAGAATATATGAAGGAGTGAATAAAATACTAAAAAGGTGGCAAAGACCCCAGGAAAATGTGCTTTAACCAAATCAGAAGAGACCCAAATCGTGGGGGGGAAGAAAGGGGGTAAAAAGAAGTTCAGGAAAAAAAAATTTAAAAAAGAAAATAAATAGAAAAATATACATATATTAGACTGGTGAATAGAACAGGGTCACCCACTTAATTTTGGCGGTATTTTGGTCTCTTAGAAGAAACTACCTCCCCAAATTTTAAAGAATGAAAAACATATATAAGTAAACACAATGAAGGGATGGAATATGACTATAAAAATGAAAAAAATTTTTTAAAAAAAGGAGTTGATAAGGTAAGTTGGTTGGGAAAATAAAGAAAAAGAAAGCGGAGAGAATTTGCTCAGACTGGAGACTAGAATAAAGCCCTGTGCTATATTTGAGGCCCTGTGGTAGATTTGAGGTGTATTTTGATCTATTAGAAGAAGTTGTACCCCGATATTTTTTAGAAGAAAAAATGCTATGTGTAAAGAAAAAATAAAGTTAGATACAATGAAGGGTAAAATATAACTATAATAATGAAGGTTCAAAAAAGATTTTTTTTAATGAAAGTTATTGTTAAAATAAACTAGTTAAAAAGCTATAAAAGAGAAAAGGGTAAAAGTTTAAAAAAATTTAGCAGAAGAAAAAAATAAAATTAAAAAAATTAATTAACTTTGCAAGACTAAGGAATCATGGGGAGAAAGCTGTGAATTCCATGTGTTGCTTTCTCCTCCTCTGGAATTCCGCTCTTCTCCTTGGTAAGTGGACTTGGTCTTGGCTAGATCTCTTGTTGATCTTCTGGAGGGAGGGGCCTGTTGTAGTGATTCTCAAGTGTCTTTGCCCGAGGCGGAATTGCACCGCCCTTACCATGGGCCAGGCTAAGTAATCTGCTCAGGTTCGCTTTCGGGAGCTTTTGTTCCCTGAACACTTTCCATAGAGTTCTGGAGGATGGGAATGAAATGGCAGCCTCACAATCTCTGGCCCAGAGGAGCTGAGAACTTGGGGCCCCACTCCTCAGTGCGCCTTCGGAGAAAAGCACTCAATCATCACTCAAGCACTCCCATCTCCCTGGCCTCCAGCTGTGCTCTGAGATCACCCAGCCTGTGACCAAGCTTCTCTGTCTCTGGCACACAGCCCTGCCTGGAGTCTCTGAGCCCCACAGATCCCTGTGCTCTTCCAGTGGGATATCCCTGGATCTTGTGGGGTCCCTGCTCACACAGCAGTGGCCTGTGCCATGGATCATGATTTAAGGTAGCCCCAAGTTGAGAGCTCACTCCTTGGCTCTGTCTCTGTAGCCGGCTTCCCTGTTCTAATACCTGTGAGCTCTGTGACACTCTGACAGCCCCGATCCTTCTGTGACCTGGCAGGGCCTGAGGCCACACTGTTCCCATATGAGCTTCACCCCGGCTTAACCTCTGGAGTGATGTCCCTCAGTGGAGCAGACTTTTAAAAGTTCTGATTTTGTGCTCTGTTGCTATTTCAGCTCTAAACGGGAGCCGGCCCCTCCTCCCATGGTCTATCTTCCTGTCACTTTGGATTCACTTCTCCACCGGTCCTACCTTTCAGAAAGTGGTCGGTTTTCCGTTTCTAGAATTTCTGCTCTTCTTCTCTTCAATCTCCTGTTGGATTTGTAGGTGTTCGAAATGGTTTGATAAGCTATCTAGCTGATCTTCCACTAACTGAAGTCATCTCAGCCTGCTGCTCCTCTGCCATCTTGACTCTTCTACCACAAATCCAAATGTTCTTAAGTGTAAGAAAAGGTTCTCAACCTCACCCATAATTAGGGAAATGCAAATTAGAAAAATAATGATGTACCACTATTTCACCTACCAAACTGATAAGTTACTTTGAAAGTTTGATAATAATCTATATTAACATGGTGTGAGGTAGAAAATATCCATATACATTGTTTGTAAGATTCCAGATTGATGCAGACTCTTTGGAGGGAAATTTCTCAATGTATTTCAAAGGTAAAAATACACATAACATGTGAACCTGTAGTTCTATGGGTGGAAATTTATTTTTTAAGTGTACTTCTGTGCAAAACTGTATAAAGAAGGCTACTCATTATGACCTTATTGATTGCAACAAAAGGCCAGAACGACCTACATGGCCATCAGTAGGTATGGCTAAAAAATTATTTATACTTGTACACCCATATAACAAAAAATTATTTGGCCTTTGAAAATAATTAGGTACATCTCTTTTTGTGAGATGGAGTAATCGTGAAGACTGTTAAGTGGAAAGCCACAACACAAAATATATGTAAACTATACCTCTACCGTACAAAGCAAAAAGGATGCATTAATATACATGTTTGCATTCCCATAGAGTATCTCTGGAGTGATAATTAAGAAACAGATAATAGTGGTTGCCTCTGGGAAGGACAGCCAGGAACTGAGGATGGAGGTGGGAGGAAGACTTTCTTTACATTCAAGATCCCTTTGAACTGTTTGATTAAGTATTTAATGATATCTACATATTAGTTTAAAAAGAAATTAATTAAAATGATTCTGTGACTTAGTTTATCTTTTCACGTAAGTTGTAGAATCTTATATTAAGTAGGTTTTGCTATATTCAGCTTTGACCTAAAGATTTTGTCTTGTTGGTTTATCACCCTGGTATTCCTTTCTGCACATTCAAAGAGATTATTAGCCGAAATGTTTTTCTAGTAAAAATGGGAGGAAAACCCCCGTGATTTGAACGTCTGTAGCAATGGCAACTCCTTCTATTTGAAGTGCATGGAGACTGGAATAATGTTTCATTCCATTTGAACAATATTGAAGGGAATCTCAAGAATTCTTTTTTTTTTTTTTTTTTAATCTGAAGAATTCTTAATGGACATGTATTCTGAGTTGAATAGTGTCTCCCCTCACCCCCATTCACAGGGTGAAATCTACTCTTTACAATCTCAGAATGTGATTATATTTTGAGATAGGGGTTTTTAAAAAGTAATTAAATTAAAATGTGGTCATTAAGGTGAGCCCAAATCCAATGTTACTGGTGTCCTTATAGGAAGATGAGATTTGACACAGAAAGGTATGGAGGCAAGACCATGAGAAGATATAGCAAGAAGGTACAAACCAAGGAGAGAGGCCTCAGGAGAAACCAATGCTGCAACCACCCTGACCTCAGACTTCTAGTCTCCAGAATAGTAAGAAAATAAACTTCTGTTGTTTAAGCCACTTAAATGTGATACATTGTCATGACAGCCCTAGAAAACTAATATGACATGATAAAGCAAAACAATCTTCTGCATTGGAAAGCGAGTATGACATCAAATATTTACTAGATGAATTTTCTAGGACACTAGTTGTAAAAATTTCAAATGGACTGACCCAGACAGGCCTCAGAGGATCAGGGCCTCACCTCCAATAATTAGCACTTTGAATTTGAGTGGAATGATAGCAGAGAGGAGGTCAGCATTGGTGAAACCTTATAGAAATAGATGTTGTGAATGTGGCGTAATCTTTAAATCCAAAATTACTCGGGGAATCTTGGTGATCTTGTAAGTGATGCTTTAAGACAGATAACAGAAGAGTCTAATTTATACATTAGGCAGATGGCTTAGTACAGGTGGAGATCTTTCTCTCCTATAAAACATTATAGAAAACATTTCAAAAAATATTCATAGCCATTCCTAAAAATAAGAATGAGAACTGTCTGGAAGCCAGAGAAAAAGAGGCACCCTAAAAAGATGGCAGTGAATGGGCTACCCTCACTGCCAGGGCAAATCAGATGCTGCTGATAAAAGGCTAGATTAATGTCACTGCTCAAAGTTCACTCCTGCAAGAAGGTCACTCTATCAGGAATTATCACAATTCAGGACACATTCTGGAGACTTCTTCTACAGAATGCCTGTGGGAGATCCTTGCCCAATTTCAGTGGCAACAGCCTTGTACAGTTGCATGCATGTTTAGATAGACATTGAGCAAATCCAGCCTTAAGTGCATATCTTCTCTGCTTTATGCTCCAGGTCCTTCTCCCAAACTAAGGGAAACATCTTGGCCCATGGGGAAACACAGGCCAAAAGTATGAGGATGTCAGCAGTCCCAGGGGCAGCCTTCAACGAATGGGGGAAGGAAGTCCTTTAGCAAACTAAGATTCTTTATACTTCTCAAAAATCCTGGGTGAACAGAACAAATAATCCCTTACATTGGTCTTTCCTGTTTGTCTATCTCACTTTGCTCCTTCGCTGGGTTTCTTAGGATTTCTTTAAAATAAATTTCTTACACCGCTTTCTGTAGCTCTGTTTTGAGGAAACCTGAACTAAGACTGGGTAACCAAAAATTACATACTATCCGTTGATGGCCACAATGAAAGATTATTATTATCACATATAGAACATTTTCACACCAGAAAGACGAGAAATAATATAAATGATCCAAAAATGACTTTAAGAACACATAATATAATCAGAGGGATAAAGGAATCTTTTTGCAAACATGCTATATGAATAGGAGATTATTAAACAACAACAAGTACTTAAGAAACAAGATCTGGCAGTTATAATTTCTTAGCAATGAAAATGGTGATTGTTGAAATAAAAAATTCACTAAGTGGATTAAATAGCATATGGGATACCCTTGATGAATGAATCAATGAATTTAAGTGAGGGGAGGTATTCTTTCTCTGGATGTAGCCCAATGACATGAAGCTTGAAATTTCAGAGATAGGAAGGGGAGATTTGGAGGTTTCACTATTTGCCGAATAGGACTTACGAGGCAACTAGAACTGGGATGGTGGGGCAGGAGGGGAAGTCCATACAGGAAGAAATTATTCTAAGGAATTCCATAACTGAAGAAAGACTTAAATTGTGAGCCCATCAGATGCCATGCAGAATGAGTTATAAACAAGAACATTCATGCATATATGAATAAGTTTCTGGGACATAAATTTAAACAACTTCGTTTGATTCTGATTCACTCTAGAGTTATTTATGTCTTTATGGTTGGGTACTTTCAAATGACACAAACTATTTTTATTCTAGAGAAAAGACTATTGACAGCAAGAGAAGCAAATTGAAATGAATGTTTAAGTAATGATCAGCTAAACTGAAGTTTTAAGTGCAATCTGATTAATTTTGGCCAGAAAAAGTTCCCACCTATCCTCTTTATTAAGGGATTGGACAATAAAAATATCTGTGTATTAATAAATCTGATCCTCTGGATGAAGGAAAAACGACTTTCAGACGGCTGTTCACCCTCCTGGATTTAATTGGACCCTGTTGAGGTTAATGTAGTCAGCTCTATGGAGCAGACTGCCACTGCTGGTCGTATAGTTTGCTTCCTACAACAATCTCATTTCCCCCCCTTTAGTCAATGAAATGGAGAGTGGTGGTCTATACAACCAATTCAATGACTTGTCTTTGGGTGCCAATTATTTACACGGGGTCTGTGCCTACATGATACCAAAACCATTGTTCACTGCAGTTGCAAAAAGAAAGCAAGCACACAGGCTAGGTTACGTAGACAAAACATTTGTGCGTGTTGAATTTTTCACCCTTCGATTGGTTGATTTGATATTGTGCAGGCACAGCCTGCACTTGGCATTGAGGTGCTATTGTTTCCATTGTGCCTGCTTTGTAGGCTGCCTTTCCTTTATGTAGAGGGATCTGTTTACTTTACTGGTCTTTTGACACCCTAGCAGTGTTGTCTCTTTCTCATAGCTAAGTACTGAAGAAGGGCAAATCCATATGTTGCCCACAGTCTAAACCTTCTTTGCCATGTTAAGCAGTCTCTGCCCTGAATCTGGAGGAAAGCCTTCCATGAGCTCTGGTAGAACTGAGCGACCAGAGGTAGTGCACAGGCTTTCCCATGTCTTAAGGGAAGCAGCAGTTTGTCCATGATGTTTGATGGCTTTCTTTATCTTAACACAAAGATCTCTGGGGGCACACTATGGTCTCTCAATGTGTCCCTATTTAACTACACTCCTTACTTTTAGCTGCTTGGGCTCAGCTAACCAAATGGTGGCAGAGATGTGTATAGGAGATCTTAAATCATTCTGATTTTCCCAAGTCCCTCTGCAGTTTTCAGATGGAACATATGGCAATGTTATGTCTATTTGAAAAAGCCTTTGCATCATATGTTTATACAACTGCTCACTATCCCAAGACAAAAATTCTTTTCCTGTTATTGCCCATTTGCTGACTAAAGAAATTATCCTCTTTATGTATTCTGGTACTTTACCTTGATATCTTACATGTTTAATTATGTAGCCCTCAGTCCATAATCTATATCTTCATCATCTAAGGCCATTTTGCTTCTGTGAATCCAAAGCTTAATGATATGTTGGGAGATAAAGAAGAGATATTTGAAAAATTCTACTGTTACTCTTTTGAAGATTTTTTTTTTTAAATCATTTCATCACAAGTAACAGAGTCAATAGGGAAAGATCAGTAAATTCTCAGATGTTTCTTATACATTTCTCAATGAAGTGCTACTAAAAATGATAATACCTTAAACCTTTCATACCAAATAATCCAACTTAGACCTCACAGATTATATATAAAAGATAATGAAAATGGTTCCACTTACCCTATAACTGCGGTCACCTCAAATACTGCAGAGTGGAGTGTTGTGGTCATCTGACCCATGTTGGCACCAAACTCCATAGAAGAGTCAAGAAGAGCCTTGGGAAATCCAACTGAACCTGATTTTTAGACAGTAAAACTGACTGTAGAAGAACAGTAGTGAGAATCAACAATCATGGAAAGTTCATAAGCTAATATAGGCCATAGAATAGCCTAT
Organism: Mustela lutreola; assembly: GCF_030435805.1. Taxonomy (NCBI): domain Eukaryota; kingdom Metazoa; phylum Chordata; class Mammalia; order Carnivora; family Mustelidae; genus Mustela; species Mustela lutreola. Next base: position 45,425,415 of record NC_081300.1, read on the forward strand.
GAGTCCTGTTGGAGGATTTTCTTATAAAGGAGATTTACAACTTGCACGCCTCCCCCCTTCCCCCAATTTAAAGTCCTTCAACCATTTCCAGGAATACATTTTTCTCTTGGAGATCCTCTGTACTGTGTGCCTTTTATCATGTCACAGCTGAGTGAATGATTTTAACCTGAATTATTTCCTGTTTCTATGATATGAACTTGCCTCTATTGCACTAATGGAATCAATGTCAATTTTAGCCCATAATTTTCATGAGAGCTTATCAGGAGTGTTGAGATGAGGCAATGCAACATTTAAATATTTTAAGGTTTAAATTTGACAATTACATGGCCATTCATTACTTTGTGAATGTTTTGCTGAGGTCTCAAATCAAAGTGTCTTTGAAATGTGAAGCTTAAACTGGTTGACCTGGGAACTTCTTGGAAGAAGTTCTAGTGCATTAGCTAATGCAATACAAAGTCTAACCTGAATTAGGCATCACGTTTTGCATGCAAACCAAAGGTATCGAATTTGTGGCTTTTGCAAGCATTGTAGAAAAGGTTTTTTAAAAATACATTTCTTGATAGTGCAAAACTAGCAAAAGCCACAAATGGAATAGGTTTGCTTCTCATGGAAAACCTTTTGCATCCTGGAGCTCTGGTAAGCCTCTACAGTACTTTGCGGTTTGCAATTCCAATCTCGGAACAGGTCTGTTATCATCTTAGTTCCTTGAGAAGCTGAACAAGTCCCACACAGACCACCAGAGTGGTCTATGGGATCTTGCCCATCTCATTGGTGGGCTAATGCTTCTCCATCAGTTTCCAGCTTCATAACAGTAGGACCAAGAATCATACTCAGGAAAGCAATTTGTCTACCCCAGATGAGTAGACAGTGGGAAAGTCAGACGTCAGTGTGTCTAAAGATGGATTCAATGGTAAAATGAAATGGATCAGTCAAGCTAAAAGAGAGAAAGTAGCAGCTCTTAGAGACCATGGTCACAATATTTGAAAATTCATGCCAATTCAGCTATACTTGGACAAAAGTACATAAGGTCTGTAACAATTTGGGACAACATATCTTTTAGACTATATATTTTCCATCATCTTGTCTATCTATACACCAAGAAAATAAATGAGAAGGCTCTAGATTATCTATCTTATCTAAAGAGAAGAGGTAGAGATAGGGGGAAAAATTGTGAAGTTTCCTTCTACTTTATGCTTTCAAGAAGCCATGGTCTAAAATCTTGATTCACTGCATTGCTGACCTTTGATCTAACCATTGGCATTCACTTTTGATCCCCAAGTCTAAGGATCCTATCTCTCTACTTTTTGTTGCTAGTGACATTTCCAGTCTCATTAAGAGAGTGGACTCAAGAAATGGGGAACAAAGAGAGAAAGGATATGCAAATGAGTTAGGTCTAGTCTATTCTTTAACTTATACATTGATGAGAGATAAAAATGGGGAGAGGTCTGAAACAGTTAAAAATGGTCTTTAAATTATCTGTGGATTTGTTGCTTTGTTTTATCTCTATATAGTTGACTGAAAATTGGTCATGTGTAGAGCATACATACATTCATTACATTCCAGTCTCTAGGTATTGTTTAAGACATTAATTGAAGGATGACTTACTCAAAAATTATAACATTATACCTGTGATAAGCAGTAGCAAGGAGATGCACATGTTTACTGAACAAATGATAAAGAACCATTAGAGGGGCGCCTGAATGGCTCAGTGGGTTAAGCTTCTGCCTTCGGGTCAGGTCATGATTCTCAGGGTCCTGGGATCGAGCCCCACATCAGGCTCTCTGCTCAGCAGGGAGCCTGCTTCCCCCACCTTCTCTCTGCCTACCTCTCTGCCTACTTATGATCTCTCTCCTTCAATGTCAAATAAATAAATAAATAAAATCTTTAAGAACCATTAGAAAAGTCAATCAAAGAGTGATTACGGGAAGGGACCTGGTAGATGGAAAGAAGCTAACTGGACCAAGCTGAGGGCAGAAGAATGTTCCAGGCAGAAGGAATACCATGTGCTATATGGCTTTGTAGTATGTGGGAGCTTGGTACACTTGAGAAAAATGAAGATACAGTCAGCACTTCCAGGAATGATTTATGCTCCTGGAAAATCATTGTGTTGGTGCAGAATGTACATCTCCTGCTCCCTCTGCCAGATATTTTGGCCAACATAAAATTCATAGAAAAAAAATAGGAATAGAAAGAAGGTCAAAAAGGCTATTTGGTTCACATGACTAATTGTACCACCATGTTAGAACAAAGACCTAATCTAGAAAATTCAGAATGCTTTGTGTAGGCTCCTTTTCCCATTGGGTCTCATTAACAATGACCACAACCAACCAACCAACCAACCAGCCAGCCAATAAACAAACAACAATAAGAAATGCCAAACCTCAGTATTTCAGTATACAGAGTCCAATTCAATATAAAAGAGTATATTTTACTTGGAAATGGGACTGCTATTTATTTCCCAGCCAATTCCCAGAATGGATTTTGAACTCTTATCACTTCAAAAATCAGTAAATTGATGGCAGTTGCAAGGTCTGGAAGAAGAAATCACATAATTACTTTCTTGGAGATGAAAACTAGGTCCAGGGGTGCCTGGGTGGCTCAGTGGGTTAAGTGTCATGATGTCAGGGTCCTGGGATTGAGCCCCGTACTGGACTGTCTGCTCAGCAGGGAGTCTGCTTCTCCCTCTCCCTGACCCTCTCCCTCTATGATCTCTCTCGCTCTTGCTCTCTTTTAAATAAATAATACAATAAAATTAAAAACAAACAAACAAACAAACAAACAAACACAGATCCTGCCTGCATGCTAGGCCCTACATATACAAAGCAAGAAAAGCATGGAGTGCAGGACCCTGTAATTTAGCTGGTACTCCATCCTAAGGACTATGCCAGGCTGGGCAGCAGAATTGCCACCACTGGACCGAGTGTCAAATCATGTTGTGTGAGGAGAGGGAAGTCAGTGCTACGGATACTGTCTCAATTAGAACTTCAGTGGCCTCTTCCTGGGTGGTATTTCCTGGAGAATCTCATCTGGGCATCTCCTGAAAGTTTTCCAAATGGGGGCCATCCTTTTGTCACTACCAGCCAAAGCTGCTTTTCTTTTGGCAGTTTTCATGGCAGGATTACTGCTTAGCATCTGTCACAGCCAACACAGAGGATCTCTGAGAACCGCAGATCATTTGTATCCAAGTAATGAGGTTGTCCTTTTTCCGAACATGATGCTTGCATTGTATGCTGACTAGGGGAAAATGTCTGATGGTGGCTATCAAGCTTTGTTGTTGTTGTTGTTGTTTTTTCTTTTCCTTTTTCCCCTCTCCCAAAGCTTGTATAATTGATGATTCTTCCTGCCAGGGTACGTTTTTAAGCACAAAATTCATTTTAACAGCGTTTTTTGCTTATTAAACAAACCACTGTGTCCCCCCCGCCCCGCCCCGTTTACTTCCACAGCCAGAATCACAGAAGCACAAAACAAATCAGCCTAATTTTGCCATGAACTTTGCTTTTGACATCTTTCTATTTTTCAAAGAGAATAAATGTGCTGTTACTTGACTGCTCTCTTTCAGACTGAAGAAACGGAGAGCTATTTTTGAAGCTCCTTAAATCAGAGGCTATGGCTTTTTACAAAAGCAGCCCCACAGGACATCAAGACTGTGTTTGGAAACATTTGTGATAAAAAAAAAGAAGAAGAAGAAGAAGAAGAAACAAACCGTAAAAATGAACTGGGATCACCTTGTAATTGGGCAGAGAGGGCTTCCTGCTGCTCTCTGTGTTTTTCTAAAAGCCATTCCTTCTGCATTTCTCACCTTTTGCTCTAAGAGATTGTACACAAAATCTCCAATTGCCAAGCAAATCACAGCCGAGAGTCAGACCCCCTGTTTGGAAGAGACCTTTCTCCCCTCAATATTCTCTTTTATTGATGTTATGGAAAGAAATTAGAGATACACAAAGAATCAAGGGTAGTTATACTGAAAAGGCAAGTCTTATACAAAGAACCCTGAGCGAGGTCTTACAATATGCCAACATCCACCGGGGATGACATCAGACAGCTCAATAAAGTTTAATTGTCTCACTGCTGTGCTTCCAGGCAGACACCTTGCATGCCAGTGGAGGATAAGTGCCTTGTAAATAAAATGCATTGTTATTATTTTACTTAATATCGCTAAATAGCTGTTATCTCCCCAGCCAGTGGAAGAGCAGGGAAGACTGTGATGTGGTGTGTCTTGGGAATGACGTATCCCCCATCTCAGCCCAGAATCTACCCATGACTCTAAGGGTGATAACTTCTATAAGTGTTCCTCCTCTTCAGTTTCTTCTTCTCAGAAGCAGGGTAAAAAAATAATTGCTCCACCTAACTTACCACAGCAGGGATCATTGAATATGCGTATGCATTTTAACCGCCAATAATACTTATTGGCTGCCCACCATTTTAATGGCTCTGGTTGAGGAACAATAGAAGGGTGTATTTAATATGTAAAGATAGCATGATTAATTTTTAAGATGTTTGCCGAACTTTGAGTTCTATTTTTCCAGAACGATTTTTACCAAAGTCCAATTTTTCACGTGTGCAGGCACAGAAAATTATTAGCATGAAAATCTGTGAGAATTTTAGAACAAGACCTTTCTCTGTGGTGAGTCTTATGTGAGAAGGCACCGCTAGAAGAGAGAATCTCTGGTTATGCCGGGATGGTCTGTCTAGTTATAGTTTCTTGTCACACACATATCCTCCCTAAAAGATGAAGTTAAAGCAATGTTAAGTGAAAAAAATGCTTTTTTGAAAAATATTGTGTACACAGGCATGGCATGTGTAAGAATAAGCACCCATGATGAGAAAAGTAAACAGTCATAGGAGTATGTAAGAATAATAAAATGTATGCATTATGTAATATTTCTCTGTCCTAAATACATTGATAAAGTTTACTCTCTTCTTATGGGATTCAGAGTTTTTTTTTTTTTTTTAACCTGCTTATAAGCCTAAAGCATGTGCATTTTACTTTACATGTTCCAAATGTATTTTACAATGAGTGAGGCATAAGATGCAAAATTATGGGGCAGGAAGATTATATCCTACTTTTTTTTTCATAGTCTTTAAAATTTACTGTATTTTTCCCACACTTTAAAAAAAACTACCTTCTTGTGATGCTAGTGAATTACTGTTTTCATCCATATGTTTATGGCATGTAAACTTCCTTGTATGGATGGATAGACAGGAACGTTATTCTTGGAATTTGTTGACAACATGGGTACGATTTTTCACTTCACCTATTCTTAGGGAATTCTGCAAAGTCATAAATTCAGTGTTAGCTAGCTGGAATGCTTCTAGAAAAAAAAAAAAAACAAAAATACAAAAACCCCCACACCCAACTTCAACACAGTGAACTGCTCAATTCCAAAGAAATCTTCCTGGCATTGGAAAATGAATGCATTTTGGCTGCCCTACTGAAGACAGGTCTGCTTGCTGATGGTAGAAACAGAGAAACGAGACTTGAATTCACCCTCTGTGCCATTGGTGATGCCTTCTATACTGCTTTATAGTTTTGTGTGGATAAATGTGTAGTGGACAGAACAAAACTCCAGGATACAATGAAAGAGAATATCTGGACACAGAGAAAGAGGGAAGTCAGGTAGGAAAAAAGAGACCTTGCCGGATAATGGGGCTGAATGCCCTCTTCTGCATGCTCAGTGAAGGAGTTTTCCAGGGACAAATGCTAGTGCTTTGTGGTCCAATTGAGCTGCCTCTGGCGCTATTCAGCAGCTATCTATCATAGAAATTTTTCTCCATTTTTTTCCCTTCTGATTTCATGTTTGGTTAACACGGAGTTCTGTTCCTTTAAGGTATCTGCCATCTTGAATACCCTCAGAGATCTTTCCTCCTCTCTTCTTAGTATAGAGTCTTGTATCAGAGGTGTTCCGCAGCACATGATTCTTGGCCCGAGGGCTCTTTCTGATGGCATGTGTTTGCCCTTCTGATAATTAAATGGGGGGGGGGGCTTTTTAAACTATCGATATGCTCTCTTTAATTTGCTGTAAATTCAAAGCTGAAAGAAACTGAGGGGTCCCGCCCTTGACTTCACAGTTCAGTGAATATCGTCTCCAGTGCCTTATTACATCACGGGCTATAATCCAGGTGCTCTGCGGACATGGAGGACAGGGTGGCTGAGTGTCCGTGAAGGCTGGGAAGGCTTCACAGAGGAGAGAACACTTGAGTTTCTGCTAGAGTTTTAAGGTCTGATTTGAAGATCAAATGCTACCACTTACATCTCTTTCATTCTAGGGTTCTGACTGTTGGGGTTTTACATACAAAAAATTGAGCCATTGGTGAGGATGTGGAGAAAAAGGAGCCTTATTGCACTCTTGGTGGGAATGCAAACTGGTGCACCCCCTGTGGAAAACTGTGGAGGTTCTTCAAAAATTAAAGATAGAACTACCTTATCATCCATCCTTTGCACTACTGGGTGTTTGCCCCCACCCCAAATATGAGACCACTTATTCGAAGCGATATATGCTCCCTTTTATATATAGCAACACTATTTACAATAACCAAGATATGTAAGCAGCCCAAGTGTCCATTGATTGACCAGTGGATAAAGAAAATATGGTCTATACATATACAACGGAATATTATTCAGCCACAAAAAGAATGAAATCTTGCCATTTGCAGCAGCATGGATGGAGCTAGTGAGTATGATGCTAAGTGAAATAAGTCAGTCAGAGAATGACAAATACTACGATTTCACTCTGTTCACCCTGTGGACATTAGGCCCCCTCCATCAGATTAGCTGCTGCCAACCTCTTCTGTCTTTGAGCGGAAGAAGGTCAGGAATGAAGAGGAAAGTGCAGTACCATCCCAAAGACTTCTGTGACAGGTCATGGGCATTTTCCTTCTCTAAGGGAAGATGCCAGAAAGTGAAGAGGAGAAGGAGGATTCTCCCTCTATACGAGCACTGCGGGTAAGGGTTTGTCAGGGGAATAGAAGGGAAGAAACAATCTGTGCAATGATGTGGCTGCATGATTAACCCAGGGTATTTGGAAAGGAGCAGCCTTGGGTATATGGGGGGAGTAGAAGAGAATCTGTAGAAGACACAACAGAGAATGTAGGCTTGAAAAACATTTTGAAGAGTTTGAAGATTATGCTAAGTAATGTGGGCTTAATTCTATTGGCAAAGTGGCATCATTACAACAGGAAAGGGACACTGTCATATCTATGTGTGCATGTGTCTGTGTTTAATAACATTTTATTTTGAAATAGTTTAAGACCCACAAAAAATGAAAAAATAGGGTAGAGAGTTCCATGGACACTTTACCCAGACAACCCCAATGACAATATCTTACATAAGCATAGTTTGTCGTCAACACCAGGAAACTATCATCAGTACAATATTATCAATTCTGGGATAAGTCTGGGATGTTCAGATTTCACAAGTTTTTATATGAACTTTTAAAAATGTAGATTTCTATGAAAATTTCTCTTGTGATTAATTTATCATTCATGTTACCTCTTTATTTTTTTTTAAAGATTGTATTTATTTATTTGACAGAGATCACCAGAAGGCATTTTCAACATGAAAATGTATTAACAAATGTGGCATATTCATATTAGAAATATTATTCAAAAATAAGAAGTAGTGGGGTGTCTGGGTGGCTCAGTGGGGTAAAGCCTCTGCCTTCAGCTCAGGTTGTGATCTCAGGGTCCTGGGATCAAGCCCCGCATTGGGCTCTCAGCTCAGCGGGGAGCCTGCTTCCCCCCCTCTCTCTCTCTCTGCCTGCCTCTCTGCCTACTTGTGATCTTTTTCTGTCAAATAAATTTTAAAAATCTTAAAAAAAAAAAAAAAACGAGTAACTTACTGATACTGCACAACAGCATGGATGAACCTGGCAGAGAGAGGAAAGCGAGCTCCCTGGGGGCTCAATCCCAGGACCCTGGGATCATGACCTGAGCCAGAGGCAGAGGCTTTAACCCACTGAGCCACCCAGGCATCCTTCCTTTATGTTATCTCTTAAGAGTCCTATTCTTTCCCACTCTGATAACCACTGGTCTCTTCTCCATCCTTATGACTTTATTTCTTTGAGATAGCTATATAAACAGAATTGTACAATATATAACCCCTGGAGATTGACTTTTTTCACTTAGCATAAGTGCCTTGAGATACATCTGGGTGGTGACATTTATCCATAGTCTGTTTCTTTTTATTGTGGAATAGAGTTTTGTTGTATGGGTGCAGAACACTTTGTTGTCCCATTCACCTGTTAAAGGACATTTGACTCATTTCCACGTTTTGTCTATTACAAATAAAACCTCTATAAATATTCATGTATAGGTTTTTTTTTCCTATAAACACATTTTTAATTTCTTTAGGATAAATATCCAGGAATGTAATTGCCAGGTCATGTGAAAAATATACATTTAACCTTACAAGAAACTATGAAACTGTTTCCAGAATGGCTGTCCCATTCTACATCCCCACCAAGAATATATGAAAGATGTAGTTTCTCTACATCATTGCTGCCATTTGGTACTGACAGTACTTTTAAAAATTTTAGCTGTTCTAATAGGTGTGTAATGATATCTCATTGTTGTCTTAATTTGCAATTCCCTAATGGCTAATGATGTTGAAATCTTTTCATGTGTTTATTTGCCATCTGTATTGGCAAAGCATTTGTTTAAGTATGCTGCCCATTTTATAATTGAATTGTTTATTTTCTTACATTTGAGTTTATAGTTCTTTATATAATCCATATATTTGTCAAATTTGTGATTTGTATAGTTTCTCCTAATTTATACCTTGTCTTTCATCCTTTTAGCAGAGTAGTTCACAGAGCAAAGGTTTTTATTTTTCATGAAGTCTAATTTCTTATTTGGCTATTAGAAATTTTTTCTCTGGTGTTGAGTTTAAAAACTGATTCCCTAACCCTAGGTTGCAAACCTTTTTTCTTTGTTTTCTTCTAAAAGATTGATAGTTGTATGCTTTACATTTAAATTGATGAAACATTTTGAATGAATTTTTATGTAGTGTGAAGCTTCAGTCACTGTTCTTTTTTTTTTCCTTCTGTTTCTGCCTGATTGTCCAAATAGTCCAAAACCATTTGTTGAAAAGATTATATCCTTCAATGAATAACTTTTACACCTTTGTCAAAAATTAATTGGCTGTACTTGTTTGCATCTGTTTCTTGATTCTCTGTTCTGTGGTTCTGTTTCAATTCTTCTGCTAATACCGTATTGTCTCTATTATTGTAGCTATATTTCATATAGCAAATCAGGTGGTGTGACTCCTCCAACTTTATTCCACTTTTTTCAAAATGTTTTGAGTATTCTAGTTCCTTACCTTTCCATATAAATTTTAGAATCAGCTTGTCTATATCTAAAAAGAATCTTCCCAGTATTTTCATGGTATTTGCATCAAACTTACAGATCAGTTTGTTGAGTCTTCCAATTCATGACACAGAGGTTCTCTCAATTTATTGTCTCATTAGCATTTAAAAGTTTCAACATACAGATGCTGCACACATTTTGTTAGTTTTGTACTTTAAGTGTTCTATTTTTCTTGGAGTGACTGCAAATGTAAGTTGTTTTCAATTTCACTTTCCAATTGTCCACTCCTAACACAGAGAAATGTGATGGGCTTTTTATGTAACCTTGTTATACTTACTTTTTGGTTCTAGGGTTTTGTTTTGTTTTGTTTTGTTTTGTTAGTTTCCTTGGGATTTTCTATAATATATGCAAATAGTGACCATTTTAGTTCTTTTCTTATTAAGATTTTTATTTCCACTTCTTGCCTTATTACACTGGCTAAGACTTCTAACACTATGTTGAATAAGACTAGTGAGAAGAGACATGTTACCTGATTTCTAGTCTTAGGGAAGAGACTTTATTATTCTCCATAAAGTATGATGAGAATTAAAAAGATTTAAAAAAAAATTTTTTTATCAGTCTGAGGAAATTTCCTTCTGCAAGGGAGTTTTTTTTTTTTTTATTTTAATTTTTTATTTTTTATAAACATATATTTTTATCCCCAGGGGTACAGGTCTGTGAATCACCAGGTTTACACACTTCACAGCACTCACCAAATCACATACCCTCCCCAATGTCCATAATCCCATCCCCTTCTCCCAAACCCCCTCCCCCCGGCACCCCTCAGTTTGTTTCGTGAGATTAAGAGTCACTTATGGTTTGTCTCCCTCCCAATCCCATCTTGTTTCATTTATTCTTCTTCTCAAGGGAGTTTTATTATGAATTTTATATTTGAATTCTGTCAAGGGCCCTGAATTCACCAAGAACTTAAAGAGGCTGGTGGTAAGGACTTTTTTAGAGAGAATGATCAGTATAAGGGAGGGAAGGGGAGATGCCCTGTCCTCACCTCAAGCCAAGTGAGGAGTCCAAGAGAACCAGGTGAAGAGCCTGATAAGTATGCCATCATGGAATTTGAGAGATGCAGGATTTAGAATGCCTAAGTAGGGCAAAGTTTAGCTGAGGCAGTCTGCTGGTGGCAAAGCAAAGAAATAAGACTTGCAACATTTCAAAGCTTTATGATATTTTCTGTAAGTCAGAAGAGAGAAGAAGGGATATATATATTTAAGAGAACTGTCATAGGGCCAAAACGGCTCTCTAGTGGGAATGTGGTATGTATGTGCAACCACTGGAAGTCAGAGGTTGGGGGATCATAAGCAGCCACTAAAAGAAGTCTTGTCTGTGTCAAGAGAACTGAGACAGTAGATCCCCAGTGATGGTAAAGATCTTCACAAAATCCAAAAAACATCCACTAACGCCAAATTCAAGTTAAAACTAATTCTGCTCTAACCTCTTTCCTGTCCACTGTTCCAGTTCAGATACACCACAATGAAAGGGAAACCAGTAGAAAAGCAAAGTAGGAAATGGGGACAGGGTGAAATCATCCATGCTCCCTCTGCTAATTTAGGCTCCTTGCCCTATATCAGACCTGAGTTGGGCGAGGGGTAATGTTATAGATTACATTGGAATTTGGAGTTTTGAAATTAGACTGGATGCGGTGTTTTATTATTTTAAAATTGAGATTATTTGCTAATACCTGAGAGTTATAAGAAAAGCTATCTTATTTTCCCCAAATCTCAAAAGTTTGGTTAGAGAAAGAGTTACTGAGTGGATTTGTGGAGGTGGTGATATATGAAAAAATACAGAAAAATAAAATTGATTTTTGTTTGTATCTTAGTGAGTTAAGCTATTTCAGTAAACCCATGAAAATTATTGGAGTCAGAGGATATCTTGGTAATCAACTGTATATGTGGGTATGTAAGAAGTCGGAATGAGAAACCAATTTGGGAGTCCATCCAAAATCTTTTACTCCATTTTGAATCAGTTCAGCTCACAATATTTCCTCCCTGGTATTGCAATACAAAATTTATTTTTAAATAATTCCAGCCAAAGTACTCTACTGAAAGAAAATGAAAAAAAAAAAAAAAAAAAGCAAAAGGTGATATCAGCAAGATTATAGAAAGGGAAGTCTCATCCCTGTTCTCTTGCAGAAACACCAATTTTAAAACTATATATGAACCAAAATATACTTATGAGATTTCCAGAATCCAGTTAAGAAATTACAGTATCCAAGGTGAGTACAGAGCTGAAAATAGCTACATCAAAACAGGTAAGAAGAGCAATTTTCCTTTACCAATGTCAGTCCCTCCTCCAAGACAGCAGAGCTCAATGCCAGAAAAGAGCACACTATTTTGTGACTTCTTCCTCAGAGAGAAAGAGAAGAGTTGAATGTATATCCAGTGTTCCAGCTTTTCAGAGAGCTGCCCAAGGGACCAATATCTGTCTTGTCTGACTTGGGGTGCTGACATGGAGTTGGCATACTTTGGATGTCTGGTGGCTGCTGACAACAAGGGAGAGTGGGGGCAGCTTACTTTTGTAAAACCAGAGAGCTTGCAGTGCTGCAGATCAACACCAGAGGGAGAGGGAGAGAGAGAGAGAGAGAGAGAGAGAGACTATGAGCTCCTGAATAAGAAATCAGCAAGCCTCTTTAATTGAGAAATGATAGGCACAATCTTAGTGAAGACGAATCACTCAAAAAGAAGTTTTAGGGGCTCTCAGAATCTCTATTCAGTGTGTTTGGTGAGGGTCTTTCCCTGTATGAAGCCAGTCCATAGAGACAGCAAAAAAGTGGCTATTAAAAAAAAAAAAAAAAAGCAGAGATGGCAATGCAAAACTTTGAGACACATGAAGGAAAAGAGAAACATGGCCCCCAAAAAAGAACAAAATAAACCTCCAGGAACTGATTCTAAATAAATGAGGAATATGAACACCTGACGAAGGATTAAAAATAAAAATTCTCTTCATGCTAAAGAAAACAATGCATGCACAAAACAAGAATATCAACAAAGAGGTAGACAAAAAAAAAAAAAAAAGACAAATGGAAACAGAAATGTTGAAGCTGAAGAGTACAATAACTAAAATTCACTATATGAAAAATTCACTATCGTGGCTCAACAACAGACTTGATCAGCAGAAGAAAAGGCCACTGACCTCAAAAATATGTTATTTGAAATTATCCAATCAGAGGATCAAAGAGAAAAAAGACAAAAATAAGTGATGGAAGTCCAAGGGCTATGGAACACCATCAAAGAGATACACATTTTGGGATTCCTAAAAGGAAGAGAGAAAGAGAGAGAGAAGGGGGGGGGGGACACAATGCTTATGTAAAGAAATAATGGTTGAAAACTTCACAATTTGGGGAAGGAAATGGACATTCTGTTCAAGAAGCTCAGTAGGCTACAACTAAGGGGAACCAAAAGAAATCCACACTGAGACACATAATCCAAAAATCAAAAGTCAAAGAAAGAGAGGATTTTGAATGTGACAAGAGAAAAATGACTTGCTATGTACAAGAGAATCCCAATAAAGCTATGAGCAGAATCTCAACAGAAAACTTGCAGGCCAGAAGGAATTGAGATGGTATATTCAAAGTCCTGAAAGAAGAAGAAAAGCCCTACCAGCCAGGAACTATATCTGGCAAAAATAGTCTTCAAAAATGAAGGAGAAGTAAAGGTTTTTCCAGATAAACAAAGCTAAGGGAATTCTTCACCACTAGACCTGTCTTAGAAGAAATGCTAAAGGAAGACCTTTGAGTTGGAATGAGGGATATTAAACAACAACACATAAGTGTATGAAAGTGTAAAGCTTACCACTAAAGGTAAAAATATAGATAAATACAGAATGATGTAATACTGTGAACTTTAATTTAAATCTTGTATAGAAATTAAAAGAAATATAAAAATAACTAGTATAAAAATGTTAAAAATATTAACAGATACACAAAATAAAAAGAATTTATTACTTCAATGTCATAAAATGTGTGGGGCTGAGTACATTGTAGAGTATTTGCCTACATTTGAAGTCAATTTGTTACTCATTTAGAATAGACTTTTATAACTGTAAGATATTTTATGCAACCCCTATCATAACTACAACAAAAAACCCCTATAAAATATATACAAAAGAAAATGAAGGATCAAAGCATGCCCCTATAAAAATTCAACAAAACACAAAGAAAACACAATTTTTACCACAGAAATAAAAAGGAACATGAGACTATGAACAATTGTATGCCAACAAATTGGATAACCAATTCAGAAGAAATGAATAAATTTTTAGAAACATACGATCGACAAACGCTGAATCATAAAGAAAGAGAAAGACTGACCCAACCTATAATGAGTTGGGAGATTGAATCAGCAATCAAAAAACTCTCAACAAAGTAAAGTTCATGACCTGATGTCTTTATGGGTGAAATTTACAAAACATTTAAAGAATTAATGTCAATCCTTCTCAAACTCTTCTATAATATTGAAGAGAACACTTTAGTGAAGAGACCACATTCAGATTAATTTGATGAGGTCAACATTTTGCCTGATAAAAAGACGGGTAAAGACACCACAGGAAAAGAAAATTATAGGTTCATATCCCTGAGGCGCATAGATGCAAAAATCCTAAACTAACAAACTGAGTTAAGCAGCATATTAAAAAAGTCATACAGCATGACCAAGTAAAATTTATCCATAGAATGCAAAAATGGTTCAAAATATGAAAATCAACCCATGTGATGCACCATATTAACAGAATGAAGGATTAAAATCACATGATCATCTCAATAGTTACAGAAAAAGGATTTGCCAAAATTCAGCACTCTTTCATGATTAAAAAATGGCCTTAACAAACTAAGAATGGAAAGAAATTACCTCAAAAGAATGAATACCATATATGAAGAGCCCAAAACTAACATCGTACTCAGTAGTGAAAAACTGAAAGCTTTCCCTCTCAGATCAAGAACAAGACAAGGACGCCCATTCTCACCACTTCTATTCAACTTAGCACTGCAAGTACTGTCAGAACATTCAGGCAAGAAAAAATAAAACACATGTGAATTGAAAAGGAAGAGGAAAATTTTCTCTGTTTTTAGATGACATGATATTATACACAGAAACTCCTAAAAATTCCGTAAGAAGAATTGTTAAAATAAGCAAGCTCAACAAAGTTGAAGGACAGAAGATCAACATGTAATAATTAGCTGTGTTTCTAAACAGTGATAATGAACATTCCAAAAAGGAAACTAAGAAAAGAAGTCTCACTTAAACAGCGTCAAGAAGAATAAAATGCTTAGGAATAAACTTAACCAAGGATGCAAAAGACTTGTACACTGAAAACTATACAATGTGCATGAAAGGAACTAAAGAGGATAAAAATAAGTGGAAAGAGGTGCCACAGTCATATATCAGAATTCTTAATATTTTAAAATATCCATACTACCTACCTGCAGTAACCTATAGATGCAGTGAAATCCCTATCATAATCTCAGTGTATTTTTTATGGAAATAGAAAAAAATGCTAAAATTCATATGAAACAAAAGGACCTTTAATAGCCAGAACAATCTTGAGAAAGAAGAACAAAGCTGGTGGCCTCACAGTTCCTGATTTCCAAACATATTACGAATCTACAGTAATCAAAATAGTATGCTACTGGCATACCAAAAAACTGAAATAGAGAGCTCAGAAATAAATCCTTGCCTATAGAGCCAAATGACATTCCACGGGGTTGCCAAGACCATACAGTGGGGAAAGGATAGTCTCTCCAACAAATGGTGTTGGGAAAACTGCACATTCGTATGAGATGGAATGACATTGGATCCTTATCTTACACCATACACAAAAATAGACTCAAAATGGAAAAAGACATAAATGTAAGACCTGAAACAAAATTTCTAGAAGGAAACATAGGAGAGAAAATTCTCCAGAATACTGTTCTTGACAATCATTTTTTTACTATGATACCAAAAACACCTATAATAAAAGCAAAAATGCATGAGTGAGACTACAGCAAACCAAAAAGTTTCCGCACAGCAAAAGAAACAATCATGAGTGAAAGGACAATCTATGAAATAGGAGAAAATATTTTCAAACCTTTTATCTGATAAGGGGTTGGTATCTAAAGTATATAAGAAACTCAAAATATATAACAACCCAATAGAAAAAAACAAAAACCCAAATAGTGTGTTTTTAAGAAACGGACATTTTCCCAAAGAAGACTTACAAATGGGCAACAGAAATATGAAAAGATGCTCAATATCCCTCATCTTCATGGAAATGCAAATCAAGACTACAATGAGCTATCAGTCTACACCTATCAGGATGCTCATATAAAAATACCAAAATACAGAAAATCACAAGTATTGGCAAGGATGTAGAGAAATCAGAAACCTCGTACTCAACACAGTTGATGAGAACACAAGATAGGGTAGCGACTGTAGAAAACAGTATGGTGTTTCCTCAGAAATAAATAACACAACTACCACATGATCCAGCAATCCCACTTCTGGATATTTAACCCTTAGGAATTCCATGATTCCCTTTATGTAAGGTGTTTTATGTAGCCAAATTCGTAGACTCAGAAAGATTGGGGCTGCAGAGAGGGGGCAATGGGGAGTTACTCAACTGGTATAAAGTTTCAGTCATGCAAGGTGAAAAAGTTCTGAAGATCTGCTGTACAACGTTGTGTTATAATTAACTATGCAATACTGTGTGCTTAAAATTTTGTTGAGGGTAAATATGTATTATTTGTTTTTTTAGCACAATAAGAAAGCACACATGATGTCAAACTTGGATTTTCTCAGAGGTAAATCTATATTTGGGCCATCTCCTCTTGTGCAGGTGTCATACTTGGGACATGTAGTCCTTGGATTCAGGTGGCCCTGCGTTCCACAGTCAAATAGGAATTATACACTCTTGGGCACATCGCTCCTTCTGTTGCTCAGTTTTCTCTTTTGTAAAATCACATAGTGGTACTTGCTAATGTAATGTACTTGGTCTAGATAACAGCTAGTTTATCAATTCATCTTGTTACCAAATCACATACAAAGTATTTGGGAGGCAGAATTCCATTGCATGGACTGCATGGCTCTCTGTCTTTCATTCTTTCTGGAAATTCTATTTTTGTGTGTGTGGAAAATTTACTCTTATGTGCTTCTTTTCTTACATCTCATTATTTCTCTGGAAACGTTGCTACATAAGAGTACGATGATTATCGGGTACGTGGTTGGCTCAGTCATTAAGCGTCTACCTTTGGCTCAGGTAGTGCTGGGATTGGGCCCTGCATTGGGCTCTCTGCTAGGCGGGGAGACTGCTTCTCCCTCTCTCACTCCCCCTTGCTGTGTTCCCTCTTTCACTGTCTCTCTCTCTGTTAAGTAAATAAATAAAAACCTTTGAAAAAAAGAATGCAGTGATTATCTTTAAATCATTTATAAATTACTTGTTAAGTTTAATGATTGATTCAAAGAGATATGAACTATTTATTTCCTTTAAAGGACTTAAAATCTACCAGGGGAGAAAAATATGTTAATATTACTCACTCTTACATTATTCACAGATACACTAATATATATTAGTTATTAATATATATATAAAAAATTAAACTCATGTAATTTATTTATACTACTTACTATTAATTTGTTAGTATTGAAACTTCAAGTAACCATTGAAACTGATCAATGCTAACAGGAGAGAGTAGCAGAAAAAAAGTTTTTAGTTTTTTAGAGGGTGAGGGGACAAAGCTATCATTGAAGACTGAGCCATAAGAGAAGATTCAAGAAGGTGGAATGTCAGGACCAATGGTAGTGTGGTACTCCCCAAAGCATGGGACATATACATAGTGTGGGCTGACAGTTCAGGGGGCACCTGCTATGATCTTAGATAATGTATGAACATGGCTTCCCAGAACATTGAAACCCACTCTCATGTGATGTGGAGTGGTGTTGAGAAACCTCCAGAAAAAACACAGGATTTTGAATCCTGGATCTGCCACTCTTAAGCCTTATGACCTTCAGCTAATGACTTAGCCCCTTTGTGACTCATTTTCCTCATCTGTAAAATGGAAATAACAATAGCATTACCTCACCAGGGTCATGATGACCGTGAGATGAATTAACGGTTCTTAATTACTTAAAACAAGCCTGGCATCTGGTGATTGTCTGCATGTGTTTGCTAAATAAATAATCATATTGGGTGGAAATGTAAAAAAAAAAAAATGTTGTTTTCAAATCTCTTTTAATCCTTAGTGATGGATAAACTTATTCAAGGAAAAAATCTCTGGCCTGATGCTGAAACGACTTTAACACCTCTGTAGCCTTTGCCAATCTCTCCCTGCAACAAAAAGAAAATGTCGCAGGCTCTCAGCTTTGACAGAAAATGGCATTGCAATAGCACTTAATAACATGGTATATAATAACAGCACTTTATTGTCATGGCATTTCTTCTTATAGTTATCTTCTATTTGTGTCAAGTGTTTCAGATGTTCCATTTATGATAGTTTTTTATAGCTTCTCTTAAAATGAATTTTTATAAAAATTTTTAATCAATTTAAAAGAACTCGATAATCTGTATTTACTTATTTTTTTATTTTTAAAGATTTTATTTATTCATTTGACATAGAGAGAGAGAGCATAAGCAGCAGGAGTGGCAGAGGGAGAGGGAGAAGCAGACTCCCCACTGAGCAGGGAGCCCGATGTGGGGTTCGATCCCAGAGCCCCGAGATGATGACCTGAGCTGAAGGCAGATGCTTAACTGACTGAGCCACCCAAGCACCCCACAATAATTTAAAGAAAATAAATAAGTAACAGGAGGTGTTTTCTCAAAGACTAGAGTTTGGATAGCTTTGGATTAGAGCACAGGCACAAAACTAGTAATACAGAAAGAAACAAAAGAGAAAGTTCTTTTCTTCAACATTAGGGTTTTTACATGGTTCTCATACACATGGGCCTCAAGCTTCTTTTTTGTCTGTGTGGGCAAAGTGCATGGTTTTGTCCGCCTTCCAAAATCCACCACTCACCTTGTCTAAGCCACAGTGTTGAATAGAAGTGGGCAGGGAGTGTGGGCACTTTGCATTGTTGCTTGAGTGGACCTCTTCTGTCTGCCGAAAAGTGTTTGGTCCAGCTATCTGAGGAGTTCCACTAATTGCCTCATTAGGCAATCTCAAAGCAGAAACAATATTTAAGTACATCAGTGTAACTCTTGGGTATATGTAGGATTTAATAGCAGATGAAGCCAAATGAGCTGAAATGGAAAATTTATTTCTTTTTTAATAAACATTCTTAAATTCTCATTAAAAATAAGACAGTAGACAATTTATGCTTTTCACCAAGATGTAGACTTTCTTAAAAGTTTAAATGCTTCTGAGCCATTTAGAGAAGTTTTGAAATATTTTCTGCAAATTATCCCAACATTTTCAAACACAGGATGTTTAATTAGAGCTTTACTTCCTCCAAACTTAGATGTACAGTATGTGAATCATAATCTCAAAATGCACAATAGTGTCTAAATTTATATGTAATGCATGCATTCATAAAGGAGAAGAATTGCCTCTTATTAATATTTAAAGCTTTTAATAATTATGTTAAAAATATTCCCAACAAGGGTTACTCAAATCCACACTTGGTTTTATAGTTGTCTAATGTAAGTATTGTCTCTGAGTCAGGGGACAGAGAAGAAACACAGCACCAGCACCCGACAGGCAATGTGCTGCCATCCCTTTGTGTTTTTTAACTGACCATATGAAGAAAGGGTGACTGAATGACAGAAGTCCCACCCACCCCCTCAAACTCAGCTGTTCTAATATTTGGAACCCCTTCCTTTTTATCTGCCTGGTCTCGAGCACCTGATTTCCTCACACCTACATTACTATTGTGTTCTCCAAACTGGCCTCTTATTAATTAATTAATAGGTAATTAATTAATAAAAAGTAGGCTCCACACCCAATGTGGGGCTTGAACTCCTGACTCTGAGGTAAGGAGTCACATGCTCTGCCAACTGAGCCCACCAGGCACCTCTCCATCCTGGCCTCTTGATGTTGATCTCTCTTCCTTCCATACCTCTAAGTCAACTTGCTCTCTGTAGACATGGATTTTTCTAGAATGCTGTCCCCACCAGAGCCCTGTTGCTCTAAAATCATCTCTTGTTACCCAGTGCTTTAGGACGGAGTCCTACATCCTTAGCCCTGCTTTCCTCATGTGCACCAGTCTGGCTTCAGCTGCTTTTCCAGAATTCCCTTCTTTCCTTTGCACTGAAGTCTGCACTCCAGCAAGGTCTTCCTGGGTTTCTCACTGCTCTTACTCCCCAACTTCTGAGGCTTTGCTCAGGTTGATTGCCCATTGATGTGGCCTCTCCCAGCCCCCCACATTCATCGAAGCTCCACCATTTGTTAAGGCACAGTCCAAGTTCTGCTTCTGGCCACCACAGTACAGAGCCAAACCAGGCTTTTCAGTCTGTCAAGTCTCTCCAGCAGCACTTTCTTTCTGTGCCATGGGTTGCTGTTTAAGTTTTTTTGTGTGTTTATTGTCATCTTTTGGGTTAGAGTTGAAACTACTAAGAGCAGAAACCATCTCACAGTATTCTGTGTGCCTTGTGTAGGATGCTCAGTGAATCAGTTGATTAATTAAGGAATCATGTGCTTTGCTTATTTGGTTTTGTAAAACGATCGGTTACCATTTTGGATAACTATGGGAAGCCTCTGAATTCTTGAAGAATTTTCTGGGAAGTATATGGTCTGTTGTAAGAACTAGCTTTAAGAGATTTTTCTTAGCTTTGAGCTTCTATGGAACCTAGCACCTAGTATGGTGAAAACGGGATAGTCAATAAATGTTGAAAGAAAGCACCAGTGAATGGGTGAATGAGGCACTGAGTTTGATTTTCTGCTCTGGGTCTGCTCCTTAGGCCACTGTGTGCATTAAGACCTCTCTAGTCTATACCCACAAAGTTGATCATACAATGATGTGTAATCCACCTTCTTATATTTACTGTTTGTGATTATAGCAATCCCCAGATACCAAATTTGTATTTCTAGAGAAACTTTAATTCATAAACATGTTAATCTTCATCATCATTTCAACCTAAAATCTTTATGTTCCTATTACTTAGAAAATCTTTATGATCATATTACTGATATTATTCCTGCCTACCACAAATTTGTATTGGGGTCAGAAATGTAAAATTACCTTTTTTGAATGGGATCTGTTATTTGACTCTTTACTTTGAAAATACATGCTGGTAGAAGAGCAGATTGGTAGAAGCTTTCAGGATATTAAGTTGGCAGTATAAAAGAGTTAAGTTTAAAAGGCTGAATCCTTTCTCATAATTCCATTCAGTAGAATTAGAAAATAATCATGAATATACACAAATATTTAGCTCTAACATGTTTACCTTAACATTGTTTCAAATACAGATAATTGCAACCAACATAAATATCTGATCATAAATTAGACAAAGTGGTAAATGATATTTGATGTACCCACATAATGAAACTTATGTATTTAGGGGCGCCTGGGTGGCTCAGTGG
Organism: Mustela lutreola; assembly: GCF_030435805.1. NCBI lineage: Eukaryota > Metazoa > Chordata > Mammalia > Carnivora > Mustelidae > Mustela > Mustela lutreola. The sequence goes on from NC_081300.1 coordinate 45,446,257, forward strand.
GTTGAGCCACTGCCTTCGGCTCAGGTCATGGTCTCGGGGTCCTGGAATCGAGTCCCGCGTCGGGCTCTCTGCTCAGCGGGGAGCCTGCTTCCTCCTCTCTCTCTCTGCCTGCCTCTCTGCCTACTTGTGGTCTCTCTCTGTCAAATAAATAAATAAAATCTTTAAAAAAATAATTTTTGGGATTTTACATAATTAATGAAATGAAAAGAGATCCATATAAAAATATATTGTTTTAACTGTAGTTCTTTTAAAGAAAAATGAGTGTGTAGAAAAAAGTATGCAAAGATTCATTTAACACAATAATTATATATATATATATATATATATACACACATGCAATATACAATAATGAATATATGTGTAATAATGCATGTGTAGATCCCCCCAAATGTTAAGAATAGTTCTGTCTGGCAGGTGGAATTATGTGAGAATTCTCTTCTTTTTGTATGTATTTATCCTAAATTTTTAGAATAGATATGATAGTTTATACATAAAAAAAGATATGGGTGTTTACTTAATATTTTATTATCAAGCAACATTTATTTTTTGGCTCACAATGTTGTAACATGCCATGTCTATTACAAAGCAAATACTCGGGCGCCTGGGTGGCTCAGTGGGTTAAGCCGCTGCCTTCGGCTCAGGTCATGATCTCAGGGTCCTGGGATCGAGTCCCGCATCGGGCTCTCTGCTCGGCAGGGAGCCTGCTTCCTTCTCTCTCTCTCTGCCTGCCTCTCAGTGTACTTGTAATTTCTCTCTGTCAAATAAATAAATAAAATCTTTAAAAAAAAAAAAAACAAAGCAAATACTCTAGGGACGCTTGGGTGGCTCAGTCAGTTAAAGCATCTGCCTTCAGCTCAGATCATGATCCCAGGGTCCTGGGATTGAGCCCCATGTTGGCCTCCTTGCTTTTCAGGAATCCTGTTTCTCTTTCTCCCACTCCCCCTGCTTGCTTTGCCTCTCTCACTTTGTCTCTCTCTGTCAAATAAATAAGTAAAATCTTTTAAAACAACAACAACAACAAATATTCTAATAAAGTTCCAAGAGAAAGACCACCATCGTTATTACTCCTATGGTTAGACTCTATTGCCCTCAAAGACCTTCACATTGTTAGCAATCTTGTGTGGATTTAGGCAGTCCAATTTAGGGGATTAAACAATAAAGTTTAAGCACACCAGAAGTTTATTTTTTTTTTTTAAACACGATCTTTTATAGCCTTTGCAAAAAGATAGAGATACGTAGATCCTTAAAATATAATTCCAGGGAGAGAATTCTGATATCTGGAACTAGTAACACTAAGTAGAGTTTACAGTAGTTGATAAAAGCCAAGGATTAACTTCCTCTGGGAGGCAGATGGTGACTGTTTTCAACTACCTGGAGGGGCTTTGAGACATGGGGGATTCGATTTTTGCAACTCAGACATTTCAAATGCAGTGAGGACAAATAAAAAATACTATACATGTCACTTGCTCTTTCTTCTTTTCATGTCTCTTCCTCTGTGTCTTTTTTCTTCTCTTTGGGTTGCTCTTCTTTCATCCTTTGCCTTTTTCATCCTCTGGCCTACTAGAAATGACTGAGTTAGTACCCGCCAGAGCAAAGTACTCAGGCGTGATTAAATAATAATAATAATAATAATAATAATTACCCTCCTTTTTCTGACTTCCCGGCTTGCTGACATCTTTCATCAAGGTTTAGGTTTGTGGAGCCCAGTTTTCCCAGAGTAAAGTCCCATCCTGACTGTAAGTTAGGCACTTTGGGAGGTACATTAACTCTTTCCTGCCACTAGGGGACCATTTTGTATAATGCTTCAACAGACTCATTATCATTTACTTACACTGAACCCATTTCTTCCCAGGCTATGCAATGAACAGGCTGCCAGAAGGGAGTCCGTGTAAATACACCTTGGGCAGCTTCACTGGAGTGCAGAATGGGGTGAAAATGAATGACCTCTGCCCTCTTTTTATTTTTTCCCAGCTTTATTGAGCTATGATTAACATATAACATTGTATAAGTTGAAGATATAAGACCAAGTGATGATTTGATACAGATGTATATTGCAGAATATTCACTACAATAGGGTTAGTCAATACAGCCTTCAACTCACGCTGAAGGGGGCAACGTTGTCATCGTCGTCGTCATCATCATTGTTGTTGTTGTTATGGTGAAAACATTTAAAATTTATTCTCCTAGCCACTTTGAAGAATACATTCCATAATCCATCCTTTCTCTTCCTCATGCTTTGCTGGCATGCTCCTATCTTTGCCAAGGAGGATAGAACCTGTTATTCCACCTGTCCCCCCTGCAGTCTGGCAGGATGTTATTCAGCAGAGAGAGCAAAAGATGTGGTAGAGGCAGTGCGGTCAGGAAGCCTGGGAGAGAGCAGGTTGCAGTTTGATCTTTTCTAGGTAATTGAGAACACGTGTATCACGGTGAGTGCTGCCAAGGGAGCAAATGGCTGTTGAGGAAACAGGTGGAGAGACAGGAAGGGCTGATACAAGAAACCTTGGAGAGCTCACCGCTAGGATTTCCATTTGTATGAACAATGGGAGAGTCAGAAATCTCAAACTGTGCAAGCTCCATGAACAAGTGAGAAAATGTAGCCATTACCTTAAAAAGGGAGGCTGGCTGCTAACAGGAGGTAAGAAGTCCCATCCAGATCAGGAAATCTGCAAGCATGTTGGGCCTGTATCTCGTGGTTATCAGATCCACTTGACCCAACACCGTTTGCCTTCCACCTGGATCCCTGCTTTCCAGCTGAGCTACACGCCCTCCCGAGTCAGTGATTGAACTAAAGAGTGCAAAATCTGAGCTCACCAGTGGAACAAGCCCTACTTTTGCAGAGGGCTTTGTGAGCCTCTTTTAGCCTTTGAGAATTCCAGCGCATTGCTGTGAAAACTTAGGGTTAACGTCTTTTGCATTGAGAATGGTGTCACTTAGTCTCTTAGTTCCATCTATTTACACAGCAGGCAGCTTTGCATTTGGTTGTAAAGAAGAAATGCCCCAGTAGGTTTTCCTTCTATGCGGAGAAAGTGTGCTTCTGGCCCTTTGTGGGTCAGACAGAAAGCAGAAGGGTGAGCGGAGGGAAAAGGAACTCCCAGGTATCCTTGACCTCAGCCCCCAACTAAGGAGAAGCCAGAATTCACCAGTGTCTACAGTGAATATTTAATCATGCTTTGTTCTAAACCAAACTGATAGATGTTGGAAAGAAGTCTTCACATCTATTTACAAATCTATTTACCTTACTGGGATTTTTTTTTCTTCCTCTGGAATTTGGAGAGATGAATTATTGTTTTTCTTGGTTGCTTTAGGCATCCCCCATTGGGCTCTGAAGGACTGCATGTTCTTGAAGACCCTTGCATGCTCACTGGGGCTGAGTTTGGAAAAGTACTTGAAGGAGAAGGATCTAAAACAAGCGAATAGGAAAGGATGGGGTCAGCAGTACAGCATCTATGCTGAGAGGTGAAGTGAGTCGGAACGTGTTCAGAAAACGCAAAATGGAAGCCAGCCCTGTGATATTATTCTGACTCTCCCAGATGTGATATACGAGGTTCAACCGCAGCCCAGCTTGCTGCTGGAAGGCTCTATTGGATCTGATGGCATTACGCAGGCCATATGATTTTGGAGAATGATAAATCGAAAGGTTCATTGCTGTCGCACAAAACTGTCATTGTTACTTTAAGCTGAAGCTTCATTTGGGCTGGAGGAATTGTCCATTGCCTGGAAATAACTGCTGTAGTTGTGGCCGACACCCATCAGCAGGAATATCTGCCAGCTGCTTTCCTTGGGGAGCAATTCTGCATCCTGGGATAAATACAAACTTCACTTTATTATTTTAGCTGGCCAAAGTCCTCGTTTTCAGGGGTCATTGTGGCTACGGAAGGGGTGGGTTTTGTTTTGTTTTAATAGGGGTTCACAACTGTCAGTGGGCACATTGATCACCTGGAGAGCTTGTTAAAATGCAGATTCTGGGGCTCCTCCTGCAGGAGTCTGAGTCAGTAGGACTGCACAGGGACCTCAGGGATCTGCATTTTTAGCAGGTACCATTTACGACGCTTATTCAAAACTAGGTAGAGACCACGCTTTGAGAAACCCCGGTTCGTGACTTTTAAATCAGAATCATCTTACTACAAGAAAGACTTCTCTTCAGCCCAGAAAGCCGTTTATTTATACAGTTAGATTTTTTGAACCATTGGAACAACAGTGTTCTCAGGATAGCCCTTACTAAGAGATGTCACAACAGAATACTTACCACTATTGCTGTCCAAACAAGTGTTGACCCTGATATCTTTTAACTCCTCCACCTCTGGTAGTCATGGTGTTCCAGTGGCCCCTGCCCCTCTTTGGCCATTGATGCCTTCACCCTGAGACACAGCTCTGTCCTTGCCGTGGGACCTCCTTTTAAGCATCGGGTCTCCTTGCAGTGGGAAGAGGAAAGAGGAAGTGGTTTCTTGAAAAATTCAGAATTTTTTCCCCTGAATGACTAGATATCAAGTTTGTTTGTTTGTTTTCTTTTGTCCTCATAATCCAAGAGATACTCTTGCCCCTTCTTGCTTCTTGGGTAGTGGTGCTCCGTGTAACAGAGAGTTACACAAGGACAAAGCGAAGCAGGATGCTTGTAGACATTTTGGTGGAGAAGCAGATTGTTTGGTGGACACTGTGTTGCAATGGGAAGGAGCCCTGGACTCAGAAGCTAAAGTCTTGGGTTTGTACGTTTATTTAGCAGAGGAGGAAACAAAGGCTCACGATCGAAAAAGATTTGCTTGGAGACAGTGAGAAAGACCTGGACTTCGGCTCACTTTCGGAGTCCAGCATGGCCCTGCAGTCAGCCTTCTAGATCATCAAGGACTCCACACCCACGTCTTCCCACTTCCTAGCACCTGCCCACGGGCTGCTCCATCTGGGGAACTCACGTTCCCTCTTAGAGCTTGTACATCCAGGGTGTTCGTCAAGCTGTACATCAAGTGTGATCATAAGCTTCTGGGTACATAACTGTAAAGATAAGAGAAAATGGGTGTACCATTCTTGGTGAGTCTTGACACACAAAAAGCAGGATAATTATTTTATTAAATAATAAAAATTTTGTTTTATTTTTGTTAAAAAACAAAAAAAACCCAAAATCCTGGGCTCAAGTTTTGTTCTTTATCAACGATGTGGCAATGGGTAATTTGTGTTGTCACCATGGACCTGGAATGGGGGTAACACTACACACCGAGCTCAGGTAGTAACGGGAAGTGAATGAAATAATATACTGGGGGGCTTTACAAGAGAATGCTACTACTCACACTTTACAACTATGGACAAACTTGTTGAAGACATTGAATATTGATTTATTGGTTTCTTATACATAGTTTTAGCCAGAGAGCACTCTGGGGCCCTGACCCTCAAGGTGTTCTATGAGCTTGAATTTATTCATCACTTCATTACTCCTCAAAGTAGGAAGAGAGGTGTCATGAAAACGTTAACTATGGAAGTCAATGGTTTATTCTAAAATCCACGGCCTGCGGATTATTTGTTAAAACAGCAGAGCTTATTCTCTGGGTGACCAGTAGATCACTAACGCCAGGCCATTCCGCTCCCTCCTGGGCCCAAACCCATGTCTATGAATGAAGCAGACCAGGCTGAAATGCACATGGCAAGCAAGTCTTCAGTTCTGTAATTCCCCATTCAGCAAGCGACACCCTGCAAAACACAAAGTCTGTCTCTTCACTCACGTGTGGACTTAAAGCTACTCTTTTCATCTGTCCAGGGGCCGCGTCAACCTCAAGAAGAACAAAGAGTGGTGCCGTTTTCTTAGCGAAGATACAACACACTCCTGAAAAAAATTCTTTTTTCCCTCCTCCATTACCATTTACTTATTTTTAATTGAGATATAATTAATGTAGAACATTATGTTAGTTTTAGGTGTGAAACCTAATGATTCAATATTTGTATATATTGTGACACGATCACCACAGTAAGTCTGGCTAATATCCATCACCATGCATTGTTTTTTTTTTTTTTTTCCCGTATGTTGCAAACTTTTAATATTTACTCTCTTGGTAACTTACAAATACACAATACAGTGTTACTAACTATCGATGCTAGGCTGTACATAACATCCCCAGGACTTATTTTTTAACTAGAATTTTGTACCGCTTGGTCACTTTTGCCCTGTCAGCCCACACCTCAAAACCAATCTGTTCTCTGTATGTATGAATTCAGTTGTATATTGTTGGTCTTTTGTTTTGTTTTAGATTTCACCTGTAAGTGGAATCATACGGTGTTTGTCTTTCTCTGACTTATTTCACTTAGCATAATACCCTCAAGGTCCATCTATGTTGTTGCAAATGGCAAGATTTCATTCTTTTTTATTTCATTGTATACATACACTGCATTTTCATTCACAGATGGACACTGAGTTTGTTTCAAGAATTCTTAACTTTAAGCTGACTTCCGCTTCCTTTTTCCCCCCTGACAAGTGCGTCTAGTCTATTGCACTGGGAAAGCTTGAGGAAATCGGAAAGGTCAGTATTCAGTTCCCTTAATAACAGCAGGGGATCCTTGGGTGTAGAGAGAGAAATTTATGGCCAGTACTTCTGTCAAACCTACCTACCACTGCCTTTCGAACATATTTTTCCCATCCGAGTTACCATCTCTTCATTCTTTGATCCCCTCTGTCATTCACCATGGTGTTTCATGGTAGTGGTGTCTCTTGATAGCATCTTGGTCTCAAGCTCCTTAAAGGAGAATTTCTTCTGCCTCTTTGTCACTCCTGGTGTCTGGGCTGGTGTTTGGGACAGAGGAGGCTCAGAGGGGCAGAATTAGATTTTCTAAGTCTCTGTGCCTTGGCTCTCTGGCTGTCTCCTACCAATCCTCTGTCCTCCCCCAAACTGCACTCTTCCTCCTGCCTCTGCCCCTCTCTGGTTGTAGAGCTTTGAGCAAAATAGGAAACCCTTTGGACCTTGGTTTACCATTCAAAAACACGACTTATCTAAGGGCCTTGGCACACTGAAGGCACTCAACACATCTTTGTTCCTGCCCTGAGCGAACCCTTTTCAGATCGCTCGGCCATTCAGGGATACTCTCTGTCTGAGCTCAAACGTCACAAACCTTTGACATTTGACATATGTCCTATTACGGAGACTAAAACATCTTTATACATTTTATATGCTGTTTCTTTACAAACTAGTTTAATCTCATGCAAATAGAAATCGTAACACTAGAGCCTTGTCTTGATATTCTTGGGGCTGTGAGCAGACTCTTTCCTTTAGCTGTCAACACCAGCGTTCTAATGGGGACAATCCTTAAACACCCACCTCAGACACACACACACACCAAATCCCACTTATTCCATACTCTGTGCAGTCTTGGATGTCACTAAAACCCAGATGTTTAATAACATGTGTTTTTGAAGCCGTTGATAATGAAAGACTGGGGTTTTGAGAAATCCTGGGATGGAAAACCTCTCTATTCCAGCCCCGGTCTTATTCAACATCCAGCCTGCAACCCCCCACCACAATTCATTTTTATCTGCCGTGGTAAACGTGCTGGTGATACCTGTGGACAGACACCCAGGCCAGGAAAAGGAGGTATTTGTGTAGTTGTCTTCTAATAAGGTCAAAGGCGCAATGCATTATACAGCTCTGTGGGCAGCCAGACTCATTAGAGCAGGAGTGGGCCGTGGGACTTGTGTGGGATATGCAGAGGCTGGGGTTTCATTTGGGGTCTGTGCCTAGTGGGTGTCCTGGACTCTCTCTGCACAGCTTGAATTGGGGGTGGGAGAACGGCAGCCCAGAGCCTCTGGGAGCCCCACAGGACCCTTTGCACTTCTGAATCTGAGGTCTGATTTCCACCCGGTGCTAACTCAAGCTGGAAGCAAAGCAAAATGCAAAGACCCTGGTGCTGTTTGCAATTTCTCCTTGACCAAATCCTGTAGTCACTGCCTCCCAGCTTGGAGGTGGGTGTTCCTGTGGGCCATAGGTTGAGGGAAGGTGAGCGAGGCCATCGAGCAAGGGGAGAGCCCTGCAGGCTGTGTTTTGGTGCACTTAATGAATAGTGTGAGGCGAGGAGCTGAAGCCCAAAGCCTGACAGGCTGACAGGCCTGATTGCCATTTGCATGAACCGCACTCTGCCAGTGGAAGTGACTGGAGAGTGATTGATTTGTTTTGCTGAGGCTCCTTTGTGGTCTTCTGGGTGGATTTCTGGCCCCACCTCTCAGCCTCAAAGCCCTTGCTTTGCCTGCTGTTGCTTTTTTATTTGGGGGTAATGAAAATTTGTTATAAGCCTTCCCTTTCATCTGTACGTGGCAGGCTGTCACAGAGAAACGAGCCATTCTGCAGCCTCACTCCTGTCCAAATTGCTAAATGTTTTTTTTCCAATTGCTTCCCTAATGGGCCGGGATAATGGGAGCGGCATGCTCTCTGCCCACGCCGGAGATGCCAGCGCATTTGTCCAGCACACATGTGTGGTGGGCACCCGGCCCCTTCTGGCCACGGCGGCCCAGCCCGGTGCAGCCGGGCACAGGCTGGTGCACCTGCCGGTGCGCTTGCACCCAGGAAGGTGCTCCCCAGCCCTGGGCCGTCGCAGAGCGGCCAGCCTGGCAAGTGAGGTTCGGCAGAGAGGGCGGGTGATCCAGGCCGACCGCCCCCCTCCCAGGCCCGGGGGCCACTGAAGGACCCGGAGGGGGCCAGCTTTTTATGGACTCCAGTTGCTGTTTTGCGGAGGGGCGGGCTCCCAAGCTCCCCACGGCTGGCTGTTTCGCGAGCAGGATGCTCAACTGTGGCTGACCCACAGCTTTATGAGCCTAAGTGCTTATCCAGGAACAGAAGTGAGGAGGTTGTGTGTGATAAGAAAATAATTTGCCAAAACTGCAACAATAAAGAGGGCCTGGTGGGATCTCTTATGGTATGAATAGCCCCGAGCAGCTGCGGATTTCTCCCTGCTTTCACAATTATTTTCATTTTTATAACAACTAAAAGCTAAATGCCTTGTACAAGCCTGGAGAATCTTGCCTCCGCTTCTCATCTGACGTTTCTTTCTCTTTCTGGGAATCTTAACAGGCACACAGCCTGGACAGAATGTTCCTTGGCATCGCGGCTTCAGCGGGTCGGCTGCTTGGCCTAGTGACAAGGGCGGCGCTGCGCAGCTCTGATGTCGCGCTCCCCGAACAATCCCCCTTGCACAGAAAGCTCCAGTTGCACCCTTTGGGGCTCGGGAACAGGTGCTCCTATTACTGCGTCCTGGAGGCAAGGAACGCTTCATCAGAAACCTTGTAATTCACAGCAGTTGCTCCGTTGACAAGGGACAGGCGCTCCCCTGGAGAATGAAGGAGGCAAACGCGGTCCTGCCTCTTCCTGCGCTCTGCTGTGTCCTGAGGACCCTCCAGCACTTACCGAGTGCCCCCATCTTTCTGCTGGGATGCTGAGTGTTACCATCATTCGCATTTATTAAGCGTCTTCTCCGAATGGGTACCACACTGGGCACCTAGACAGTTTCCCCGGGATCACAGGTCTTAAAGTTAGGCCGAACAGGTCCCCACCTGGCTCCCTCAGTGAGTGGCTGAGTGACCTAAATCCTTATTTGCTCCGGGCCATGGGGATAAAGCAGTGCCACGTCATTGGACCGTAGGTGCTATTATTAATGAGAAAATAGATATAGAGCAATTGGCAGGATGTGTGGAACCTTATTGGTACCCAATACATGTTAGCTGTAATTACCACATCTCTTCCTTTCTGAGGGTCTCTGGTTGGGAATACACACGCCACACAGGATGGCATGAGAGAGAATGTGTTCAAGGAATGCATTTAAGGAGTGACGAAGACAGCAAATGCTATGATCAGAGGTGGGGTCACTTAGGGCAGGGCAGCTAAAGTCAGTTTTTGAGAGATACGGTTGTGTGGGCAAAGCATGTTTCGAGGTTAACTTGGCTGGAATTACTGGAACAGATAAAAGAAGGGAAATGGGAGGATTAATTGATTATGATACAGGAAGGGGCTGAACTAAACATTTATTCTATTTGTGAATACAATAAAATTAAAATGGAATGTTTTTGGTGGGAGAAGTTAGGAGAAGACCGAGCAAACTGGGACACTTTTTTTTTTTTTTTTAACTGAATGACTAAATATAACATTGGACATAGGAAAATCTGGAAGGAAAGCTGATTCTGGAGAAAAGATGAGCTCAGTTGGAAGATTTGGACGCTTTGTTAGGCTATCCAAATAGATGACTTCATGCCGTAATTAGGATGTGGATAACACAGGCTAGACGGAATAAAGAAGATGGCTAAGGTGTAAACCTTGGAGAATGTCAAGGATAGAGATTCAGTACATAGGAGCAGGGACTATATAATAGTGGAAAGATAGATAGAAGTTCAATGCCGTGAAGGTTGTTGGAATGGAGAGCTTCCCCAAGAATGAAGTGGTCAGTTGTAGGAAATGGTGGTAGGGCCAAAGAGAATGATGACTGATAATGGGAGCTGAGAATTAGGGTACACAAGTGGAGAGATATATGTCAGGGGCAAGATGGGGAGTCAAAGTAACCCTGTCAGGAATTAGGGAGTGCAAAGTGATGGAAAAATGGAACTGCATTATGAGCTGGGAGGTTATTGAGAGGTAGGACACATGATGTGTCTACTCAAGGGACCACTGGGCATACATTTTACCCAGTCACTCCTCTGATAACAGGAGAATTAGGCAGGGGGAAACAGGGAGGAATATTATCTAGGGATTAAAGGAGCCTTTCTATAGTCTTCGCTAACTTAAACTGTTGGCTTTATCTCTGTATGAGGCAGTTCTTCTCTAGAATTTTCAGTGGTCCCCCACAATCTACCAAATACCCCCAGGAGAGCTTGTAAATCTGCTTGCTCTGTTAGTAAGTTTATATTTCTCATTTGGAAAAGCAGCTGTTACCTATAAGTTTCTTACAATAAGATTCTGAAGTTCCTTTTTGTTTGATTGATTGATTCATTCATTCATTTTCCTTTAACAAATTTTTTTTTTTTTTAAAGATTTTATTTATTTATTTTTCAGAGGGAGAGCGAGAGCAAGCACAGGCAGACAGAGTGGAAGGCAGAGTCAGAGGGAGAAGCAGACTCCCCGTGGAGCAAGGAGCCCGATGTGGGACTCGATCCCAGGACGCTGGGATCATGACCTGAGCCGAAGGCAGCTGCTTAACCAACTGAGCCACCCAGGTGTCCCTCCTTTAACAAATTTTTATACTGTTCCCATGACCTACCTTGTTCCAGAAACTCAGATATAGTGGTGGATAAGGCAGAAAAAGGTGTCTTCTTTCATAGAGCTGTTAGATGGAAGGATAATAAGCATATGATATAAGATAATTTCATAAGTAATAATGTGTTGGAGCTGGGGAGCTAGTTTTGGTGGTGATAAATGGGATGATTCCTGAATGACAGGAAGGAGTTAACAGGGAAGATCTAGGATACAGGGCAAGGGATAGGAAACAAGTGCAAAGGCCCTGAGGTGGATGGAGCATGACTTGATATGTTCAAGTAACTGAAGGAAAGCTAGTACAGCTGGAGTACAGTGAGCAAAATGAAGATAAACTGGAAATTTACTTCTGGATGGTAGCAAGTTCAGGGTATGTAGAAAGTGCAGGCCAAGGAGTCTTGACTTCAAGTGCAATAAAAGCTGTTGGAGGATTTCGAGAAGTGGAATGCCCTGGTCTTTTTATGTTTGTAAAAGAACGTACTGGCTACATGGATCAGTGGAAATGGTTATGGAGGGTTGTAAGCAGGAGGATGACGTAATTGGATTGCCTTGTGGGGACCGGATCACAGTGGAGCTGGGACACATTATATTGCAGTAGTCAGGATAGAAAAGCTGATGAGGATTCATGTTGGGGAAGAAGCAGTGGGGACAAGGACAAGTGGGCAGATAGGAGATAGACTTTGGAGGTAGAGCCAATGGGGCTGCCCAAGAACTGGAGGTCAGGAATCAACATGGAGTCTTAGGTATTTTATTTTAACAAATCGATCAGATGGTTGCATCTCATACAGGGATGAGGAAAACTCAATGACAGATGTTCTAAGCACTGTGAACTTTGTAATGCCACCCCCAAGAGGGTGCCCACTGGTTTCCAGAGAATCAATCGGAATCAACCTTAAAACTAAAGGCATGTGGGGCACCTGGGTGGCTCAGTGGGTTAAGCCCCTGCCTTCGGCTCAGGTCATGATCTCAGGGTCCTGAGATTGAGCCCCACATGGGGCTCTCTGCTCAGCAAGGAGCCTGCTTCCCCGACCCCTACTTCTCTGTCTGCCTCTCTGCCTACTTGTGATCTCTCTCTCTCTTAAATAAATAAACAAAATCTTTATTAAAAAAAAACAAAAAAATTAAAGGCATGAGCCATGAGAAAAGTTGAAAATGAATGATAGGCATATAGATGTTCATTATGTTATCTCAATATTTGTGAATATTTGAAAAGATCTGTAATAATAAACTTTAATAAATGGAATGGCATGAAGTCTTCCTTTCAGTCAATGAATACCAGTTGGCTAGATATAGGAGTCTTCACCAAGTTTTGAAATAAATACCCACTAAGAAGATTACATGAACTACTAGGAGAAAAGGGTGCCTCCTTTGGCCCACTGAGGCAGCATCAAGGGCAAACTTCACAGGTACACAAACTGCTCATGTCTGGAAGAAAAGCATTAATAGCAGAGGAATTAAATGGCTGCCAATTTGTGAACACCCAGTCTTTATGTTTATTGATTTGGGGTTCCAGTTTAGTGCTTGAGCTGTCTCTATCCATCAAATTTTCTACATAAGAGCATAGATCATCCTGGGAAGTGTGTGTGTGTGTGTGTGTGTGTGTGTGTGTGTGTGTGTGTGTGTTGGGGGGTGTAGCTCAATTGCCTACAGTTGGAAATATGGAGACTGTGGGTTCAAATCCAACTCCATGCAGATACACGTGGGACTGTGAGTAGCTATATGCTCACTGCTTCATTGGCCTTGATAAAGATAATATTGATCACTACAATTGCTCAGCAGTGTATTTATACAGAAGTTGGATTTTAAGCCACTAGATAAAGGGACAAAATGGCATCCCACTCCCAGCATTTAAAAGCACACAGATACACCATAAAATGTTCTGCCTAATTGTCAGATTACTTTGTATTTCAAGGGAGACATTAGGGTAGAGCATGAGAGCTAGGAGAATATGTTGTCTCCTGAAAGATATTTATAATTCTTCAGGTGGGTTCAGAATAGTCTGTGTATTAGGATGAACAAGGACATTTTCTGTGTCCTTCTAATAAAGCTATTTGCTCTTGTGAAAGGTCCTGACAGTGAGGAGATTCAGAAAATTATGACAGATGGAGATGTATTTCTAAATAAAAGATAGTGATTAAAAACAATGTAACAGGTGCCTGGGTGGCTCAGTTAGTTAAGCATCTGCCTTTGACTCAGATCATGATCCTGGGGTCCTGGGATCAAGCCCTATGTCTGGCTCTCTGCTCAACACGGAGCCTGCTTCCCCTTCTCCCTCTGCTTCTCCCCCTGCTTGTGCTTTCTCTCAATATCTCTGTCTTTCTGTCAAATAAATAAATAAAATTGTAAAAAAAATACCCATGTTGTAAAACATGAATGCCATTTTTGAAGGGTTGAGGTTGTGATTAAAACACAGTTTACAATCTGGGTGATCACTGTAGACTTACAATTGTCAACTATAGAATAGTTCCATTTGGGTTTGCCCCCAGTAGACTTGACAAAGTCTTCATGAAATTATGAAAAATTATGAAGTTATAATCTTTGTGCCAAATTGACCCTGTTGCCATATGTCTTGATATTTCTTAACCTCTGTGAACAGAATTTGTTTAGGTAAAGTATTTAGCAATATATTAAGAGTCTTAAAAATATTTTATTTTTTAAAAAATATTTATTTAAAAATAATTATTTTAGGGACGCCTGGGTGGCTCAGTTGGTTAAGTGGCTGCCTTCGGCTCAGGTCATGATCCCAGCGTCCTGGGATCGAGTCCCGCATCGGGCTCCTTGCTCAGCGGGGAGCGTGCTTCTCCCTCTGCCTCTGCCTGCCATTCTGTCTGCCTGTGCTCGCTCTCTCCCACTCTCTCTCTGATTAAAAAAAAAAAATAATTATTTTAAAAAATTTTTAAAAATTATTCTTAAACATTTTTTACAATTATTTAAAAAATTATTTATTTGGCAAACAGAGATAGCGAGAGAGGAAACACAAGCAGGGGGAGTGGGAGAGGGAGAAGTAGGCTTCCCACTGAGGAGGAAGCAATATGTGGGACTCAAGATCCCAGGACCCCGGGATCATGACCAGCCAAAGGCAGACACTTAACCAACTGAGCCACCCAAGTGCCCCAAGAGTCTTAAAAAATGTTTTAAACTAGGATCCCTCTTTATATGATAATTTAAAGAATTAGAGATACAGCCAAAGATTTAAATATAAGGATGGCTAATGAAGCATTGTCTACAGAAAACAAAACAAAAAAACCCTGGCAACATTTTTTACAGATAATAAGACTTATTGAACAAGCTATGATGTATATACATAATGGAATAGTATGTGGTCATTAAAAATGCTCAGCGAGTGTAACTAATGATTAATGATAAGGGAGATTTTTCCTGTTATAATTACAATACTAAGTAATAAAAGAAAGATATGGAAGTGGGTATACATATATATATATATATATAGTACTGCTCAATGAAGTAAAAAAATAAATATATATGTTTGTAATAGATACATACACAGAAAATATACCTTAATGTATGAGGTACACAATGGATATGTTTACTTTAAATATATTCAGGGAATATGTGTATGTTATGTATACATATATGTATATGTAAATATATGTGTATGTATGTGCTTGTTTGTTTAAATACATACAGAAAAAAGACTGGAAGGAAATACACCAAAGAGTTATTGTAATCATCCTTGGATGGTGCAATTATGGGTAGATTTTTCTTTATTTCCCAAATTTTCAGGAATGAACATGTGTTACTTTTATGATAAAAATGTTATTGTTAATTTATAAAACAGGACTGACACCACCATGAAAAAACAATGTAAAGTCAAGCTTTTGATGCAACTACCCTAGACTTGCTCCCCTACCATGTGAACATTTGTGGATGTACCCATATGTGTTTCTTTTTAGTGTCAGAATTTAGCAAGACAGATTGGAGCCTCATCTCTGCAAAGCCAGTTCCTCTTGCTCAAGGAGAATATTCCTTGTTTATGCTGCAGGCAAAACAACTAGTTTTTTTTTTTTTTTAAACCTCAGGTCTATCGTGAAAATGAGCCATCTGTGGCAGCCAGGGTGTTTTTCCCCAACCTAATAGCACCTTTCATACTGAACTCTTGGGCTTTTCCAGGCGCTTCTGACAGCTGCAGAATGATTATGTTCTTTTTCTTTTTTTAAAAAAAACTGGTAGAAGATGGTATACTGGGAAACTTTGCATATGAATGTAGTGTTGGGAATTAAAAAAAAAAAAACAAGGAAAGCAAAACAAGCCCTGTGGTTGGGTTTGCAAAATGCCACATGGAAGCCCAGTCTCTGCTGACCAATGCTTGGCTGTGGCGAGCTGGCCTCGTGACACAGCTTCTTCACTTTAAGAATGGGGAGAGGTTCTCCCTGTCATC
Organism: Mustela lutreola; assembly: GCF_030435805.1. NCBI lineage: Eukaryota > Metazoa > Chordata > Mammalia > Carnivora > Mustelidae > Mustela > Mustela lutreola. The sequence continues at coordinate 45,461,857 of NC_081300.1, forward strand.
ATTTTTTTGTAAATATATTAGATTGTATCAAATACAGAATAGGTATATGGAAACTTTTATTTGATTTTAATTTATTTATATTTTTAAGATTTTATTTATTTATTTGAGAGAAAGAGAGAGCACACAGCAGCAGAGGGAGTGGCAGAGGGAGAGGGAGAAGCAGGCTCCCCGTTGAGCAGAGAGCCCAATCTGGGTCTCGATCCCAGGACCCTGGAATCATGACCTGAGCGAGGGCAGACACTTAACTGACTGAGCCACCCAGGCGCCCTGGAAACATTTTATTTTAAAAAATGAAAGAACGGATGAAGATTGAGTTAAGGGAATTTCTTCCTCTGGTGACTGGAGGACCCACTTTTCCAGCTTACCCACTTGCCTTGGGGAGGGGCCATGCAGATGCCCCTGCTCAAGAGAAGGGGGTGGGGCACCCCACATCCTCATAATACAGGGATAGGTCCATCAGGATGTCCCAGATATTTTAAGCAACCCGAGGGTTAACAGTTCCTTCCCATCTATGAAAGAAAGCAAACATGCACCGTCACTGGTGTTATTCTATTAATATCGCATCCTCCTACCTTCTCTGATGAGTCCTTTTCAAAGTCATGAGGCAAGGTTTGCCACAGGCTGCTGACTACAGCAGGAAAGAAACTGGATGCCAACTTTGTGGCAAAGCAGGTTCCAGACAGTCCTCTGTGTACAGGACGGGGCTTCTCCATTTTCCCCATGCCGTATTTCCCTGCCCGCCTGCATCCTCAGAGTTTTGAATTTTGGCAGCTTTCCCTGTGATGGAAGGAAGCTGGAAATAACTCCTGCTCATTTTCCTTGACTCGTCGGTGTCACTCCATACATCATCAAGCCGTGGAGATCGTGGCTCACGGGGAGCCTCCCCCTCCAAGGCAGCTGGAGAAACCCGTAAGGCAGGCTAAAGCTTAATAAACCCAAGGCTCCTCGGCTAGCTTGGCACTTCCTCTTAATAGTGAAACACATCTTTGACAGTCCACAAAAGTCTCCCTTCTGGGCCTCCTTTGTCTAAACTTAATATTTCCTGTATTAAGTCTTCTAACAATCGTCGTGAGGAAGGTTGAATGCTAAAGAATTCAGAATCAATTAAGACTCCTCCAGGAAATCAAAACCTTCTGTTAAGCTGTAAAATGCTCTGGGATGAACTGGTGTCACCTGATAATATTGCACCAGAGATGTATTGTAAAGCCTGATGCTCAAGGCCAAGTGTCTCTTTCTACAAAAGCTACAATCCCCTCACCACATGAAGTTTATCAGCGCTAGAAGAATAGAAATAATGAGTGATTATACACCACCTTAAGTGACGGTTCTTTTCCCTAATATCAATAGAAAAGACTTTCCTCCTTGTGACCACCTCCACGGCTCTTAGGAAGAGATGCCGCAGTGACAATGAGAAGGTAGGGATGTCCCGCAGTCTGTCGTGAGTGTCTGATAGTGGGGTTCTTTTCTTAAAGTATAATTCTGAGATTAGTAGCTACAGATTAAAGGACCTGCAGGATTCCAGGCGGTCCGAGATCAGGACTCACAAGTGGCAGAACGCAAGGTCAAAGTCTTGATGGGCAGCCACAACACCTAGGTCCCAGGGAATGACAGAACATTTACCTTTAAATCAATAAGTGAGCAGAACCAAGAACTTTTCACAGAAAAATAAAAATTTGCCATGAGAATTCCCAATGAGCCATCAAAGTTATGCTAAAAAGAGGCCCAGTTTATGTAACCTTCCCAACCTAGAAAGTTCCATACGAGACAATTTGAGGGACAGTGGTGAGACAGGTAACACAACTTGGAGTCTTCCCAGATTTAGGAATTCTGATACATGAACAGAGAATGTCATGAGAAAATGCATTTGAATTTCAAAAAGGATCATCAACACTTCTTCTTTCATCAGTCATTAATCATTGCCTTTGTGTTCTTTTTTAACATGGTGATCAGACGTGGGACCTCCAGGCTTCCTCCACAGACTAGACTGGAGAACACGAGACAGGTATTCCCAGCCCAGAGTGATGGCTAAATGCTTGTGCATGTTTCCTGTGCTGAGATCCTTCATTAGCCCAGCTTGACTGTTTCGGGGTGGTGCTGCTTTATCTTTAACGGGCCAGACCTCATTTTTATTCCCACTTCTGGGAAGGACTGTTTGACTCACGTGAAACTTTTCTGGGCTTTGTTAGTGCAGCAAGCATGTTGCTTGGGCCGGTAAGCAATTTCAGTAGTATATAGGTGGTTAATTCCATTGCCAGGCCATTGAGCTCTCTACACGGTCAGTTTGCTGTGTGCTCACTTGCTGTATATACACAGAGCACACGGCAGAAATACGCACCTCCTCTCAACGCAGCGCGCAAGCTGTTAGCAATCTTCTTTACATTACCTGAGGCCCAGTCCATCACCCCTTTCACTTAATATGATAGATTGCAGGACGTAATATAGAAAAATGTAGTGTGTGTGGCATATAAACTCACAGTGCATATCGAATTTAATATACAATGCACAGAAGCCACTCTATAATACATAGTCAAAAAGGCTGCACGCTGCTGTATTGATGCCGGGCCCGGTTCAGGAGAATAAGGCAAGTTTCCATTGCCAGAAAAGAGCAGAGTATTCAATTTCTCATCTAGTATAGAGTATAAATAAAACATGGTGTACGGTAATACCAAACTGCATGAAATGATTTCCCTTAGTACATAAACTTATAGCACCCCAGTCTTTGCTTCAAGTTGAATTTTCCCAGTTCTCTCGGATGGCAATAGGGAATTGTCTGACCTTCTACAGCAAGAACTTCCCACTTAACAGATTCTGGGGCTCCACTGGGCCTCACGCTAATGGACAGCCATTAACCGTCTTGGAGCTCCTTAGAATTCCCTGGAGCTTTGCAAGCTGAGTTCCTGGATCTCTCCAGAGTCAGGAGTTGACAGGCAGCTGTCAGTCAATTGAAAATTTCTTAAAGCTATACCCTGTAGCAAATAAAAGTGCTCAGTATTTATAATGAGAAAAGATGATTGTGCCAACACTAATATGATTTAATAAAAACATTAACTCGGTAGATGTCATCTTTAAGTCTAGTTATCTCCAAATAGATGTCTATGTATTACGTAGTGCCTCTTATTTATAGAGAGCTATTGATTAAGTTCCTCTGCCATTCTTGAGCACAGTCATTTCTGCCTTTACAGCCATGCCTTGAGAAGGGTAGCTCTCAGTTACAGAAGTCCCCAATTTCCATGAAAGTCTGTGAAAATGAGACAAAGAAGACCTTTTCTAAAGCAAATCTTAAATTATATTAACATTACTGGTTTCACAGGGTTGCGTGGTCTAAAGGGACAAGAGGACTAACGCGAGAGACTTTGGAGATGAGTCTCATCTTGGTTCTTCCTTCAGTGGGCAACTTACTGTAGCTTTGTTAGCCTTGCTTTCTCCATGAGTGTGGTTTGGGCAGCTGACGCCCACGCTGCGTGATCCATTGGTTCAGGTCTGGGTGCCGCTTAAGAGTGTGACTGCACTGGTTTGGAGAGGTGGGAAACAGCCAGGGAGGGGTTTTTTCTTTCGGGCTTCTGCAGAGATGTGAGTCATTCTTTTGAGAGTAGCTCTCAAGCTGCTGCCAACTGGGTTGTGAAGTCATGGTTAAGAGGGAATTTTCAGTGGCGAGGGCTATTACTCTCTAATCTCGGTGATTAGAGCACAATGTCTTTTACCTTTCATATCACGAACCTTTTGTCACTGTTGACTCTAAAATATAGGAAATAGATATCAGCTGGGAGTGAAGGAATTAAGAACTGTCCTTGCAAATCTGGGACTTCCGCTGACAGAACAGATCAAGGACGTAAATGAGTAGGAGATCCTGATCGTTATTTTGACTTGTTGCTGATAACGCCGGCTAACAGATCTGCTTAATTAAAGCCATGGCCTTTTTATGGTCAGTTCTTTAATTCTAAATGTTCTTAATCTAAAATAATTTCAGATTTAGAGAATGCTTTAAGGGTAGTGCAAAAAAATTCCTGAATGCTCTTCACTCAAAGTTTTTTTCCATATTTGCTTTCTGATTCTCTCCTTATATATTATTATTGTCATTATTATTAAGTGGATACTCCTTTTTAAAATTCATTTGGGAGTAAGTTGCAGACATAAAAGTCCTTTTCTCCTGGATACCTTTTTAAAAAAGATTTTATTTATTTGTTTGAGAGAGAGAGAGAGAGGAAGCAATAGCAGTGGGGAGAGGCAGAAGGAGAGGGAGAAGCAGCCTCCCCACTGAGCAGGGAGCTGGATGCAGGGCTCGATCCCAGCACCCTGGGGTCATGACCTGAGATGAAGGCAGATGCTTAATAACTGAGCCTCCCAGGCGCTCCTCTTAGATTCTTTTACATGTGTATAGAACAAGGATGTCTTACATAAATGCAGTATAATTATCAAAATCAAGAAAATAACATTAATAAAATGCTATTATCTAATCTATAGACCTTATACAATTTTTCCCAATTGTCCTAATAAAAATATCTTTATAGCAAAAAAGAAAAAAAAAAATTCTGGGCCATTATCGAACCTAGGATCAGACATGGCCCTAAGTGATCCTGTCTTTTTAGCCTGTTTTAATTGAGAATAGTTCCTTATTCGTTCTTCATCTTTCATGATCTTGTGATTTTAGTACAATGTCCCTTAATCTAGAGTTTTCCAATGTTTCCCCACCATTAGCCAAATGCCTCTTAAGTTAAATTTTGAAAGGAAAAATTTGGAGGAAGTTCCCATTTTTCTTAGGGCATGTGAGTCTGTCCAAGTCTGGTGTGGAAAAGTATTGAAACCAGAGAAGGAACAGTACAAGCTGCTGATAGAAATAGGTCACCAACGGAATTATCTTCGTAATTGGGTCTGAGTTAATTCCTGCCACATACTCTCCTCCACCCCCTGTCAAAACACTGTATTGAATCTTGTACTGGGTCCACGCAGTTGGCAACATGAGCTCCTGAGCCTGGCTACCTGATCTTGGAATTTGTTATGGAAAGGCATAACTCACAAATGAAGGGCCATGCGTATGTGCTTTTGGTTTCTTGCATCACCTTTCATTATCTTAAGACTGAAAAGTTAATAACCCAGTGTGTAATCATGCCGTTATCAGTTTACGTGGTAGTAAAGCCCATTCAAATGATGATTACATATGTTAATGAGCATCGTTATAATGCACTACACAGTACATTACCTTCAATAAATATAATTGTTTATGCACTTTAATGAGGGTATATAATGCCCCAAAACTAATGGTATTGACTGAATTGTGATTTATTGCTCTAAAACTTTGCCATTAGGAGAGGAAATCTTACAAAACCTTTTATGTTTACCTAACTTTTTCTCGCCCCCTAAAAGCTGCCACTCATCTCTCCCTCCCCCTGTTACAAGAAGAAAATCACTCCAAGACGCTTCACAGTGTTCCTTGTCAATGCTTTTCTCAACCTGAAGAAGCAGGAGGTGGGTTCATTTAAAGGGTTTAATGAAGATCATTATGTTTACCCCTTAGTAAGGTTTAATGCATTATCTGGCAACAAAACGGATGCCACGTCAGAATTTTGGCTCCAAATCAAATAACAAGGAATAAAAAACATTGTTTGTTAAACTACACGTTAGGAATAGAAAATAAGGCCAGGGATAGCATTTGGCCCAGCGTCCTGCATCGGGCCAGGGGAATGGACAGAGCATGAGTAAATTGTCTTTGAATGTACAGACCTCCACCTGGGGACAAAGAGAGGGTGGGTGGACCCCGCATAATTAATTCTAATTCCAAGAGCTTCTTTCCCCCCTCCTCGGAATCTTTGTCGAAGGGAAAATTTAGTCTCATCTTGACAATGAAACTTAAAAAAAAAAAAAAAAAAAATCCTTGTATCTGATGAATAAGAAATCTGTAAAAACTAGTTATTGTGTCTAATGGGTAATTTGTTTTTCAAATTAATATAGGTCAGAAACACAAGAACTGGAGTCTTCAAGTGGGCTTCACATTACCATACATTTTGGTTTTAGTAGTCTTCATGTTTCTAAGCAGACGGACATCCTGTAGCTAATGTCCTCTGCAAAGATTTCATTAATTAGAGTGCTAGGAATTATTGGCTGTATGTGCAGACACTAAAGTCACTGCTCCTAGGCTGAACCTGAACCAAGACTCACTTATGCCAGTCGCAATTCCCTTCTTTCCACCCACGGAATAGAATCTCATTTGGAGCATTATCTGGTCTCTGGTTTTAGTGTGTATATTTCCCAGCTAATTTCCAGCTTAGCTGCTATCTGGTTCTTACCCACAGAGTGTGTGCATCTGAGCAGTAATTGGGGAGTGACCCATCGCTCTCTGTTATCACATCCTTCAGCCTATGGACGGCACAGACTTCCTATGATCAGCCGGCTTGTAGGAAGACCTTGCCCCTGAAATAACTGCCAATAGAAATCTGTTGCCTTTGGAGGCAAATTTGCATAGAAGGTCTCCTGGTTGGTTTTATTTTTTTCTTTTTCAATCTCCACAGCATACTATCTGAAAGGATTTTCAAGAGTCTTTATGAATAAATAAAACTGCACAACTTAAAGAAAAAGATTAATTCATCTAGATACTCTAAATGCCCTGTAGAAATGACAACAGGGGATCCATCCTGGCATCTTAAAAGGATTTTTTGAACAATAGCAGTTTCTTAAAACAGATTCCCAGGATGGAAGGTAATCACTTGAGAAACTTGCCAAGGTTTACAATGGTGTTCCAAGTAGTTTGAAAGTCAGTAGTTTTGAAAAAAAAAAAAAAAAATTGACATTGAGATGCAATCTGTGGTAAGATCTAATTAATTTTTTTGCTCCTAAGAATAATTTATTATTTACACTTCTTATTATATATGTATTTTAGCTTCATTAGTCTGCAATGCTGGAAAAAATTATACCTTCAAGTCCTATTTATCAAATTAATGGTGCAATTTCATAGTGACACATTCCACATTCATTAAACCAAGTACAGTAAAAATGCATTTAAATTAGATTAGTGTGATGTAATAAAGATTCCAGTGTAGGGGGTGATATTCTAGCTGAAGAGAAACACCCAGATCGAGTTGAAAGCAACTTGGAGATAATGCTTCAAAATTGATTTTGGCACTGGTTAAGTGAAAGAATCTGTGATGATGACTCTTGGGTCGCACTGCCTCCGCCGAGCCATTGTTCTGCTTCACCATGAAAAAGGAGATGAGACTCTGAGACTTAACTCCGTCCTGCAGCAGAATGCTCAAACTTTGCTCAGCCGAAAGCTCTGGCAGTAACTTGCCCAACGTTTCTGGATTGTGACAGATTTGCACAGGATGCAGATAAAAACTTGCATGTATCATTTTTGCCAATTGGTTTATTTTTGCGGATCATAAAAGTCACCATGTACCCATTATGTATTATGTTGCGATGGACCTTCCTTGCAGTGATTAAGAAGGGGGTGTAACTTGTAATGTCACCCATGCTACGTTTCCATGTTTAATGTTGTGGTGCCAACATCGGAGCATGTTACCTTCTAAATTTACATCATAAAATTGTGTGTGTTCCTATAGATATGCCCATGCCATCATGTTGCAAGGCCCTAGAAAGGTCTGGAATGGCTGAAATGTGAATTTAACATGACACATAATATAAATTAGTGCTTAAGGAATACTTTCAAGCTGTTGGGCCTTCTTGGAGATTAAGTGACATAATACACATAAAAGTACCTGGCATATAAAAGGCTTGTATGGTGTCTGCTAAATTGGGATCTGAATCCTTAAGACTGGAAGGCTTTGCACAGAAACTATGGAACAAGCACTAAGATAGAGACAAGGGTGGAGGTGCTCTTTAAAATACATCCAATAAGTTTTATTGTTTGTTAATCATAGGTAGTTCTATGAGTGGACCTATTATTAGAAGTTAGGAGAAAGCAATGCGAGGCACAAAGTAAACAGTTGATGGTGGTCTGCCTGAGTCCATTGAATGGGTTGCTGGATCATGTTTGTCCTGAATGGGTTTCTCTGAACCTTGGCAATGGGATGAGGAAGGAGAAATTGAACAGAAAACAGATCATAATCCCCTCTTGGCCTATGTCACCACCAGATAACCAACCATCTTTGTACTCACCCACTCAAAAAGAAAGATCTATAAGGAGGTCTCAGGAAAGAAATGAAAGTTAAATAAATGAGGGATGATATGAAGCTAACTTAAAAAGAAGGTTTCCAGGGGCGCCTGGGTGGCTCAGTCAGTTGAGCATCTGACCCTTGCTTTTGGCTCAAGTCATCAACTCAGGACCCTGGGATTGAGGGATCTTGCACCCAGTGCAGAGTCTGCTTGAGATTCTTCCCCTTCCCCTCCCCCTCCCCTTTTGTTTCTCCCCCTGCTATCTCTCAAATAAATCAACAAAATAATTTTTAAAAAGAGGTTTCTAGTTTGGGGGGGCATGGCCAAAGGGGCCAAAAAAAAGTACAGATTTCAAAAGGCAGAAAAGAGCAGTGATGTTAGAACAACTTAAATCTTGGCCAATAATTAGTTTGCCAAATACCTGGAAATGTCATGAGTTGGCAGCAACTCCATGGGAAATCTGGGGCTGTGTAGACAACCCATTCGAATAATTGACAGAAAAATATTTCTGGTCAAATAGGATGATGCAGGCTGGCCATTTACAGCTGTCAAATCATCTCAAGAACTGCCAGTCTGTCACTTAACTACTTTCAGAGGGTCAGGGAACCCTGTCTCTGGTGTCAGGATTCAGTGATAAGATGATCTGGTCTACAGTCATTACATGCCTCTGGTCCCTGGACTTGGAATCAACATTTTAAAATTAAAAAAAAAAAAAAAATTGAAGCTAAAAATTATTTTGGCTTCAATTTTTTTTTATCTCTTTAAAAAAACCTGCTTTATAAATAATCAGACAAAAATAGACATTTTTTAGGTATATGACTTTATAAATTTTAACAAATATATAGATTGATGCTACCACCACCAGGACACAGAACAGGCTGCAGAACAGTTCCTGTCCTCCCAGAACTTCTTTGCTCTTTTTTTTTATATCACCCCCGCCCTCATCCCAGCCCCCAGCAACCAATATGTGGTCCATGCCTACAGTTTTATCTTGTTAAAAACACCACCTAAATGTAACCAACAAGTATGCAACACTTGAAACTGGCTTCTTTTACTGAATAATGTTTTGAGATTTATCCAAGTTGCTGAATACTTCAGAAGTTTGCTTCTTTTTATTACTGAGCATTATTTCATTATATGGATGTACCACAGTTTATCTATTGAGTCACTGAAAGACATTGGGTTGGTTCTTGTTTTTGGCAGTTAGGATAGAGCTATTTATAAACATTCCTGAACAGACTGTTTTAAGAGTAGACATGTTCATTTTTGCAGGGTGGATTTTCAGAATGGAATTACTGGATTGTAAGTTAAGAGCATGTTTAAACTGCCAAACCATTTTCACAGTGCTATATCATTTTGCATTCCCAGCAGCAATATAGAAGAGCTCTGTTATGTCACAGGGTCAGTATTTTTTTATTTTAGTCATCTTATTAAATGTGTAGTAGTATCTCATCGTGGCTTTAATTTCCATTTCTCTAGTGACTAATGTTGAACATCTTTTCATGTGCTTACTTTCCATCCTTATATCCTCATGGGTGAAGGGTCTGTTCCAATGTTTCACCCATGTTAATTTTTTTTCTTATTTGTTTTGAGAGTTTAAAAAAAAAATTATTCTGGATACAAGTCCTTTGTCAGATCTGTGATTTAGAAATACGTTCTATCAGTATGTAACTTGCCACTTCATTCTCTTGACATTGATATTCACAGATCAAAAAATTTGTGATATTTTTCTTTTATGGATTGTGTTTTTGGTGTCATGTGTAAGATTTCCTTACTTAATCCAAATCAGGATGATTTCCTTCTATATCATATTTTAGATATTTATAGTTTATGCTTTACATTTAGATCTATGATCCATTTTGAAGCAATTTTTGAATAAGATGTGAGGTTTAGGTTGACGTTTGTTTTTTAGCATATGGATGTACAAATTACTGCTCAGTACTGGTCACTGCCACTGCTGTAGTGGATTGTCTTGGAGCTGGTGCATAAGAGAATAGAAATAAGAGAAGAAATAGCCACACAAAGTGGAGAAATTCATTAGGAGTTCCCCTTCTTACTCCTATAACAAGAGCTAAAGGCTTTCTTGTGGACCTCACTGTCTGCTCTGGGTGTTCACTCAGGGTGTCAACTGCATTTAGTTTGGGCTGAGAGATCCTGGGGAAGAAGAGATAGTGAAGGTAACACTAGTCCAGTGGTACTGCAGGTCTGGTACTCTTCCCTGATTAGCCTGCTGTATGTACTCCTCAGGGACCCCAATGTGCATTCAGTTCAGGTTTTATAGCTGTGGGGGAGATGGGTATAGTGTGCTTATTGCATCTAACCTGGAACTCTCACATCTTTCTTTTATTGCCTCTGTCTAGTACATTCTTATCTTTCTCTCCAACTTCCTTCTTCACCACCCCACCCTCAGAACTTACCATTAAAATTCAACTTGGTTTGTTCCATATTATTTCATCTGTCTGATAGCTTGATATTTCCTCAAAAGAGAGTCCTCAAGAGAGACTCATTATTTTATTCATGGGCTTTGACTCCCCCACCCCCCCAAATGAAGCATTATTTTTGATTTGCAACCTCATGGCAAATGTTAGCCTTTAGAGTGTAGAATAAGGAAGTTCAGTAGATAAACAGAAGTCAGCTTGTGAGCACTGAGCACTCAAATCTTTAGCAAACATTTCCTACAACTTTTATCAAGTTTAGGATGCAATCAGAGTCTTGAGTCCTGGTTGGACTAACATTCCACCGAGCATTAACTTTTATGGAAAGATTATATTCACATCTTTGCATCTTGGTATCTTCTTCTTTATGTCAACTCCAGTGATTTAACTAGTTAAAGTAAAGATGGTTTCAACTTTACTTTATCATAGGAAGTATTCCATGGTAGTCCAATTGCCTTCTTTGCTCTTACAGGCAATTTGCTTCCACACTGCCATAAAACAGTGAGACCTTGGCATGGCTTCCAAAATCTGGGGCTCCAATTCATTCACCTCTGCTTCCCCCAGTTCCTGCCCATGACCACTGATGTTGTATCTCCCTCTTGTGTCTTTTGCTCAGATTTATACAGCCAACAGTTATTGCTGACCGACTTGTAGCATAGACAATAAAAGTTTAATGAAAAGGGAGTAAGTACTCTGTTCTTTGTTTTAGTTTCTATACTTTTTCTGTTTAAAACCAAAAGTTTTTTTTTTAATGGAAAAAATCACAGTGACTTGATCTTGGGTTGCTGAAAAATATAGTTTCCTACTTTTTATCAAGTTCTAAGATCCAATACTAATTCTCTCTGTTGTGGATTTGATTGGTCTAAATATGCTGATGGAAAGACACTGATAAGTAGAAGTCAAAGAAGCCAAAAGACCAATATTTGGTAACTTCAGGGCCTGAAACCAAGGACAGCTCACAAGACAGTGAGAACACAGGTGCTCTGTTCTAGGAAGGAGCATGCTTGGATGCAAGAGACTCCCCAGGTAAAATGAAGAAGTTAATTCTTGGCCCTATATTCAGGACTATATTCCTTCCATGCTAGCTCCTACTAGCATTTTTCTTTACCTATGGATCAATTCCTACCAGGATTGAAAGTGATAAGGGAATTAAAGATCTTCTTTCTCGGGGCGCCTGGGTGGCTCAGTGGGTTAAGCCGCTGCCTTCGGCTCAGGTCATGATCTCAGGGTCCTGGGATCGAGTCCCACATCGGGCTCTCTGCTCAGCAGGGAGCCTGCTTCCTCTTCTCTCTCTCTATCTCTCTGCCTGCCTCTCTGCCTACTTGTAATCTCTGTCTGTCAAATAAAATAAAATCTTAAAAAAAAAAAAAAAAGATCTTCTTTCTCTACCACAGCCTACCCTGCACCCAGAACACTAGAAGTAAAGACTTGGCAAAATTCTTTCGAGATCACAAAGGTCATTATCTAGGCTGAGTTTAAATTTAATATTCAAAATACATAAAAGTTTACTATTGTGCTACTCTACTGAGGCTTGATTTCACCCTATGATGCTGGGGGAAATATCTGGAAGTTTTGCCACAATGAAATGTCAGAACAGATGCCTAAAATAACTAACATGTTACCTGCTGAAGTTTTAAGCTGTCTTTGTTCTGATCCTAGACAAATTATTACATATCTCTATGCTTCAGTTTTCTCATGTACCGAAACGTAGAAGCTGCTCACTTGCCCTATACTATTGTTACAGAGAAAACTATTTAAGTGATTGTGAAATACTTTTTAAGTACGAAATACTGGGAAATGCCAATTATTGGCAATATAGTTCCATCTATAGAAAGAAAAGTATTGGTATAAAAGATAAAGGAACCTAATAGTCCTAGAATAGATAGAGGAAAAATTCTAAAATATGCATAGCCCAAAGCTATGGATTTTCCCTGGAACAGAGCAGAAGAAAGTTAAAAACCAGCTACTTCCAGTTTCTGCTTAGAATATAGAGAGTTGATAAGAACAACATTCATGCTCTTAGCAACAACAGCACAAAAACGGGGGACACACCTCAAATTAACAACTTTTTTTTTAAACCACAAGGGAACTGAGGTCATGTAGCAAGCAACTAGCCAAAACCTAAGGTGATACAGTTTTCATTCAGAGCAAGACTGGACCTGAGCCCTTGTTTACCTGAGATAGATGTGGTCAACCAGAGAATTTCATCAGGAATTGTTAATGAGTTGGTAGAGATTGAATGTGTTGTGAAAGACTATGTAACTCTTTGGGACCATGGGTATTGGCATAGTTTGCACCAACTTTTGGGTTCTTCTCTATATACTTTACCAGGCACTTGGGAAAAAAAAAAAAAAAAAAGGATTGGGGCAGTCCCCAACCCAACTCTTATGCTGTAAATCTGAGGAAGGGAACAGTAGCTGCTGTGAGAGGGACACAGAACTCTGCCTATACCCCATTCCTTACCTCTGCTATGGAAACATGAGGCTTAAATTGCAAGGAGAAAGACAACACACACTACCGACCTTAGAACACTGGAGAAAATCCATTGTAGCTAAGGGAGGTAAACATAAAATTACTCTTTTCCCCTGGGAGGAGGGACAGGATTATGTGCTGGGACTACAGCTGGGAAAGGGCCAGAGAAAAAGCCACACCTGTGACCCAGAGAAAGCGTGCTGCCTAAGACTGCAGCTTAATTAGCCCAACAGAGAATGCCCTCCTTGTCCTCCACCATCAGACTAACAACCTTCAAATACAAGTAATAATGAAGTATACTTCTGGAATAATAGCAAGAGCATGGAGAGATAGAGTCTCTGGAGTGCAGCACAAAGCAAAGACCCAGAGCTGAGGATGGAGGAGATAGTTGAAACATTTCTGAAAACATTGTCCCCACACTAAATGCAAGGTATCAGTGGAGGAATTTGAAGCCTATTATACACTGAGGGTAATCAAGGCAACACCAAAATCCCAAACCAGCTCAATTCTTAATCAGATTGACTTAGTCTCCCACACTAAAAGCCACACACACACACACACACACACACGTGTGCCCATCTTTAGGTGACCAAACAAACAAATAAACAAAAGACAAAAGCAAAAACAAAACAAAAACAAAAAAACAAAAAACAAAAACAAAAACAAAACCCCCCCACCAAAACCAAAATAAAAAAACCTACTACATATCAACCTTACTGTCTTATGCAAGATATCAGGTTTTTAACAAAAACTTATGAAAATCTTTGCATATGAAAAAGCAAGGGAAAAGTCACATTACAAAGACAAAGAGCAATTGACAGAACCAGACTCAGATAGGACATAAAAGTTGAAATTATAAGATGGGTAAATTTAAATAACTTTGATTGATATGTTGAAGGCTATAATGGAGAAACTGAATAAAATGCAAGATAAAATGAAATTTTAGCACAAAGATGGAAACTATAAGAAAGAGTCAAACGGAATTAACAGAAATGAAAAAAATAGTAACAGAGATGAAGAATGCCTTAAATGGACTTCTTAGTAGACTCACATAGCCAAAGAAGGAATCAGTTAGCTTGAAGATAGGTCAAAAGAAATGACCCAAATTGAAAGACAAAGAGTTAAAAGGATAGTGATTGAGAATTTATAAATATTAATGACAGGAAATAGAACACAGATAAAAAATGCTAAAGAACATCAAGCAGGATAAGAAAACTATACACCTAGGTATATCATATTTAAGCATCTGAAAACAAGAAATTTTGAAGATAGCCAGAGGGGGGAAAAAGGGACCATTACATGCTGAAGAATGACAGATAAGAATTACAGCAGACTTCACGTTGAAAACTATGAATGTCAATGTACAGTGAAGTGATGTCTTTAAATTGTTGAAATTTTGAAGTCAATCTAGAATTCTATACTCAGACGAAATATCTTCCAAAAATAAATAGAAATAAAGACTTGCCCAGAAAAACAAAATCAGAAAGAATTCATTTCCCACATTTTATGAGAAAGGTTAAAGGATATTCTTTAGGCAAAAGAAATGATACCAGGCAGAAATTTGGATCTGTATGAAGGAATGAAGAGTTCCAAAAATGACTGAGAGTAATAATAGCATTCATTTTGTTTACCTTTAATTACTCTAAATATTAAATGAATGTCTAGGGGTGCCTGGGTGGCTCAGTCGTTAAGTGTCTTCCTCCAGCCCAGGTCATGGTCCCACAGTCCTGTGATCGAGTCCCACTTCGGGCTCCCTGATCAGTGGGGAGTCTGCTTCTCCCTCTTCTGCTCCCCCTGCTTATGTTCCCTTCCTTGATGTCTCTTTCTCTGGCAATTAAATAAATAAAATCTTTAAAACAATAAAAGTTAAATGCATTTCTAAAACCAAAAAAAGCAATGTATTTTGTGTTTTCTATGTAAAAGCAAAATATATAACAATGATAAATGCACAGAGTTTGGGAAGGCAGAACTAGGAATATATTGTTAGAAGATCCATGCACTACATAAAGCATTATAAATATTATTCAAGAGTAAACACTAATTAAATAAATTAAAGATGCACATTTAATTAATTTATTTATAGATGCATATTTTATTTATTTTTTTAAAGATTTATTTATTTATTTTAAAGAGAGTGTGTGTGTGAGAAGGTGGGGAGGAGACAGAGGGAGAGAAATTCAAGCAGACTCCCTGCTGAGTGCATAGTCCTACATGGGGCTCAGTCCCAGGACACTGACATCATGATCTGAGCTGAAATCAACAGGAGTCTGATGCCTAACCAAGTAAGCGGACCAGGCACCCCTAAAGATGCATATTTTAAATCCTAGAGCAACTTCTAGACATTTCTAGAGGTAAAAGAAATAAACCAATAGTGGAAATAAAATGTAATCACAAGAAAATTCTCAGTTAAACCAAAGAAGGAAAAAATAAAGACTACATGGAAGAAATAGAAACCAGATAACAAAGTGGTTGATTTTAATACAAACATATCAATAATTACATAAATGTTAATCTAAAACACAGACTAACTGATTTTAAAATCAAGATATAATTGGACATGCTCTATACAAGAAACTCACTTTAGATATATAGACATAGATTGGTTAAAAGTAAAAATATACCAAGCAAACTCTAATCAAAAGAAAAGCATTATTGTTAATTAGTGCCAGATAATGAAGACTTCAGATCAAGAAATATTATCAGGGATAAATGAAGGATATTCTGTAAAAATAAAGGGATAAATTATCCAAGAAGACATATCCTAAGTATGCACACCTCACAAAAAATTTCAAAATACATTTTTTGAAAACCCTAATAGGTCTAAAAAGAAAAATAGAAAAATCCGTAATTGTCATGGAGACTTTAAGAATCCTTTCTAAGTAATTGATATTAAAAAAGTAGACTGAAAAACAAGTAAGGGTATAAAAGACCTGAACAATACTATCAACCAACTTTATCTAACTGACTTTTATAGAACATTCCACCAACAACAGAAAAATTCACATTCCTTTCTTTTGGAATATTTACTAATATAGACTGTATTTTGGGTCACAAAACAGACTTCAACACATTTTAAAAGAGTAGAAGTCATGGAAATTATATTATGTAAATTATTATGTAAATTTGTGAATTATCTTTCAGAAATCAATAAAGAAAGATATCCAAAAATACCCAAATATTTCAAAACAAGCAACATACTTTTAAGTAACTTAAAAGCCAAAGGGAAAAAATTAAATATATTTTGAGCTGAGTAAAAATAAAAATGCAAAATTTCAAAATTTGTGAATTATAGTTAAAAACAGTTTTGAGATCACAATTTATAGAATTACATGCTTATGTAAGAAAGTAAGCATGATCTCAAATCCATTGATTTTGACAAAGGTGTAAAGACAATTTAAAGAAAAAAGATAACTTTTCAACAAATGATACTAGAGCAATTGGGTGTCCATATGCAAAAAGGTGAACCTTTAACTCTCACACTTTATGCAAAAATTAACTCAACAGAGATCATAGATCTGGACAAGAAACATAGAACTCTCAAATTTTTGGAATAAATCCTAAGAAAATCTGTGTGACCTTGTTTGGGTTGGGTAAAAGTTTAGATAAGATGCCAAAAACCTGAGCCAGAAGAGGAAAACTAATAAATTGGAGTTTATAATTTAAAATTGTTATTATGCAAAGGACCGCATTAAGAAAATGAAGATGCAGGCCAGAAACTGTGACATTCTTCTTCTTCTTCTTCTTCTTTTTTTATCAAATCATGCATCTCACAAAATACTTTTTTCTGGAATATATTTTTATAAACTCTCAAAGGCCAAGAAGAAAACATATAACCCAATAACACTGGGCAAAAGATTTAAAAACTTGACTCCAAAAAAATGATAATAAAATAAAATAAAAATATTTTAAAAAGCTAAAAACTTGCCTCCAAAAGATATATGATGGCAAATAAGCACATCTAAACAAACAAACAAACAAACAAAAAACCTCAACATCATTAGTCACTAGAGATATGCAAATTAAAACTACAATGAGGTACCACTATATACCTATTAGATGGCAAGAGCAAAACAAAGCAAAAGCACTGACAATATATAAAACCAAGTGCTGGCAAGGAGTCAGAGCAATTCGGGCTCCCATATGATGCTGGCGTGATTGCTAAAGTGGTACAGTCATTTTGGAAAATATTTTGGTAGTTTCTTATAAAAGAAAACACACACATGCTTACCTTATGATGTAGCAATGCCACTTCTAGGTATTTATTCATAATAAATAAAAATGTATGGCCTCACAAAGATCTGTATTGAAATGCTTATAGCAATTTGGCTAATTCTGAAAACTGGAAACAACTTGAATATCCTTCAGCTGGTGAACGAATAAACTACCTCCACACCATGGAATACTACTTGGCCAGTAAAAAGGAATGAATTCTTGATACATACAATGGTGTTGATAAGCACCAAATAATTTTATTACATGAGAGAAAATAGACTTAAAAGGCTAGATAAAATATGATCACATTTACATGACATTCTAGAAAAAACCTAACTAGAGAGACAGAGCAGACAAGTGGTTTCCAAAGATTGGGGTGGAAGGTAATGCTGAACTACAAAGGGGCGGTGTGAGGGAGTATTTGGGGGCAGTAGAACTGTTTGTGTAGTGATTGTGGTGAGGGATATACAACTTGGTACATTTGTCAACACCCAAAGAATTGTATGACACAAAGAGTAGATTTTAGTGTGTAAATTTAAAAAAGGAAGGAAAGAAGGAGAAAAAGAGTTGCAACAAATCTGATAAATGCACAGACTATATCTGAGGGTATATACATGACATAAGAGAGGCTGAGCAAATTTTCAGGATGATAGAATATTTGGTGGAATTGTTAGGAAGTAAGCAGGAACTCTTCCCTATAGTGTTTCTGATAATAAGACAAGAGGCAGTTTACCTCAGGGAGCTTGAGGCAATAGGAACTTATATTTGAAGAGGAGGAGAAAGGGGATAGAAATAACATTTACTGAGTGAATTTTATATTCCATGCATTTTGCTAGATACTTTTTTACAGAGAGTCACTGATTGTTTCTCACTGTGAGCCCAAGATATTACCATTCCCATTATACAGATAAAGAAACTAAGGCATGGACAGATTAAATAATTTAGTCAAAGTTCTGCAACTAGCAAGCAGAAGAATCTGAATTTCTACTAAAGATTGCCTGGTCTGTACTTCCTCAGCAGGTGGTATCACTATCTACATGTAAATGGGTTGAAGAAAGCCAGAGGTTAATCTTTATTACCTATAGTCACTTTTCCTTTGTCAGGAAGCTGTGGAATCTGCATAGGATCACAGTGACTTTTTAAAATAGAAGACAGGCAGTAGGGACCTCTTGCTGTATTGTAGTATATTACTCTTTATACTTGATGTTAAATATTGTTTATTAAGTTAAAAAAATTTCACTTAAACATTTGTAAGTGAAAAGAGTGGTATTTGACTAAGAGTTATAGGATTTACAAAATTTATCACTTGTAATTTGATCCTGTAAGTGTTCAGAGTTTTAGAAATGTCTTACAATTCTAGACTTGCATTAAGAAATCACATGGAGAAAAATAGTAGCACTTCCTTAAACATGGAGAAAAGAGATCAATGTCAGAATAGGAAAAGTTGGGAATATTTAGCCAAAATTGATTTCACTAGGCTGAGGTATAACATTCATATTTTTTTCTTTTATGATAACTATTCTAATATTTATCACTATTCTAATATATATGAGCTGTTTTGTACTACCGTCAATTAAAGACAACTTCTAGCACAAAATTTATTATTCGAAACCATCAAATACGTAAACACAGAGAGATACTATATTCTTGAATACGGAGATGATACATTGTTTTTCATTTCTTCTCAGGTTTATTGAAGTATTATTTATATATAATATTGTATAAGTTTAAGGTGTACAACATAAAGATTTGATACATGTTCATATTTCAAAACAATTACTATAAGTATAGTTAACATCCATCGCCTCATTTGGTTACAAATTTTTTCTTATGGTAAATTTAAAGGTTTATTCTCTTAGTAACTTTCAAATATATAATATGATATTGTTAATTGTAGTCACTATGAGCTCCCACAACCCAGGAAAAAAACAAATAATCCAATGAATAGTGCAAACAATTCTTTAAAGTATATAAGAAATTATTTTGTAATAAAAGAGATTTCCCAAGTACTCCCTGAGTGATTAATTGGTCAGTAACTGGTTTTGAGACCAGTCTGGGGGAAAAAAAAAATCAGATCTCTATCCCACATTCAAATAATTTTTTTTTTTAAAGATTTATTTATTTATTTATTTGACAGGCAGAGATCAACAAGTAGGCAGAAAGGCAGGCAGAGAGAGAGGAGTAAGAAGGCTCGCTGCGGAACAGAGACCCCGATGTCAGGCTCGATTCCAGGATCCCGGGATCACGACCTGAGCAGAAGGCAGAGGCCCCAACCCACTGAGCCAACCAGGCATCCCTCAAATAAATTTTTAATTAAATATTTAACCATTGAAAAGTTAAACAAAAGTGCACCAAAATTATTAACAAATATATTTATACTATTATACTCTTTATATGTTATAAAAATATGTAGTATAAATGCATTTATATTCTTCAGAATGAAGATATTTCTACATAAAATATCAAAGGTAGAAATCAAAAGGAAAAAACCGGTAGTGTCAACTACAGATAAATGTAAAAGTTCTGTAAAGCAAAATCTTTACAAATTAAGTTAAAGTGCCTAAGAGAGGGAAAAACAATTGCAACATATACAGCAGAAAAATAATTGTTATCTCAAAGTTCCCATCTCAAAGATCAATAGCACAGAGATCACCTGAAAAAATGGCAAAAGATTTGAACAGAATTTACAAAAAAGAATATAATTAGATAAGAGATATGAAAAAAATTGTCTTAAATGAAAATAAGCAAATATGCCCTTTGGAGCTTATCATGTTGTTGAATAATTATTTCAAATACCCAGTATTGGCAAGGATTTCAGCAAAACTAACAAAACTAGTTTCAGCAAAACTAAGAAGGATTTTCAGCAAAACTAACCGAGCAAAACTAACCTAAACACCCATTACTACGGAGAATTTTTACATGAGCATTTGAAAGTACATTTTAAAGGCTTTCAATGCTGGATAGTTTTGACCTAGAAACTCCAGTTTAGGAAACTATCTGAAGGGAAACAACAATGTGGACAAAGACTAATGTGCGTTGCATTATTGGTACTAATAACAAAAGGTAGAACTACCCTTCATGTCCCGAAATGTTTTGCAAGTGTTGACTGTTAAGACTTCAGGAATTTTCTAAGCCAGTTGTTGAAGTGTTGTTGGTAGCTTGAAATCAATCATGATGTGATGTTATTTACGCTCCAGAAATCAGAAAATGCTACACATCTAGTCCGGTTTTATCCATCAGAGAGCAGTTGATAAACATCTACCAGCATTTTACTGCTTTTACATCTATTATTAATAATATTTGCATGATACTAAAATGAGTCTTCATATGGTTTTTTTTTTCTGAGTAATTAAATTAAAAATATTTTCTTATGTTTATATCTGGATTCTTTACTTGGATCATGTGATACCTTTGTACTAAAAACTTATTGTTTGAATGAGTAATTTTCGGTGTTCCTGTCTATGTCACTCCTAAATATCACTGTCAAACTCCCTGTGAATCATCTATAGCAGGGATCAGAAATTCCAGCTCAGGGGCCAAATCTAGCCAACAAAGCCAGGGTTATACTTTGATTCTTGTGTGCAAATGTCTATCAGATTCACTCTTTTTTCATACTTTAAAAACTTCCCTCTTCTTGAGCTGGAGTTAAATGCAATCAGATGAACCTTGAACAAAAGAATATATTCTTAGAGATATAATAGGAACTCATGAGAGAATTTCAGAGCTCCAGAATAGCAAAATAGCAAAATAATTTGTCTACCATGATTAAGAAAAGTAGGTAATTTTCCTATTGAATAATGATTTGTACAGTATAACAAAAAAAGGTCACAATAAATAAATTTTATTTAGCCAAAATACCATTATATTAAAATCCAATATGCAAACACAAATACCACACAGTGATAGGAAAAGGTATTTTAAAGCACTGAACATGAACTTCATCAAGAGGTCATTGGTACAGAAACTCCTGTGCCAAAGAGCCTGAAGTTCATCTTCTGTGAAAAGCCAGTGACCCCCCAAACTTCTCATTTCTTGTCTCTAGATCACCTGGAGTATCCAGTCTACTAATTGAATGGTGGTTGGTCCCAAATTCTAAAGTCTTTTTTAATTTATTTCTTGTATGGTGCCAAATGTGTCCTCTTTAATTTGCACTACAAGTGTGAAAAGGAAGAAGTGGGACTTAGAGATGCGAAGGGGCAGGTGTTCTAGTTGTAAAAGCACAGGTAAAAACAGAGCCTCTCCGCAACAGGGAGACTGTGAAGGGCTTGCTCTCTGGATCTGAAATATTTTTGGTGTCTGCAATGGACACAGTCTCACCAGAAACACACCGCAGGCATGCTCACGTTATGCGTGTCTGTGGTTGGTACGGACGTGTCTGTGAGTGTGGAGGGGAGAAGGAAAGGATGGGTATGAATCAGATATATTTTTGCTGATTTTTAATTGTCTATTTTTCAAAGATATCCTTATGACACATAGCTAGAGAGTGTCTACCGTGTGCTTGACTCCGGTGATAGTCGTGAGTAAGACATACTCTCCACCCTTGGGGAACTGAAAATCTGGCCAATGAGACAAACACATGAGTAATTAATAGATGACTGGCACTACACTGATCAGGGGACTAAAACAACTCTGGGAACACAGAGGGGACCATTCGTTGTCCACATGGGAGAAGGGATAAGTGTGTTAGAGAAACTTCCTCGAAGGTGGCATTCAAAAGATGAATGAGATCTCACTTGGCACAACAATGCGGCACCATGTATATGGAATGAAAGCACAAGCAAGTTCTGTGGTAGGCAGTGGCTGGCTCCCTTGGTCTGCAGTCTGCCGGGGTTCGTCAGGAGATTGCCACACATTCCTTTAAAAAAGGAGTTCAGATCCAAGACCAACAATACATCAGGCAAGAAGGAAGGACCTAAAGGTAAGTGCAAAGGGAACAAAAAGCTAACCAACAAACAACAAACCCCAAACTTGACCCTTTCCATTACTTTTTCACACCAGGAACAATGTGAGGCATGATGAACTCTCTTAAACTCGAAGAATGCCCTGGCTGATTTTCTGATCACGGCAAGATGGAGCGAGTCACATGACACATCACGATTGCTTTCATCTCCATGTACTTTGTTACAGATAAAGGAGAGGAGGTGACCGGCTTCATTCACGTCTTCCACAGGCATTTACAGAGCACCTACTTTGTGCTTAGAACTCCACTCAACACTGGGAAGTCAGGAGAGATGAGGTCTAGCTCATGGGATCCTGGTGTGTCTGAGCTAGTCTGTAGGACTAGGTCTGTAGGACCTCTCTCTTTCTTGTCTCACGGGATTGGAGAATGGAAGTCACATGTCGGGGTGAGCACAGTAAAGGGGCAAGCCTGAATGTGGGCCCTGTGTCTTATCCCTGGACCCCCTTCCTGCTCAGCCAGCAGAAGGAGCAAAGGCAAAACTGGTCCAGTTCAGCACTGGCCCCGGAAGTTCTGACAACAGCAGAGACTTTGTCCTTGGATGTGTGTGTGTGAGCCACCGTGAAGCTGTCCCTGGGAGATGGCAGCACGGTATTTGTCTGTGATGCCGGTAGCAACGGGAGAGGCAGATGAAGGCGGATGTCACAGAATATCCAAGAGGCCAAGAATCACATGGAAACCTATGCTCTCTGGCCGCTTCTGAATTCCTTTTGGAGAAATTGAGATTGCTAGGGTTGTGGGGTAGAGAAAAAAGGCCAGGGAACGATGATTCATGACAATTTTTGTGACCTCAGTTTTATGACCCCAACAATCCGGTGAAGGAAGATTTGGGGTTTTTATTCTCAAGTCACAGACGAGGAAACAAAAACTCGAGTTTGGCCATGTTGTTGGTAAGGTGATTGACTCGGAGCTCAAACCCAGACTGGCTTCAGAGTCCTGTTGGTTTTGGTCATGTTTTCTGACAAATGGTCCTTATGGTAATTTTGTGTGTCATGGGATATAAATCATGACCCCTGAAAACTCATCTTTAAACACAAAGAGTCAGTCTACACCCATGATAGGGCCTTCCCTAAAGTGGTTAGTCTAGAAGCTTGAACACAGTGGGTGTTTGAGAGGCTTTGAAAAAATCTATTCATTGGAAGGGTCTAGTCATATTTGCCAAAGCAGATGCCTAAGTTCGCCTCCTCTATTCAGGGAAGCAACAGCACCAGGGGTCTTTCAGGAGGCTAATCCCTCCCTGGGTCAGTGAGCTTCAGCTTCAATCTTCTATTCCCTGTATCTTGCGAGCCTGACCTTGTGAAGACACAGAAGGAATGTAAAGTCACGTGCCCTTTCTATAGTGGGTCAGATCACTTCTTATTTTTTAACTAGATAAGGGCATCAATATTATTGCTGGTAAGTATAGATTTTTAAAAATGGTTTTCAAGGTCAATACATATGAATCAAGAGTACTCTGATACTATAGTGGCTTTTCTAAGAATTACCTGGGCATTAGCGGAAAGTAACGGATCTTACTGGCTTTCAGGCTCTATTCCAGTCTATTCACATCGGTGGGAACGAAGAAGCAACATGGGGCTTAGAACAGAAATCTGAAAATTGCGGACGGACGGCAGAGAGGAGCCACCTGTTTAATTGTATTCAAACTCGTCTGAACTGGTTTCTAAAGACCTTCATCCTTCCCCTCCCCTCCAAGAAAAAGAGCAAACCAGCATTTTCTTTTAATTCAGTTCTATTTGGGAAGGGTTTTGAAACTATAAAGAGTCAGGGCGAGGTGGGGGGAGGGCTGGGAATCTGATCTACCGGCTTTTGCAACACGCCAGCCACGCTGTATACAGAATAAGGAAGCTGCATTTCAGATTGAGGTGGTGAAGGTCACCAGATAGCAGTGTGAGCCCCTGCTTTAATGCTGAGCGTGACATTTTTGTATCCTTTGTGCGGTGGTCCATATGGAACAGCATAGCACCTAGACCGAGCTGGGCTAATGCCTTCTGGAATGAGAGGAGAGGGTGTAAACCAGCCAGGAGCCAGCAGCAGCATGTAGTTCTGTGGGTTTATGCCAAGGTGAAGGCTGCTGCTGCCTGTGTGATGCTGCGTGGGCTCGAGCAAGATGACCCTGGTTCCTCCCCGGCTTTACACAAGCCTTCTCCAGTAATTATCTGACTGAGGGACTGTGCTGCTAATGCTCAGGGACCAGGTGGTCACGGGGTGTGGGAGGGTGCAGTGCGGGGAGAGAAGGATGGACTTTGTGACCCCCACTGATGAGGGATCCTGGCTGCGGAGATGTTCACAGCTGTCTGCTTTTTAGCCCTGCTTGCAGTTCTCTCCCTGTTCCCCATCCGGAAAACTTCCCCCTCAAGAGAGCCTTCTTTTAAAATGACTCAGATTTGAGTAACTTCAAATCGCAGCAATCTGAAAGCTAATTATGGCCTTTTGCACCATCGCCTGGCTATTTCCCTGCCTTGGCTGTTTCCCTCCTGCTGCTGGCCATTTCCCTGTCATTAACACTTCCACCAGAGACTGTGGAAGGGACAGCAGAGGACGCCAGGCTCCAATCAGCCCCTCGCGCTTGGGCGGGGTGGTTTAGCTGCTTTGAGTACAAGTTCCCGGAGGGAAGGGATTATTTCGTTCTGAGGTTGCTTTCCTCCTGTGCGTCACAGTTCTCCCTGACACTGTGGGAAGAAATAACTGAGAATTGGGCAGGCAAAGCCTTTCTGTTGGGAGCCACCCACATAGGGCTGTCAGGTGGTTGAATTTTGGGGGGTTGGAGGTCTGTCTTCTGGATGGGTCCTGAGTCTTCCAGTATCTAAACAGCTGCCAGGTGAAAGGCTGTCCCTGTGGAGATTGTCCTCCCTTGCAGACCACCAGAAGGCCAGTGTAAAAATGCAGGTCTGAACTAGAACCCAGGTCCCCTGCTGACTAGCCTCATGAACTCAGGCTAGTGGAGGACACCAGGCTTGTGGACATCATTGTGATTTCTGCCATCTCGGGATTCATTCCATCTCTGGTCACTGAACCCATAGTTGGGCTGAGTGGAAAACAAATAATTTCCAAGTCTTTCTTTCTTTTAAGATTTTATTTATTTATTTGACAGACAGCGATCACAAGTAGGCAGAGAGACCCACAGAGAGACAGGAAGGGAAGCAGGCTCCTTGCTGAGCAGAGAGCCCAATGCAGGCCTTGATCTCAGAACCCTGAGATCATGACCTGAGGCGAAGGCAGAGGCTTTAACCCATTGAGCCACTCAGGTGCCCCTCCAAGTCTTTCTTTCTAAGGAGTTTAAAAGTTTCAGCCCTTAGAAGAGCGTTGGTGGGTGTGGTGGAGTAAGAGTAATAAAGAAAGAGAGAAGGAGAGAGGTGTGTAGGTGCTGAGACTAGAGGTGTAGTGAGATCCCATAGAGAAGGGGCTGGGTGGTGTGTTTGGAAAGAGAATGTGTGTCCCAAGCATGGCACTGCTTTGTGGAGTCGCTGGCCCCCAAGCAGCCTTGCGACTGGAAATGTGTTACTTGTCGGGAATGAGAATTGAGGCACAAGAATATAGGCCCAACACCCCTCACCTATGCCTTGTCTCTTCGTGAGATCCCAGTGCAAACTCCCAAAATTAGCTTCATTTTTCTACCTGGCCGAAGAATAGGGACTCAGACACAGAAATGAAGTTGAGGTATAGGGAAGAGAGAAGGTTAGCATTCCTATAAACCATGATCTCTGGCAACCACTATAGGCTTACAACTCGAGGGAGGGAAGAAGGGTGGATGCCACCTCGGGAAAGAGGTGTTGGGATACTATCCCAAACAGAAATGAAGAGGAATAGGGAAGAAAGACTACCCTTCTGTCCTAGTGGATAATGGGACAAGAGGTAAATGGATTCAGGCAAGATGGCCCATCTGTCTTGATTACCCAAGTGGGGAGACATTTACATAGGGAGAAGTGAAATTCTGCAGCAGATACTCTTCTTCTCTTGCCACCCTCCACTATGAAGTCGAAAGATGAAAACAACTACCAGACCAGAACCTGGGTGGGGTCCTTTACCTGCCATCATGTGGACATAAGTTACCTGATCCCTTACGTCTCAACTACTTATTTAGAGGGGGCAAGAAGAATTCTGAAAGACTGAGGATTTATCCAGAAGATCCTAAATTACCCAAGGTAAAGTCTTAACTGGTAGCATTAGATGGAACATGCCAGATTGGACGTTCTGTACAGGGGCTTCTCCAGTCCCGTATCTACTCTACGGCAGCATTATTCAAAATACCGGAAAGGGAGAAATAGTATACAAACCCAAAGTAACTTATCATCTAGATGAATTATAGAAGATCCATTGCATAGGACATTATTTGTCAATTAAAATGGATTAGTCATTCAGTTAAAAAAGTGGATTGAACATACTAATTGACTTCTGCTTCTTAAACTTCCATGAAAATAATAAAGGACAAGGAATGGAAGAGGAAGGAGAGGAAAAAAAAAATCAGGAGCTAGAAAAAGGCTTAACAAGTGGTAACTGACTTTAACAGACCCAAGGAAAGCTTCTTAACCAGCAATGGAAGAAGTTCAGAATTTTGCAGAAATGTCAGAGAAGCTCGGGAACTGGAACATCCAGATAACCCTGAAAGTGCGTGTGACATTGTGTGTGTGACGGTCTGTGTGTGTATGTACAAAAGGAGCTGGAAAGGGACAATTGGTTGAAAGTCCATATAGAAAAGTTACAGACCCTAGGATTCTTTCCCCTACTTCTTGAGTTTTCCTTATTCCCTCACCCAGCAGAAAACCAGGTGTTTCCCCTCTGGAAAGGCTACACGGGGGGGGGGGGGGGGGGGGGGATCTAGTACACTTATGGATACAGGACAGAGTCAAAGGCTTAAAACAGAGTGGGTCTATGAAAGGATCTATGCTGAAGAGTGGGATTCCTGATCCCTCTCATTGTTCACTCCAAAATGATGAGGTTAAACTTATGATGCCTGGGAAGTAAACTAGAAAGTTCCTGTCTTTGAGCAGATTCTTTTTCAGGCCAAAAGAAAAGACCTATAGATACTGATAATTGTAGGTCTTCTCCCTACAAAATCACCTTAGAGTGAAGCTCATCAACCAAGACTTCCCACACCCACAGAGCTTCCAAAAACTTTTTAGTACCTCATCCTAAATAGAAGCATACAGTTTGACTCAATAAGACATTTTATTTTAATTTTTAAGATTATTTATTCATTTGACAGAGAGAGAGAGGGAACGAGAGAACAGAAGCAGAGGGAGAGAAAGAAGGAAAAGCAGGCTCCCCACTGAGCAGGGAGCCTGACATGGGGCTTGATCCCAAGACCCTGGGATCATGACCTGAGTTGGAGGCGGATGCCCCTCAATGAAACATTTTAAAGAAAGTCTATGTAATAATCACCATCCTTAGTTACAAACACAGAATCTATTCTTGGCTAGTTTATACAAAAAATGAATGAACTTCTATTCACTTACCTAGTCTGTAAAGTGTACTATTTAGCTGGCAGAATTGGAAGTAGTTTATAGATGGGAATAGAAACAAATGGTGAGTAACAAGCTCTAAAAATCAGGGACTGAGGCAAAGGCAGAGGCTTTAACCCACTGAGCCACCCCTTCAAGGGCAAGTTTGAACTCACTGCTTGGTTGGTGGTAACAAGCAAACAAAAATGGCTGCATAGAGACAAATCTGGCTGTGACTCTTCAAAATTTACTGGGAGAGGAACTCGGAGGAAAACGAAGGCATCAATCTAGCTTTTCAGGTGGATGCTGGAGGAATTTATTTTTACTTCACAGACTGGTGAAATCTGGTACTTTTAGTTTCCATATATGAAATAAGGGAAGTGAAACCCAGCTTCAACTGTCACTATCCCTGCAATAGCGGGTTCTGGTGATGTTTATTTTTTAATTTACTTGTCTCTATGTGATTTCATTTTTGTAATCTGAACTCTTCCAAAAAAAACTGTTGGAGAAAAATAAAATTTTGGTGGCTAGAGTGAGCAGATACTGAAACAAGTCCTGTGGAACCACTTTGCCTTTGGAAACTTCTTTCTGACTGCTACCAGTGTGAGCTGAACTTGGAGAGTATTCACTGGCATAGATGAGCTGTTAGTGACTCCTTCAAACTTTCTATAATATTGTTAGCTTAGACCACCAAAAGGAAGTCTCTCTGAGACACACATTGGTAGACCAGCTGGCGAAAAGGGAGAACTACAAATGGCAAGAAACCCTTTGAATGGCCATCAAGTGCAGAAGGTCTTTCCACGTGGGCAGAGGGACGAGCTGAACAGGAGCAGCAGAAGCTCTCAGTAGAGAATTCAACATGGTTGGCACTTCACAGTTCCTGAGGACACACCATGTTTGAAGGGGTGATCAGATTTCCTGTGTCCCCATGTCCTGTAATGCCATTGCAGTTGGTCCACCACACCTCCGTCATGCTGGAGTCCTTGCCCTCACCTCCCACTTCGAATCACCCCCGGACGCTGTAGTTTCAGTTCCAGTCCTGTTTCTGAAGTCTTTCATATCTGTTCCCTCCTCTCTTTTCCCTGGCACCTGCCTGCTTTCAGGCCTTCCTCATTGCTTCCCTGAAAACTGCTGTCTGATTGGCCTTCAGGAGAGAGTGACCGTTGGAAAACTCTGTGTGTCAAAACAGAGGCCCACTGTTTCCTACAAGGTCATAAACTGACCTTCAGCTCTTTGTTCAGCTTCTGCTGGGAGAGTAACCAACTTGCTCTGGTTTGCTGGAGACATTCCAGGTTTTTAACACCTGAGAAACCCCTCAGTACTGGGAAAACCAAGATGGTTGGTCACTTGATCATATTCTCTGCTACCCTACCCCCACCACATTAACTGAGCCTTTGGATTTAATGAAACATGACTCGCCCTCTGTCTTATTTTTACCTCTCCCAAATCTGCACAGCATCTGCATGTCATAGGATCAAATAATCCATCACTTTGACAATTCATGATGTCTACATGGCTACTATTTTCTTCAAGATTTTACACCTCCTTTCTGTTACTGGTCTTGAGAATAAAAGTTTTAAAAATAAATTCTATTGTGACATTCTTTCCTTTAGTAAATCACACAAGGCTTAAAATACTATATACTACTTCACGTGTCTTTTCTACCACCTCCCCATAAAGAAACTAGTAGAAATATCCATTTGCCTAGAATGAATTTTACCACAAACGAGTAAGAAGACAGCTCCTGTATTCCACTATACTCAAGTACTTCCGAAACACTCAAATGATGTTTACATGTCATTGCCTAATAAAAAATGGTCTTGCCATCATCCCACTTCCTAAAGAAATACCAGATTGGTGAAAACCTTATGACTTTGGCAGCATGCTTTATAATCTCTGTGACTATAAATTTCCAAGGGCGAATTATCTTTATATGTAGTAGACAGTGAGAAACCCATCAAACACAACAGGGAAGGCAGTATTTTTCTTTCATTCTTTTCATCCATTTTTACATTTTAACAAGTGTTATTTTATGAAATAGACTTTGAGATATATATGCTACCAAAATACTCCATATTACTATGATGAATGAATAGCCAGCGTGCTTATAAATTTAATGTTCAGAGCAGGGATCACTGGAAATGAACTTTACTGGAGAAAAGTAGGAGAGAATTCTCCAGACTTTTAACTTCATCCTGTTTGTGATTTACCCAAGTCCGCATAGCTACCAGCTCCCTTGGTACGCTGTATTTGATTCTGTCTTGAGATGGTTCCCCACCCTCAAGTGCAGCATCGCAGAAGTCAGAAATGGCTCTGCCCATACCTTCTCCAAATGTACAAAGAAGTCCTTGTGCCTTTGTCCCAGACCTTGTCCTTTTGTGTAGTTGGGCACACATGCACTGGTAAGAGGATCAGAAGTTTGTAGTTCCAGCTTTTGCAAAGTTTTTCACACTTTCCCACACACTGATGATAGACTCGTGTTTTACAGGCAACTTTCTCTGATATGGTGGGAATTAAGTAGCAATCCCTTCCTTTTCTTCTTTTGTCATCTTAAGAGAGGTACCAGAGAATCCAGCTTATAGCCGTTCTATAAAGAATCATTTGTTTTGATTTGAGAAAGTGATCCTGCCAGTCAGCCGCATATTGCCTTGTTTTCAATTTTTTTCATCCATACAGGCTTCCATAGGACTTTTAAGCTATTAAATGAGCTATTCCGTTTCCATTTACAAATATTTGCATGGTGTCTAGATAAAGTCATTAGTTGCCAGGAACGAACCCTGGTCAGCCTACCGAGGATAGATGGCTTCAAAGTATTAATGCAAAAGCCCAGGTAGTTAGTGAGATCCTGAAGAGCAGAGCTGGAATTCAGAGTAGACCACAAGACAAGAGTAGGATGCTTGCTGGGCTCATACTAGGGTACGTAGAACAGCTCCATCTCTTTGTCTAGAGAGAGGAATAGTTGACATTTAGAGAATTAGAGTAAATGATGAAAAATGACTGAAAGGCTGGAAAGTAAGAACTTTAATTTAGGAAGTCAATGACATTTTGATGTGTAGGGAATTGGATAATGACTAAAGACACCACAGGGCTGCAGTCAGAAATTGGAGTGAAGTCCAGTGTGGTGCCATGCTCTCTCTTGCCTCTAAGGACTCAGTGTAAGCTGCTTTCTCTGCTTGGAAGTCCCTATCCCCCTCTCCTTCAAGCTACCCCTCACCCCACCTCCTGCTTCCCAGGTCAACTCCTCATTTGCTGGTCTTGGGTTAAAAGTCATTTCTTCTGTGAAGTCTCTTCTGATCTGTTAGCACTACCACTTGGGTAATAGCCCTCTATTTGCTACCGAAGCACTTCTACCCAAAGCACTTCTACTTAATCCTATTGTAATAATAATAATAACCTATTTATTGAATATTTACTGAGTAGCAGACCCTATATGAAGCACTACACACATTTAAATCTCCCAATAACCTATTAGACAGGTACCATCATTATATTCACTTTATATGTGAGAAAACAGAAACAAGTTGTTTAAAAACTTGTTCCAAGACACAGTGTCAGATTAGAGATTGGAATCCAGAGCCTGAGTTCAGCCATCCTGCTGTTATAATTGGCCTACATCTGTTATAATTGGCCTACATCTGTCAAGGAGACACCTAGTTTCAAAGACAGTGTACATAGATCCCATCTCTCAATCAGAGGAGTATCACAGAATTTGCTGTCATCTTTAATCTTAGTTGATTAAAAAAGATATATACATTTTTATATAATATATATAATTTTTAATATGGAATATTAAATACATTATAAATGTTAATATATTAATTTAATATATAACATATATTTAAATATATTTTTATATGCTTAATATATATAATAATGATAAATATAATTATATATATAATATAAAAACCTTAGCTGTTACAGTCAGTTGTACATATAAGAAGAAAAGATGGATCTGGGTCTTTTGTTGCATGTCATCCTCAGATCTTGACTCAGAACCAATCTTACCCTTTTGAGTTTCCAGTTTGATTGCTTTCTTAGGATCAGTAAGGAAAAATAAGCATGTTTCAGAATGACTGCTTGAGTCTGCAGCAAATCATGTCTTTAACTTACCTTCTGGCACATTCACAAAGCTAAATACTTCTGTGCAGCCTCATATAAATAGGTCCCATTTCTCCTTCCCACACCCGTGGTGGTGATCACTAAATAATTAAGAAAACCAGCCTCTCAACCCAATGCTGAAGGCAGGCACCATTCATTAAACAGACCTGGCATTTGGAATAAAATCCTTTTGTTTTGCTTCTTCTGGGCTATCACTTTCTAATTGATTCTTCTTCCCAACATTGAAGACATTACAATGGAATGATTTTTTTTTTTTTTTCTAATTTAGGGGAGGAATGGAGTTTAACTTTTCCTAACTGGACTCCTATTTTGTAGATAGATTTTGAAAAAAGGCTTTAAACCTTTATATTCTTTCCAATCTTGGAAGCATATTTGAACTGAAACTACTGGACTTCATACAACAATGTCAAGGTGGTTTCTGATACTCTTGAGTTTGTAATAAAAATTGACTTGTATCCTCTTTAAACAACGTATGTACAGAGTGCGTAATCATATGTAGTTCTAAGCGAAGTATCACACAAGGCAGATTATTCAGAAGTAGCTGAAGTGCCTTAACAGTTTGAAACTTAAATAATTTTACTCATACAAGATTTTACTCTACAAAAGTTAGCAGGGCTGGTTTGTAATTCAAGACATTGTTTTCTAAGGTGTTATTATTTTCGAATTTATATGTCAAGAATTCAAAAAGCAAAGTTGTTTTCAATGGCTGCATTTATGGAGGCCAGATAGGTTTGTACTTAGAAGCAAATCAACCCAGTGTCTATGCAACCATTTTACTCCCACTGGCACCTTACATCCCCACCGTTCCAGATAAAGTGCCAGGTTGGTGCTCAGCTGCTGGGAAAACTAATGATCAAAACTGAGGAAAATTCTATACTTTAAAGGCTTTTCTAGCGGATACCTATAGTCTGGGGAGGAGTGCTGCCCAGTGAAAATGATCATGTGTACTCCTAAGCTAAACAGGCATTCGTCCTATTCTTATGCCTGTCGCGGTGTACCCAGCAAGTTCTAGATGGAGTGAGCATAATGGAATAACTCCCCGCCCTCTCCAGGGAGAGAAACTTCTTGCGTTAATGTTATGGTGTGCTCTGTAATAGTAATGATATTTATAGCTTTGTAGTATACTCTTAAACAACTTTGAAAATGGATTAAATGATTTCACTTTGCTTTGGCTATTAGTCTCTCTCAGAACTAGTTTACTGTCTCATATGCAATATACCAATAGTGATTATCCCTTATTTCTAAATAATACTACCGGGGACTCAATGGCAATGGGAACATCGGGAAGCTCCATGTGGCATGATAATAGCTTCCGAAGCAGCTGTGTGACTCTCTATTCCTCTGAGGGCTGAGGTAAGTCAGTGGGCTGGTGGACAGAGAACTTTTATCTTCTAAATGCCGTCTTATTTCTCCTGTAAGAGCCAATGATCAAGGAGCATCATTACAAAAGAACTTGAACCAGCAATACAAGTTTATTTCATATCTTGGCAGAAACTCGCACACCATCCCAGTCCATTGTGATAATGGTATTCTTTCCTGACTACGAGGCGCCACAGGAAAACCATGAGGGTCATACAATGGCCAGAAATTAACTCTTGATATTCTTGCAGCTTTTCCAGTGAACACCAGGGCTTAATATTACAGATCGAGAATAGTTGATCTCCCCTGGTGATAGCAATCTGCCTTTCAATTTTGCTGTCTCGAACAGCCAGCTGTGAGCCTTTATATAACATTTCACAGTCCCTTAATTACCACATGACAACCTCAGGGCTGCTAATCCTGATACTGTTCTGAAGGGAGGGACTTAGGACACATCAGCAGTTTAATGCAACTCTTTCTGTGGTAATCATGTTTGGTGGAAAATATAGCTCTTCCCAAACACAGTGAACTGCTAACCTTAAAATGTTGAGATAAACTTTTGCTTATGCCCCATATCACTGGAGAGAAATAGCTTTTTGTATCCGGCTGGTAGGTATACAGGGGATGCTAAATATGTAACAAAAAGCAGAATGAGAAAGACTTGCGGAGAAAAGAAAGTGGATAAAAACTGGCAGGAGGAGATTCATTATTCTGTTCAAGCATAGCAAGCTAGTCTTTTTGCTTTTCTTGGTAGAGGCTGGGTTGCAGATGCAGCATTCCTGGGCCATGCAAAGGAGCGAGAGCTCTTAGTAAGCTTTGATGGACTTGACATGGACGCCAGGACAGTGTTATTACATCAGGGCCAAATGCGGGAAGACCAAGGTACCTAGAAGGAAAAGGGAGTTTTGCTTTCATTGGGTAGAACTGAGACTTCAGATGGCCAGGTACAATCATTAAGGATCAATATTGACTGGGACTCAAATAGGCTGAATTTGTTTTCCCTGCCTCTGCTCACTTCCTGCCCAAGTTGGTAAGCAACTGGCTGCCAGAAAGCAATTAATCAATTATACCCTTCCAATGCAGCAGTGTAAATTTAATACAACGTTTATTGTCTAGTGAGTTTCCTAATAGCCTCAGACATATTAATCAATGCATAAGTACTTACCAAGCCTCTGTTCTGCCCTGAGTACTTTGCTAAGTGCTCTGGGAGACATGGGACATTTGAGATGGAGTTCTAGTTCTCCATGGAGGTGCAATGGGGTGCCTTACAGGGCTTGAATTCTAGATTGTCGACTGGTGACCTTGAGCAAATTAAATTATACCTGGGAGCCTCACCATCACATGGCTTTAAAAACGCCTATTGTACAGGGTTAGAATTTCCACCCCAGGCCTCCTTGCTGAGCTCTCAGTCTTGTGCATCCAGCAATCTACTTGCTAACTCTACCTGCATTTTTAACAGAATGACAAGCCAGACATGTCCCAAATAGTCCCTCCTTGCCTACTCCACCCTTACCAAGATCCCTGCTACACTCTGTGTCCTCCAACTTTTCCTTCTCTCAATAAATGGCAACATAGTCCCAGGTACTCAGCACCCCCTTTTTTTTCTCATACAATTCATCAGGACACAGGCCAACAGCTGCCAACAGATACAGGGAGTCATGGCTTAGCAGAGCAGAGTCACAAGTGGAAACCATCATGGGAGGGCTGGGGAAGGAAAACCTGAACTCTAATTGACACATTGCTGGAGGCTCAGTGTGGACATCTGAGAATTAGAAATTCCAGTAGTAACCATTTCTAGGGAGGTCCCCACAATACTGTGAGACTTACCCCTAGCAGCTTGGCTAGGTTTCCTTTGTAAATATTGGAGAAAAACCCCCTTATGCTTCTAACAAAGGGAGGGCTAAAGGAGCCATTTTGATATATGTCAGAGTATTCTTTTTGTAGCAAGGTCTGACTTCAGGGGAAGCTAGTTAACCAGAACCTAACCCACTGGGGTTTTATCGGAGCCCAGCAGACCTGAGGAAAGGAAAATACTCAACCCTACCCCACTCTAGCCATTCTGGCCCATTTAAGGTGGGACCAAAAACCAACCAAACAAACAAAACCACTTGAGAAATTCTTATGAATTTCACAGTCCATAGGCACAAGCTCATGAAAAGAATGACACCTAATCATAAGACTACAGAAAGCTTTCCCTCCCCCACCCCACCACCACAACACCGAAAGACTACAGTAGTTCCTTTTATCTAGCACATCATGTCCGGCTATCAAGAAAAGTTACAAGGCATACTAAAAGGCAAACAACACAATTTGAAGGGATAAAGCAAACACCAGAATTAGACATGACAGAGATGTTGGGGCTATCAGACTGGGAATACCAAAAGTAGAAGAAAGAGGGAGGGAGAAGAAATAATAGAAACAGTAGTGATTGAAAATTTCCCCCAATTAATATCTAGACACCAAATCACAGATGCAGGAAGCTTAGAAAACAACAAGCATCTAAATGCCCAAAAAACTACAGCTGGGCATATGATTTTCAGACTACATAAAATCAAAGAAAAAAAACCCCAAAGAAACCAGAAGGGATGAGGAGAAACTTTTTACTTATAAAGGAACAAAGATAGGAATTACATCCAACTTCTCAGAAACCATGCAAGCAAGAAGAGGGTGGAGTGAAATATTTAAAATGTCAAGAGAAAAAAAGCTCTATCTTTTTGTATCCTGTGAAATTATCCTTCAAAAGTGAAGGACATATAAAGACTTTCTCAGACAACCAAAAATTGAGGGAATTCCTTGCTAGTAGACCTGTTTTACAAAAAATGTTAAAAGAAGTTCTTTAGAGAGAAAGAAAACAATGGTGAAAACTAGGGTCTGGAAGAAGTGAGAAAGTGCATCAAAAAAGGAGTAAGTAAAGACAAAAAAAAAACCTTTCATTTTCTTTTTTAAAATTTTATTTATTAGAGAGAAAATACAAGCAAAGAGAAGGGGCAGAGACAGAGGGAGAAGCATAAAATCAAAGAAAAATAAAGAGCAAGGAGCCCAATGCAGGGCTTGATCCCATGACCCTGGGATCATGACCTGAGCTGAAGGCAGATGCTTAACCCACTGAGCCACCTGGGTGTCCCAACTTTTATTTTTCTTATTCTTAATTACGTTAACAGATAACAGTTCTTAAAAATAGTAACAGCAAGGGCGCCTGGGTAGCTCAGTGGTTAAGCCGCTGCCTTCGGCTCGGGTCATGATCTCAGGGTCCTGGGATCGAGTCCCGCATCGGGCTCTCTGCTCAGCAGGGAGCCTGCTTCCTCGTCTCTCTCTCTCTGCCTGCCTCTCTGCCTACTTGTGATTTCTCTCTGTCAAATAAAAAAAAAAAAATAGTAACAGCAACAATGTATTTGATTATGTGCATGTATATATCTGCCTACAGATGCTTATATGTAAGTGAAATGAAAGACAACAACAATGCAAGGGACAGGAAGGAGGGATTAAGGTTACTTTGTTATTATGAAGTACTTGCACTACATATAAAGCTCTATAGTGTTATTTGAAAGTAGACTTGCCTTAGCTGTAAATGTATATTGCAAACTCTAAAGCAGCCACTAAAAGAAGGAAAAAGAGAAATATAACTGATATGATAAGAAAGGAAAGAAAATGAAATCCTATAAAATGTTCCGTTTAAATCATAAAGGGCAGAAAAGAGTAGAAGACAAAAATAGGAACAAAGAACAAGGGCAACAAATAGAAAAGAGTAACAAATAAGGTAGAGAGTAGTCCAATTATACCAATAATCACTTTGAAAATCAATGGTCTAAATGTACAAATTAAAAAACCAGAGACCTTTAGAATGGATCATAAAACAAGACCTAACTATATGTTATCTACAAGAATCCCACATTAGGGGTGCCCGAGTGGCTCAGTCAGTTAAAGGTATGCCTTCGGCTCAGGTCATGATTCTAGTGTCCTGGGATGGAGTCCTGCATCAGGCTCCCTGCTCAGCAGGAAGCCTGCTTTTCCCTCTAACTCTGCCACTCCCCCCTGCTTGTGCTCTCTCACTCTTTCTCACTTTTGCTCTCAAATAAATAAATAAAATCTTAAAAAAAAAAAGAATCCCACATTAACTATAAAGACATACAGATTAAAAGTAAATGGATAACGAAAAATAACAGAGAAAAACAGAAGAAAAAAATAGAAGAAAAGGAACGTTATCAGAGATAAAGAAGGACATTGCATAATGATAAAGAGGTCAATTCACCGAGAAGACATAACAATTCTTATTTTGTATATTCCAAACAATAGAACATTAAGCTATGTAAGGCAAAAACTAAGAGAATTGCAAAGAAAAATAGATGAATTTATTATCATATTTGGAGGCTTCAATACTCCTTTATCAGAAATGAAGATCCAGCAGGCAAAAAAATCAGTAAGCACTTAGTTAACAACACCATCAATCAAGTGGATGTAATTGACATCCATAGACTGCTTTATTCAACAACAATGGAATATACATTCTGCTCAAAATCATGTGGAACAGGGACGCCTGGGTGGCTCAGTTGGTTAAGCAGCTGCCTTTGGCTCAGGTCATCATCCCAGGGTCCTGGGATCAAGTCCCACATCGGGCTCTTTGCTCGGCAGGGAGCCTGCTTCTCCCTCTGCCTCTGCCTGCCTCTTTGTCTGCCTGTGCTCGCTTGCTCTCTCTCCCTCTGTCTCTTACAAATAAATAAATAAAATCTTTAAAAAAAAAAAAATCATGTGGAACATTCACCAGGATATAACACACTATAGGCCATAAAACAAATTTAAAAGAATAGAAATCATATAGTTATTTAATAAATTTAAGAGAACAGAAATCATAAACTATCTGCTCACAGTGGAATTAAACTAGAAATCAGTAACAAAAAGATAACTGGAAAATCCTCAGATATATGGTGATTATACAACATCCTTCTATTTTTTTAAGATTTTGTTTACTTATTTGAGAAAAAGAGAGAGCACACACACAAGGTGGAGGAGGGGCTGAGGGAGAAGGACAAGCAGACTCTGTACGGAGCACAGAACACCCTTACGGGCTCAGTCCCAGGATTCTGGGATCAGGACCTGAGCTGAAGGCAGATACTTAACTGAACAAGCCATCCAGGTGCCCCTAAACAACAAACTTCTAAATAACAGCTGGGTCAAAGCAGAAACTACAAGAGAAACTTAAAAATACTATAAACTAAGTGAAAATGAAAGCATCACTTTCCAAAATGTGGAATGTGGTGAAAACAGTGCTTAGTGGGAAATTGATACCACAGAGTGCATATATTGGAAAATAAGAAATATATAAAATTAATAACTTAAGAAAAATCTAGAAAAAGAACAGCAAATCTAAAAAAAAAGAAAAAAGAAAAAAAAATAAGAATAAGACCAAAATCAATGAAATTGAAAATAGGAGATCAAGAGAGAAAGATCAATGAAACCAAAAGCTTGCTCTTTGAAAAGATCAATAAAATTGATAAGCTTTTGCTGAGCTTACTTAGAAATAAAGAGAGAGAACATAAATTACTAATATCACAAGTGAAAGAGGAGCATCAATACAGATTCTGTGGGTATTAAAAAGGATAAATAAAGGGATGCTATAATAACTGTACGCATATAAATGTGATAACCTAGATGAAAGAAACCAATTCCTTGAAAGACACAATTTGCCAAAACTCACACAAGAAGAAATAGACAATCTGGATAGAGTTATTAAAAAAATTGAGTCAATAATTAGTTACCTTCCAAAACAGAAAGCACCAGGCCCAAATGGGTTCACTGCTGAATGCTACTAAGCATTTAGGAAGAAATTATACCAGTTCTCTGCAATATCTTTTTTTTTAATTTAATTTAATTTAATTTGTGTGTGTGTGTGTTCCAAAATTCATTGTTCATGCACCACACCCAGTGCTCAATGCAATATGTGCCCTCCTTAATACCCACCAGCAGGCTCACCCAACCCCTCACCCCACCTCCTCCAAAGCCCTCAGTTTGTTTCTCAGAGTCCACAGTCTCTCATCGTTTGTCTCCCCCTCTGCTATCCCCCAGCTCACTTCTCCTCTCCATCTCCCAATGTCTCTATAATATCTTTTACAAAATAAAGCTGAGTGAATACTTCCTAAGTCATTCCATGAGGACAGGGTACCAAATACCAAAACTGGATAAATATATTACAAGAAAAGAAAACTACACACCAATATCGCTTGTCAACATAGATGGAAAAATCCTCAACAAAATATTAACAAATAAAATCCAACCATGTATAAAAAGAATTATATACCACAACAAAGTGGGAGTTATCCCAAGTGTACAAGTTTGGTTCAACATTCAAAAATCAATCAGTATAACCCATCACATCAATAATCCAAAGAAGAAAAATTAGATAACTTTATCAAAAGGCATTTTACAAAATTCAACACTCATTCATTACAAAAACTTACAGTAGAACTTCCTCATCTTTATAAAGAATATCTATAAAAACCTTACAGCTAATATCATGCTTAATGATGAGAAACTGGAAGCTTTCCTGCTAAGATCAAGTACAAGGCAAGGATGCCTTCTCTCACCACACCTTTTCAACATCATACTGAATTCCAATCCAATAAGATAAGAAATGGAAATAAAAGATATACAGATGGAGAAGAAAGAAACAAAACTGACTTTGTTTGCAGATGACATGGTGTCTATGCAGAAATCTGAAAGAATTAACAGAAAGACTCCTGGAACTAATAAACAATTTTAGCTAAGTTGTAGAATACAAGGTTAAAAATGAAAGTCAACCATTTCCTTATATACCAGAAGGTGGAATTGGAAACAGGTGGACCTGGAAATTTAAAACAGAATACCCATTTACATTAGCATCCCCAAAATGAAATCCCTAGGCACAAATTTAATAAAATATGTGCAAGAGCTATATAAAACTGGATTAAGTGGAGGCATATTCCATCTTCATAGATAGGAAGATCCAGTGTTGCTCAGATATCAGTTCTTCCAAATTTGATCTCTGTATTCTATGCTATCCCAACAAACTGACTGTAAGTTTATATGGAGAGGCAAAAGACCAGAATAGCCAACAAAATATTGAAGAGGAAAAGCAAAGTTAGAGGATAGTACCCAACTTTCAAGACTTGCTATAAAGACAGTGTGCTTTTGGTGAAAGAATGGACAAATACATCAATGGAACAGAATACAGAGCCCAGAAGTAAACCCAAATAAATATAGTCAACTGACCTTTGGTAAGGGAGCAAGGGCAATACAATGGAGCAATAATAGTCTTTTCAGCAAATGGTGCTGGAACAATTGGATATTCACATGCAAAAAAATGAATCTAGACAGAGACTTTACACTTTCACAAAAATTAACTCAAAATGATCACAGACCTAAATGTAGAATGTGAAACTATAAAACTCCTAGAAGACAAGGTAAAACCTAGGTGACTTTGGGTACAATGGCAATGACTTTTTACTGATTTTTTTATTTTTTTAAAGATTTATTTATTATTTTAGAGAATGAGTGAGCACGAGTCAGGAAAGGGGGAGAGGGAGAGAGAGAAAGAGAAGCAGACTTCCTGCCGAATGCAGAGCCCAATGCAAGGCTCCGTCCCAGGACCATGAGATCATGACCAGGACTGAAACCAAGAGTCAGACACTTAACCAGCTGAGCCAACAAGGCACCTTGGCAATGACTTTTTAGATACAACACCAAAGGCACAATTCATGAAAGAAATAATGGTGTACGTCATTAAAATAAAAAATGTCTGCTTTGCAAAAGACCATATCAAGAATCTTAGGAGACAAACCACAGACCAGGAGAAAATATTTGCAAAAGATACATCATTTACTTAAGGACTCTTATCCAAAATATACAAAGAACTCTTAAAACTCAACAATAAGAAAACAAGTAACTTTTAAAAAAGTGGGCCAAACACCTCAATAAATACCTCACTAAAGAATATAAAGATAGCAACCATATGAAAAGATATACTACAGCGTATGTCACCAGGGAAATGCAAATTAGAACACCCATGATACATCACTACATACCTATTAGAATGGTCTCAGTTTGGAACAGTAACAATACTAAATCCCGACAAGGATGTGCAGCACCAGGAACTTTCATCCATTGTTACTGGGGATATAAAATGGTATAGCTTACTTTGGAAGACAGCTTGGGGGTTTCTTGAAACACTAAAGATACTCTTACCATATGGTCCAGCAAATGTGCTCCTTGTAGTTACACAAAGGAATTGAAAACATGTCCACACAAAGGCCTGAACATAGATGTTTTAACAACTTTATTCACAATTGCCAGAAATTGGAAACAACCAAGATGTCCTTCTGTAGTTGAATGAATAAATTCTGGTCCATCCAGACAATGGAATATGATTCAGTGTTAAAAAGAAATGAACTATCAAGCCACGAGAAGACATGGAGGAAACTTACATGCATATTACTAAGTAAAAGTTGCCAATCTGAAAATTATACGTATTGTGTAATCTCAACTCTATCATCTTCAAGAAAAGGCAAAACTATGGAGACAGTAAAAAAATCAGCGGTTGCCATGGTTTGAGATTGGGGAGGGATAAAATTGGTGGGACACAGAGGATTTTTTTGTAGGCCAATGAAAATATTTTTAGACCAGAAAATACTCTGGATGGTGTAATAATGATGGCTACACATTATTATGCATTTTTGAAAGCCCAAAGAATGTACAACACTGAGAGTGAACTTTGGGTGATTTTGGTGTCAATATAGGTT
Organism: Mustela lutreola; assembly: GCF_030435805.1. Taxonomy (NCBI): domain Eukaryota; kingdom Metazoa; phylum Chordata; class Mammalia; order Carnivora; family Mustelidae; genus Mustela; species Mustela lutreola. Next base: position 45,503,720 of record NC_081300.1, read on the forward strand.
CATCAGCTGTAACAAATGTACCACTCTCCTAGGGGATGTTGATAATAAGGGACACTACTCAAGTGTCAGTGTCGGCGTTACAGGTATCCCTCACTTTTCAAAAGTTAATGTTATTCCACTTTACTTTTACAAAAGACCTACCATAGTACTTGCTTTCACTGACTGAGAGAAATCCAAAGAGGATTTTCGCTTTTACAGAAAAAGGCAAAAAGCAAAAAATAGTGCTCAGTGTTTGTTTTGCAGCAAGCCTTTACACATGCAGTGCACATCCTGAGCAACAGCAGTGGCCCCACCAAGCTCCTTCCTCAGGACCTACACTCAGCATCTCAGCATCAATCCATCATAGCTTTGAACTGTGTCTGTGAGCATCTGTGTTTTATCTTGATTTATTTTGTGCATCTGTTAACAAGATGTTTCCTAAGATATCAGAAAAGTCTAATAGAGGTTATTTTGGGGGTCTGGGAAAGCTCAAAATATTTTCCATACAACTTAATGGTAATTACTTCTTCATTTTATGCCATTTTTTTTCATGAAAATTTTTATAGAAATACTACTTTTGGATAACAGGTGAAACCTATCTGTGGGAAATCTCCATATGTCCTCCTTAATTTTGCTGGGAATGTTAAACTACTCTAAAGAGATAAAGTGTTAATAAAAAATATAACTGATATCCTGTTTCTATTAAACATTATTCTGGAAGTCCTGGCCAGGAAAATAAGCAAACAACATATGTATTGGAAAGGAAGAAGTAAAACTTCCAAATATTGTGTGCACAGGAAACCTTAATGGGATTTACAAACAAAACAAAAGAAAACAACTTATTAACACTAGGAAGTACCTTTACTATGGTTGCAAAATACAAGGTTAAAATGTAAAAATCAACTATAATGCTACACACTAGCAGAAAACAGTTGGGAAATAAAATTAAAGCATTTATTACAGCAGCAAAACATCAAATACCTGGGCATAAATCTATCAAAAGGTGCGCAAATCTCTGTACTGAAAACTATAAAACATGCTAAGAGATACTAAAGACATAATTAAAAATAGAGAGATATCAGTTCTTGAATTGGGAGACTCAACATTGTCAAGATGTCAGTTTTCCCCATACTGATCTTGAGATTCAACATAATATCAATCAAAAACCCAGGAGGGTGATTTAAGATTAGCATGAAAGTGCAAAAAATCTAGAATAATCATAACAATATTAAAAAAGAACAAAATTTGCTAGTTGCTATATTTGCTTTAGAACTTTAAAATCATCAAGAGAGAGTTGCATTGGCATAAGGTACACAAATGGGTCAATGAAGCATAATAGAGTCCAGAAATAGACCCACAAAATATGGTCAGTTAATTTTTACAAGGTCTTAAGTCAATTAACAAGGAAAAGAAACTCTTCTTAACAAATACTGCTGGAACAATTGAAGGTCCATGTGGGGGGAAAAATTCAATTCTATACATGTATGAAATGTATGTGTGTGTGTATATATATATGTGGAATATGAAACTTCAAAATTAACTTGAGATGGATCATTGGTCTAAATGTAAAGGCTAGAGCAATAAAGCTTCTAGCTAAAAATATGGAAGAACATAATATTACCTGGGTATAGACAAAGATTTATTAGGACAAATAAAAGAAAAGATAGATAAATTTGAACTTCAGAAAAATTAAAAGATCACCATTAAAAAAAAAATGAACAGACAAGTTGCAGGCTTTGTAGAATGAGGCCTATTTGCAATGCAAAGACATAGCTGACAAAGAACTCATACCCATATTCATAAATAAATCCTACATTCAACAGCCTTATACAACATGGGCAAAAGACTTGAACAGACAAAAGAAGATATGTGAATCTCCAAAATGCACAAGAAAAAGTGTTCAACATCATTAATCAACATGAAAATGCAAATTAAAAGCACAAAAAGATAACGTTTCCCTCTTACTAGAATGGTTAAAGTAAAAATTTTTTTAAAAATGTGAAACAAATGGAAATCTCATGTTTGGTTGTTTAAGAGTATAAAATGGTACAACTATTTTTGGAACTTGAAGTTCCTTATAAAATCAAACATATATTTTTCCCTATGGCCCCAACATTTCAGTTTCTATGTGTTAACCCAAGAAAAATGAAACACATGTCAGCCAAATAGTTGGATAAAAATGTTGAGAGTAACTTTACTTACAATAGCCAGAGACTGGGAACAACATAAATGTCCATCGATGGGTGAGTGCATAGTCCAGTTGGGGTATAGGCATATAGGCATAATTGAATACAACACAAGCTTCAGAAATAAAAATGAATGAACTATTAATACACACAACAATATTGATGAATCTCAAAAACACGTTGAGTAAAAGAAGTCGAACGCAAACAAGTACACACTACATGATTCTATTTCCATGAATTCCAAGAATATGGATGAAGGCAGAAATCTGATCAACATGAGGAAGGGAGAAGCACGGTTGGAAGTGGCTTTGACTGACAAGGACACCAGGGGTGAGGGTAGTGTTCTGTATCTTTTTATGCGTGGTAGTTACACAGGTTATAAAAACCTAAATCAAATCACCTTACTCTTCTTTTGGTGACTTCAATTGCCCTTGAATGTAATCCTAATGTCTGTTTGTTTGTTTTCATTGCATTTACAGCACTTTAAAAGTATCTTATCTATTTTGTTATTTCCTATGAGTTGTTTTTGTTTCTTTAGTTTTGGTCCATCTCAATCACTAGAATGTTCAACTCTGAGGGTGGGGTTGTGCCTAGTTTCTTCACTATGGTATCTCCAGGGCCAGTAATTGACTAAAGCTCTATAGTTGCTCACTACATTTTAGTTTCCTTCTCTTTCCATCTCTTCCACCCTGAAATTAATTGCCACATCCCAACTAGAACTAACACACATTGTTCTTTCTGGATTTAGTTTAGCAGTATTTTTGAATTGGCTTTCATCGCATACATTTTGTATCTAGAGATGGTATATGATGTCCAGGTGAAGGGATTGGAGTTCCTGCCAATGCAGTAGTAGGCATTTCAAGCAATCCTAACCTGGTGGCTAGTCAAAATGCTATATTCTCATATTGTAGATTCAGATCTGGTTTAGATTTCTTGTGACAAGAAATTATTACCATCAATGAATATAAAAGAGTATTTAAAATGTGGTAGAGTTGACTGTTTGTGTCTTTTAACTGGAATGAATTAGTTTGATCACCTTCGCAATGGGTACCCACCCTACAGGAAAACACTAGATGTATCATAGAGAAAATATCCACCACCTGTTCTGTGTATAAATTTCTGAACCAACCAATTTAACAACAAAGAGAAGCCATAACTATGTTTCTGAAATGAAGAACTATATTGCTTCAAAAGGCATAGATGCAAGAGGGCATGTTGCTTTCTTTCCATTCTTTACACAAAACAGGCATTTTATAACTGTTATGGAAGAGACTCCCCAACCATTTTATATAATAATTTCCTTTTGGAAATAATGCTCTGTTGAAAATGGGGAGATGGAAACTAGCATATGGTGCTGAGTTTGATATTTCCTGCATATCAAAATCAACATTTCAGAGAAGAAGCATTGACACAAAGTCAGCCATATGGGTCAGGATGGCCTGGGTTATGCTACAGAAACAAACAATTCCCAAATCTGGTGGGTGGAAGACAACAGATCTTCATTTATGCTCATACTTCCTGCCCATTATAGATCAGCTGGGGCCTCTGCTCCATGTTCTTTTCCCTCTGTGATCAATGAGGAAGAAATAGCCACTAATAGAAACATTGATGATTTTAGAGCAGAGAGAAAAAGGGTGTGTGGCAGATCGTTCAATGATTCTGGAATAACATGCGTTTCTTGGCCATAATGAGCCACAAGGGCACATCTAACTCCAAAATGAACCGAGCAGTTCAATCCTACTGTGTGGCCAAAAGGAGGGGAGCTGAGAATATGGGGCCAATAGTACTAGGGACAAGTCTCCTGATGGAAGGTTGAGCTTTTCCTCCCTGATCACCATCAACACAGCCACCAGCACCCGCACCGCTGCCATCCTTCCTGGTGTGCTAGTTACAAGATACTGAGGATTGACTCCTTGTCAAGCAGTGTGCTTTGTCCACTAGCTCCTTTACTCATCATGACTTTATTATGGACAGATTATTCTTATTCATATTCTTAGATGACAAAATAAAGACTTAATGAGGAGAGTATTTAAGCCTTGGTCATGCATTCACAGGGAGGCAGAGCCACTATCTGAACTAGATACTCTCGACTTGAGGGCTTATGATACGGTCATTCTAGCCTTGTTGGATTGTTTTTAAAATTAGTACTGAAGCCCCATATTTCTAAGGCACTCTTAAGAAGTTCTTCTTTTTTTTTTTTTCTTTAAAGATTTTATTTATTTATTTGACAGACAGAAATCACAAGTAGGCAGAGAGGCAGGCAGAGAGAGATGGGGAAGCAGGCTCCCTGCTGAGCAGAGAGCCCAATGCGGGGTTCGATCCCAGGACCCTGGGATCATGACCTGAGTTGAAGGTAGCGGCTTAACCCACTGAGCCACCCAGGTGCCCCACTCTTAAGAAGTTCTTAAATTGAACCAAGGATATGCAAAAATCAGATACTTAGTACAATCACACTGATACATCTGTCAGGTTTTTTTCTAGGTCCTGAGGGCCGCGTGTCTCCATTCTCCTTGGGAGTCTGTGGGCTTTCACTTCTGTCAGCAGAGGTTGCATAGGTAGCCAAGCAGATGGATGTCTGCGAAACAGGAGACATAATGACAAGGAGGGAAGAGCCTAGGCTGGTAGATATTGTGTTCTTTTTTCATGAGATCCTGTCTGGCTGTCACAGAGTGATATGCCTCTTCCAGATGTAGTACTCAGGACCCCATAATCTGGGGTCCAGGTTTTAGGGACTCCTTCCAAAACTTCTGAATCTCAGAACCAGCCTCTTACAAATGTCTGACTATCTGCTTAAAGTACCTCACCCTAATTTTTCCTTAAGAAACTGAAAAGATGGGGCACCTGCGTGGCTCAGTCAGTTAAGTGGCTGCCTCCAGCTCAGGTCATGATCCCAGAGTCCTGGGATCGAGCCCCACGTCGGGCTCCTTGCTCAGTGGGGAGCCTGCTTCACCCTCTCCCTCTGCCTGCCTGCCTGCTGCTCCTCTTGCTTATGCTCTTTCACTATATCTCTCTTTGTGCCAAATAAATAAATAAATCAAATGGTCAGATAGCACCTGACCTAAGCAAGGTCGACCAACCCTTTTTTCTCCTGTTCTCAAGAACCTGCTAGCACTCAGACAGAGCTGCCTTTCTGTCAAATGACCCCAACAATGTTGTCATAACCCCCTTGGAGGAAATCTCTTTTGTCTATTTTCTCTTACCAGGTCTCTCTCTCCACTGCAATGATAAAATGGCTTTCTGAATGCTTTCTTCTGCTTTCAGTAAGCCTCGAAGTCACACATCTCTCCTGGTGGCTATATGTGTGTGTGTATCTGTTACCAGCGACCTTTTAGTCTATGTCGAGACCTTCCTCCACTCCAACTTGGGAAGCCCACGCTGTTGCTAACTTTAGGAGACACTCTAAGAGTCCCGCTCACATCTCTTCATCCTTAGCTCCACAGTATACAGCTCTGGACCTCCCACTGCCAAGAGATGTATTTCTGTGCCTGAGGGCTTTCTCTTAACACTTTGCTTAATACATGAGAATTAACAGCCCTCATCCACCCACACACCCACCTCAAATCCTCGACCCGTGACTGATGTATATATTTGATATAAAAATACCTAACTCCTCCATCTTTTACATGAGATAATTCTGATTAATTGCCAGTCACCTACAGTGGCAGCTGCCTTGATAATATACCCTTTCCCTGGCTCCCTGCCCTTCCTTATCTCACTCCTCTCCGCCCCTAGAGTGTCCCCCCAGCCCTCCCATACACTTCCCACTTGTCCTTATTTCGGGCTCTTTTTCCAGAGGAATCTTAACTAAGATACCAATCACGAGTAATTCTGACAAGCTAGTACTGGGTAATTTCACGAAAGATTTCTGTTTTAGAGGTTTCCTAGAGCAGAGAGGTTGAACACTTGGCAAGATTTTTTTTTTTTTTTCCTCTAAAAAAACAAGGGTAACATGGGAGATCAGAAGCAGAGTCCTAGTCCGCAAAGCTGGTCAAAGAGGCTGCCCTTGCTTTTTCCCGATTTTGGAGTGACTCAGACATAGAAGGCATGCTGACCAGAAGATGGAGGGAGAAGGGAAGAGATCATTTGCACAGGCAATGTTATCAATGTTCCTGCAAGTGTGAAGGTCTGGGGGGCAATTTTGAAGTTTTTATTTATCATTTGTTTCCTCTCCTTTGAGAGAGAAGGCACCACTGTTTTGTTTTGAAGTGTTTTGTGTTAGGCACAGGTGCACCTAATCCATGTTGGTTCTCTGTGCTCTCTGAGCCTGGCTGCAAACAAGTCTTTCACAACATCCCAATGCATTTGTCACTTATCTAGTGTGTTTACTACCACTGGAGTTTTGCTTGGGGAATGTTCTTCCGACTCTCCTAGCTCCATCTGCCCAAGGACTTACTTCCGATTGCAAATATCTTTCTAGGAAATTTGCATTTCCTCCAAATGACTGGTAAAATGTTCCCCATCTCTATTTTTTTTTATTATCTTTCCCATGTGATGATAGTGTTGTATAATGGGCTCTGTGTTGAAAATCTCTTACAGTTTGGAGGACAGAACTGCCATGTATCTTCTAGCACCTTAAGTTCAGCATATGGCCCCCATGTCCCCCATGACCATGGGTGGCCCCTGATTGTCTCCTCTTCTTGCTGCATGGGTCCCATGTGTTGAGCCTGAAAATAAGTCCTGACTTTTCCTATTCCCTCACTGTCCCAATATCCAGTCACCAAGTCCCCAGTCTTTTCACCTTGCAAATACCTCTCACACTGGTTCATTTTATTTCACTTTCATGCCATCATATGTTCACCCATGACCCCTAATAGCCCTCTGCCTCTGCTCTTTTCTCCAGCTGTTTCTCCACGGTGCAACCAGAATGATCACACCACAATGCAAATATCATCATTTCAGCTTCTACATTTAAACTTCTCCAAGGCTTCCCATTCTACTTAGGGTAACTCTCAAACTCTACCTTGAATTTCCAAGCCCTTCCTCACCCCCAAGGCTTTCTGCCTTCCAGCTCAGCAAATCCTCTTCCTCCCCCCACCCCACCTCCTCACTTTCTTACCCCATTTTCCAGGCTCATACATTAGGCTTCAACCAAATGAAATATCCTTGGGTGTTCTTCACTGATCCAAAAACTAGACTGGATCTTTACTACATTACCTATCTTCCCCATTAAACTATGTTCTAGACACTCTATTCCCAGTATCTAGAATAGTGCCCAGAATATAGCTGATTAAGTGTACAGTGTCAAATGTATTTCTGGGGTCCCTGGGCGGCTCAGTGGGTTGAGCATCCCACTTTCCTCTCCTCAGGTCATGATCTCTTGGGTCATGGGTTCGAGCCCCAAGAGAAACTCTGCTCAGTGGGGAGTCTGCTTGAGATTCTCTCCCTCTGCCCCTGCCCCCACTTGCACACATGCACTCTCTTTCTCTCACTCTCTCTCTAAATAAATAAATCTTTAAAACTGATATGTTTCTATATAGCTATGAAGATAAAAGGGGCATTTTAAGAAATTATAAGTGGACATTTCTGGTCCAGTCTCTTGTCACCTACTAGCTCTGTTACCTTTAATTCATCAATACTGGCAAAGATTTTATCTGTAAAGAAGCTGAACTACATGATCTCAGCATTCTAAATGCTTTTATATACTTTTATTATATATTTTATGTGAGCTAATATAATCTTACTATGTGTAGGATCCAATGTTGATGAATCAAAATGTTGATTTCATTGTGGTTTCTTACGTCATGGATAACTTTTGCTTTATTGAATCCCATTTTTATATATAAAATGGAAGAAATAGTTTAACAGCCATTAAAGTTATTTTTGACACATTCATTATAACTGTATGGCCTTTTGGCTCCTCCTCCTAAGGTTGTTTCACAGATATGTCACTGTATATGAAGATTGGTCCTTATACTCTCCTTACTTTTATAGAATACTAACCAGATAACCCTGGAGTCTAATTAATAAAGTGCATGCAAATGGCACAATAGTTTAGAGATGAAAGCATAAAAAGGTGCTTAGAAGACATTTACTGAGTGCTTGTTAAATACTCGGGCATCATCTATGGATTTATAACTTATTCTCAGAGCCACACTCCTTGGTAGGTGTTAAGAACCCCATTTTCCTGGTGGGAAAACTAAGTTTCAGGACCTTACTTTGGTCACAGTCTCATATCTGATTGGTGATAGACCATGGATTCAAGAATTCATCTTCCTAAAGAGCAAGGACTATTGTAGTGTGGGTTCCCAATAAATAATAACTTACCATCTGCTCTGATGAGTGAGTGAACGTTTTCCCTCTGTGAACATTCCCAAGTCAATGTTTTCCCTCTTATGTGGTGTGAATTTCCTAACAAGAGATTGAGTGAGTATACAATCTTCTAGGCTCTGCCTAGGTTTTCATCTTAGGATTCCAGCAGTTAGTGTAAGACACAATGATGTCTTAGCAACTAGCATCACTGTAACCAACACACATATGGTTCCAGCTCTAAATGGGCTCTAATCCAAGGGAGTGAACATTGTGATTGTAATTAACCAAATCCTGCACTGGCTTGTGTCTTTTAAATGGGCATGCCCATCTACGTGGTGAAAGCTTGCTGATGCTCATCTACTTTCAGGAAGGGACTGTTCTTGGTACTTGTCAATACAGATGATGAGAGATTCCAGTGGCAGGAGCTACAGACAGGTGACAGGAAGGGCAAAGGAGATGCCATAAGTGTCCATAACAGTCTAAAACGTATATTTATGCAGTGATGCATGAGTTCTATGTATGGGGTGTTAAGGGTGGCTGCCTGGTACCATGTTCAAATTGCACACTGTCCATTTTGGGTTCTTCTTAGCTTCCTGTGCCTTTTGATGCTGCCCTGACAGTAAAGATATTAGGGGTTGAGATTACGGGGGGCGGGAGGGATTGCCCTGGGCCCTTCTCCATGCCCTGAGACTAGGATTTCACCTTTCCTATGTTTGTTTCCTGCTAATGTTGGATGGGATTTTGTTAATTTTCTATTTCTTTGTTTGAAGAGATCTTGGAAGAACCACTAAGGAGTATTTACAGGATAATAATGTCACAATCTGCAGTTCTTAATTTATTGATTCTCTGCAAGCCTTCTTTTACTTTAACTGTTGTTTTTTCCTTTCTGCTTCCAAGAGAATTAAAAGTCATTTGGTTTGTTGTTGGCCTTAATCTAGTTTATTATTAGCAAGGTTATTATTTGAAGTGTAAATGATGGTTAAGATTCTACCAGCAGTCTTACACAAACAGTGGACACAATTCCTCTTCATTATTTCTAGCCTCTCCAATGCCATTTTCTTAGCACTGCCAGGACATTCTTTTTTATGGATATCAGCGATCATTCGAGAAGCAGAGTATTGAGGAACAGGTTTCATACTGTAAAAACCTGACAGGCTTTATCACATGGAATAAAATAGTAACTATATATTTTTTTCCTAATTCACTGCTGTTAGTGGAGGTTTTAAAAGATGATTATAATAAGCACTCTTCTTAGCTGACCCATGAATTATTTGGTTCTGTTGCTGAAATGTCAAGCAGTCAGCTAAGAAAAGGAGTACAATTTAACTAGCAAACCTATTCCCAGAGCAGCGCAGATGGAGTTTCCACTTCTTTCCTCAAGAGACAGCTTTGTAATCCAATAGTTCTCACAGTCAAGAATTTTTTTCTTGATATTCAGCCCAAAATTTCTCTTACCTGAGATCATCTCATCATGGCAAAACCAATAAAACAAAAAACAAAAAACAAACAAACAAACAAAAACAACCAAAGAAAAAAACAAAACCAACCAAACAAAAACCAAAAAACAAAAAAGCCAAACCACCAGCAGCTTGTTTAAAAAATTATCTCCTACCATGGTACCAACTCTCCTATTTCAGTATAATCATTCTTAATAATAAAACCACAATGAGATATCACCTCACACCAGTCAGAATGGCTAAAATCAACAACTCAGGAAATGACAGATGCTGGCGAGGATGCGGAGAAAGGGGAACCCTCCTACACTGTTGGTGGGAATGCAAGCTGGTGCAGCCACTCTGGAAAACAGCATGGAGGTTCCTCAAAATGTTGAAAATAGAACTGCCCTATGACCCAGCAATTGCACTATTGGGTATTTACCCTAAAGATACAAACGTAGTGATCCAGAGGGGCATGTGCACCCGAATGTTTATAGCAGCAATGTCCACAATAGCTAAACTATGGAAAGAACCTAGATGTCCATCAACAGATGAATGGATCAAGAAGATGTGGTATATATACACAATGGAATACTATGCAGCCATCAAAAGAAATGAAATCTTGCCATTTGCGACAACATGGATGGAACTAGAGCGTATCATGCTTAGTGAAATAAGTCAAGCAGAGAAAGACAACTATCATATGATCTCCCTGATATGAGGAAGTGGTGATGCAACATGGGGGCTTAAGTGGGTAGGAGAAGAATAAATGAAACAAGATGGGATTGGGAGGGAGACAAACCATAAGTGACTCTTAATCTCACAAAAGAAACTGAGGGTTGCTGGGGGGAGGGGGTTTGGGAGAAGGGGGTGGGATTATGGACATTGGGGAGGGTATGTGCTTTGGTGAGTGCTGTGAAGTGTGTAAACCTGGTGATTCACAGACCTGTACCCCTGGGGATAAAAATATATGTTTATAAAAAATAAAAAATTAAAAAAAAATAAAATAATAAATAAATTTAAAAAAAATATTCTTAATAATAGATTTTTTTTGTTGTTGTGGATGTCTGAGATCCCACTCCTCATTGTTACTGTTATTATTTTTGTTCCTTTGCATTTTTAGTCTTTCTTACGAGCAAGCAACATTCTAGATGCTTTCACTTCTGGCTGGTTTTTAAACGCTTTGTTTGTTATATCATGTTCAACTAGTCTGAGGCTACTCTGAGTGGCCATGGCATGACTGATCCCATCATCCTGGATCTCACACAATGGGTAGCAATCGCCACTTCCCCTTCCAGACTGCATGGCCATATATCCCCACTGTGAGCAAGGCAGTGTCTCGGGACAACCACTTCCCGGGGATTTCGATAGCCCTCTCTTGCTTCCCTCCTATCTCCCACTCCCTCTCTGTCTCTGCCTCTTTCCTTCTTTAAGATTTCTTTTGTGTCCCCTAATCTGTGAGGTCGGGGTGGAGGAGAGGGGTTTCTTTCTTCTTTTTCTTATGTTGGTTGCCACACAACCAATATCATCTCGTCTATCTTCCGTCATCATTTTAGAAAGCTCCCAATAAGTAGAAAATGTTTTTCAACTTGATGCAGATAGATAGATGCAGACACTGGTATAAAATATAAGACATTTATTAATTAATAGGCTTTACTTTTAGAAGTTTTAGGGTCACATCGAAATTGAGCAGAAAGAACAGAGTTCTCACATACTCCCTCCCCACCCCACACACAGCCTCCCCATCATCACCATTCCGTCCCAGTGGGGTCCTCATGTTGCAACTGATAAGCTAACGCTCACCCATTATCACAAGGTTCCTTTTATTGTTGTATGTTCATGAGTTTTGACAGATGTATACTGACATGCATGAACCAATGTAGAATCCTACAGAATAATTTTGCTGCCCTTGATGTCCCCCAGTACAGCTATTTTTTTTTTTTTATGGTCTCAGGATCTTGCTTATAGATCTAGTTTTCCTTGGCTATGTTTAAGAAAAAAATGTAAACATCAGTGGAGACAAAGTATGTTATCTAATGATTTAACCATGAATACCAGGGGCAACCCAGCTGAGACAGCTCAAGGTTTCATATGCAGAGGGGAACACGTGTAAGGGGGTTTGGTGTGTCATGATAGCCCTATTCCATTTAACTTTACTGTGTAAAGCTATTGCCTGGACACCCTGAATTGAACCACAGTATTTCCAACTGTGGATAATACTCATATTGCAATTGGACTCTCCCAGGTCCAGATTAAGGTCAAAAGAGCTATTAAGATAATGGCATACATCCCATATTTAATTCAAAATAAAACAACCCAAACCACACTAAGAATGATAGGTAAATCCGCTGATTTTCTCAGCTTTTTATGTGGCCCAAAATGATTACTTGGGTGGATCTTTTTTTTTATATGAAATATCCTATCCTTGAAAGAAAATCATTCCTGTGCACTCTATTTGCTGATACTGAAAGCACATGGTTGGCCTGCCTCTTGTAGAATCTGAAACTGTTTTTTTCCCCCTTTATTTCTTATTCTTGCAAAATATTTTGTGTTCTTGCTTTTGCTAAATAAAAAACCTCGGTTTTTCTGACCTCGAACTCTCTGCTGTATTTATGTCAGTTTTAGTCTTTAAATTTGGATAGAATGAAGAGAAAACAAAAGAGAGAAGTGGGGAAGAGTTGGAAGCATCTGTGGAAACACTCCATTTAGCCTGGACTGGATTGTCCACTGCTGACTTGTTGATGTTCGTTAAATTTCTAAATGCCTGCATTTTCTTTCTTTGCAGTTAGTGCCAAGGGAATCACAGATATTCTAATTTTCAGGTCTCTTTTTAGAGTTTCTGAAATCTTTCACGAAAATGTACACTCTGGACTCATTGCCTGCTATGCAAATTGCAACCTGGAGAATGTGCTGCAAACATTAAATGGCATGCTGAATAGCACATTCCATAATTAAATAAGGTACAACCGAAGCCCCGACCTATGGCTTTAAGAATGATGAGGCCAGGGACCTCTTTGGCGAGTTTGTTAGTTTGTACTGTGTTTGCATTTGACCAGACCAAGTATTCCCAGGGGGTGCAGTCCTTTGCGCCATCACCCAGCTTCCTCCCCAGGACCCCTAAGCTGCCATTCCTTCAACAAATATTTACTGAGCCCTTGCTGTGCGTCAGACACTACGCAATGAAGGAAAATGAATAAAACCCATAAATCTTGCTACCAAAATGCTTACAGTCAAGATAAGGAAGATATTCATCCACTTGTTAATTTATCAAATACTACACAATGCAATGCAATGTAAAGCACATTGTAAGTGTTACAACAGGTGTACAAAGAATTGTCCTAAGTCCTAGTCCTATCTGCTAACCCTAGCCTGCCGAAGCCCTTGAACACCATAGTTTTTGACATTTGCCAGGTGGAAATAAGTATATAGTAGATCTTCTCTGGTTTTTTGTTTTCCTTTGTTTTGTTCTATTTTTTGCAGGTGAAGAACTTCTCAGTGCACTGATTTTCAGAAAAAGCCAACCTTACGTAAGTTCAGTCTGCTTAATTCTCTTGTCAGTCTGCTTAATTCTCTTAAGGATCTCCAATAGTCCTGCCCAGTAGAAATGTAATACTAGTCCCATCTGTAATTTTAAATTTACTGATAGTCACAGTAATAAAAGTAAAAAGAGAGAGATGAAATTTATTTCAATGTTATATAACTAAGTATATCCCACATATTATCATTTCACTATGTAATCAATGTAAACATTGATTAATCAGATATTTTACATTTTTTATAGTAAGTCTCTGAATTTGTATTTTATGATTCCAGCATATTTCAATTTGAACACTTTTCTAGCTCTAGAATGTACTTGATTTAGAAGAGTACAGATCTAGAATATGTAAACCCTCCCTTTGAAATTACTATGTGGTAAGGAGTTCTGTAAGGTCTCTAGGAAGTTCTCTCTGTAATGACATGCAGACTGTTTTATCTCAAGCAGCCAACATGAAAATTTCTTTGTAGGGAGACCATGATGGAAAAGAAAATGCTTCCATAAGCCAAGCGTAGGGGAAAAACAGTTTCCAGGATCTAGGGATATGTGGGTGGTGACCAGTTTTCAGGAAGGAAAGAAACATATTAAAATTTGCAGGGCAATAAGGTGCAGACTGGTGAGAGAAGAAAAGAACCCTGGAGTGGGAAGCAAATAGGACTGGGATTCTGCAGGAAAGATCAGGGGTATGGCGAGTCCTGCCCTCCATCCCTTATGAAATCTGCATCACTCTAACATGGTTTTGTATCAGTGTATTTTTATTTTTGGTGGTGCTAAGAGTAGGGAGAAGGGAGAAGCCTGGAAAGGAGAACGAAGGGACTGCTGAAATTTTGATTACAGAGGTAACAATTTATAACTCAAATCTAGAGTAGAGATGTGGCTTTACCTACCAAAGGGAGACCTAACAATTATGACACTGCAAAAAGTCATCTACTTTCTTTAGGTTTTGTGCATGTACTTTTCCCCTTGAATCTTGTGTGATTTCTGAAACTTGTAAGTATACACAGTTTTTAAAGATCATTCATATCTCCACCACTAGACAGCATAACATCACAATTAAGCCTCATGGGCCCAAATTCAAGTCAACTCATGTTAGAATAGCAGCGCTGATCCTTACATGCTGAGTGACCAGAGTAATAGCTTAGTATCTCTCAACTGCATCTTCCCACTTGGCTGCAACAGGAAGCAAGGGGGTACCCACCAGATAGAGTGCACAGAGTCAGCACATAGAGCACAGTGGAGGGTGGTCATCGCCCTCATCAGACAGATCCAAGCATAAACCAGTGTGGTCCCTCGAACCATGGAAATGGCCTCACTCAGAATTTGTTACAAATGCAAACTCTCCAGCCCATCCTACTTCCCAGCCCTACTAAATCAATACTGTGGGGATGGACCCAGAAATCTATGTTTTAGCAAGCCCTCCAAGTGATTCAGATGCAAGCTATGCTTAAAAAACCAATGGCCCATAACAATTCCAGACAAATAGGAAGCCACTCCATTTTAAGGACCTCCAGAACAGATGCTTCAAGCTCCCTTGGCAACTTATTCTAATGGTTAGCCGCTCTTGTGGTCAGGAACTTCTTATTTTCCAATATGTATGTGAGGTGCTCTGAGACCCTTAGAGGGAAACTGTAATATGAAGACAAATGCGATTATTATATTACCTATTTATCCCCAAGTTGAAGCCTGTTAGTAATATTTAGCTCTTCCAGGCTCTACCTTGGTGAACTCCCCTTAGAGCAATACTTAAAGCAACTCTTTCCTCTTTTTAATGTTATGGTTTTCCCCTTCCTTCCATTTACTACCTGAGCTTTATTTATTAATTTATTTTTGCTATTAAATCTTCTCTGAGATTGAGCTCCCATTTGCTGTCTCACATGCCCGTTCCAGTAACTACTCCCTGTATTTCCTTCAGTAGCTTTGTCTCTAAGCCCTTGTAAGTAAATATTACAAATGGCTTGTGTCCCATATAAAAATGATAAGCAACAAGTAATTGTTTATAGAGCCAAATATACTCTTTATGTCTCCAAGAGTAAAAGAAATTAAATCTTTCTCTCCCATCTTTCCATCCGAAATACCATGCTCCTTTAGCTGTGTGCCGTGAAAGGACAACTGTTTGTCCTTGAAATAATGTTTGGCAAGTACAAAAAAGCTACAGGAGGGAAGAGATCCTAAGAAATATTATTCTCAGTCTCTCCCTTTAACAGCTTTCTGTATTTTTCCTTCAGAGTACAAAACCATTGCCCTCTTCCCGTTGCTTCTCTTTACAGAGAACATTGACCTGCTGCAGAAAAAAAAACTGGCCCCGAAAGCACTTGCTCATCACAGGAAGTAATGGAGCAAGACAGCCACGGCATGAAGTGGGAACTCTGGAAATATATCCCCCTCCCATGTCTTCTCCACACCCCCACGTTGCCCCTCCTTCTCGCATTTTGTCCTTGCCTTGGTTTATAACTTATTTTCCCAAGAAGAATCACTTGCATGTTTCAATTAGGATTTTGTAAGTATGTCTCCATACACTACCCAGAGCTGATGGCCAGGATTCCTTCAGTGTATCAGATACCACAGACCCGGACAGGATCAGCAAGAAGCTACAGGTTAATGTCTAAAAAGCCAGATATCTGAACACCATTTCTTAGCCCTGGTTAGCTCTTCTCCCTCTGCCCACTCCCTGCTGCAAATGCAGTGGGGAACTGGCTGTTCGGTTGCGCTGTGGTTATCTATTCTTCAAGCCATCAGATTACTTCTAGGTTGATTTTTCTCAGCAACCGTTCTGCTTTGTTCTGAAGCCTACTATTTTCATTAAGCTTTACATAGACAGAGCTTTCCGTTCAAAGATCCAAGCGGATGATATTATGATCTATTTTATGCACTATGGTATATACCATCTCGAGTTACTGTTCATGCCACCGTCATTAAAAGCGGTTTAGTGTCCCTGTCAGGAGCCCCAGAATTCATGGGTCTTTAACAGCTATAAAAACACACGTATATTCCATAACGACAAGCTGCACATGGGAAGTGGATCTTTGTGCAAAAGGAGAGAGAACTTGCTTACTGTTTCAAAAATCCAAAATACTATTGTTTTCAGGGTATTTTGCTTTTTTTTTCCCCCATCAAGATGAAAAATGCTTTAATTTAATTTCTTAAAAGAAATATGAGAAGGGGTGTAGTTATTGCTAGCTCCTTTGCTAGATTTTTTAGTCATTTCATTTTAAAAAAGAATTGTTGCCTCTCTGGAATAAAATTATACTTGCATAAAAATTTGTCACATTCCTAGTGTATGTTCATTTTGCCTGCATTTTACTTCATGCTGCACGCTGCCTGTAAATTTGGAAGAGCAGACATGCTTTTGTCTGCTGAATTAATGCTTTTATGTAAATTCTTTGATCGAGCCCAGATAATTGTTTTGGTCACACAAAGTTAATGTTTATATTTTAATCTGTGTTAATTTTTGGATAATTAGTGTAAGGAATTTATTAATATCTGTAAATGCAAACATAACCCCAAAGTTAATAATTAAAAAGCCTTTGAGATGGCAAATTTGACTCTATCAAATGACAAAATAATAGACAATTAAGGATCATGGATATGCTGAGTTCTCTTGGTCATGTTGCCTACCCTCAATCTTTCACCTGCCTCTGGATTCTCTCCTTCATTATCCTCATTTATCCACTACTCCCTTGTCCCTAACCACCAAACAATGCTCATATCTACCTAATTGCTTATTCTTTTGAGGACCGTGCGGGTCTAGGTATTGTTTCCATGCATGTATTGTTCTACGTGGATGAGAGAGATATCTGTATAAAATGAACATGGAGAGAGAGAAAGGATCTTTGATCGGCATTTCTTGTCCGTGATCTTTTAAGTTTTCTTTTAATCCCAGTATACTTAACATTACTTTTGGGTCACAAAAGGCAAGCAGTGGTGACTTGACATTTTGCCTGGTGGAACCGAGAAACTCCTTAACAATTCTTTTGTGTAATTTATGCATAGTTATTCATCTATCATCATGGAATCGCGGGATACTTGTTATGGATTTTTTAAATGACTGTATAAGTATGGCCCAGTCACATAATACATGTGAGCTTGTTTCTTTATTTGTAAACGATGATGACATTATTGATGTTGCCTTCTGTTCAGGATTCCTGCAAGACACATGGTTTCAAATATTGTCCTTGCTTTGGACTTACAATCTACAACTTCATCTTTGAATTCACTCCCTACTTCTAAATATAGATACATATATTTATATGTACTTATACACATTTTATACAGTAGTTTTGTTGACATAGAAATTTCATACCAAAAAAATCGCCAATCTTAAGTGTAGCATTCCTTAAGGTTTAACAAATGTATTCATTTGGATAACCACTACCACAATTAAGTTCACTCCATTTTATTGACAGGCAATATTCCTTTATTTCTTTATAAAGAATTAGTTTATCAATTCACCTGTTAATGGACATTTGAGTTATTTCTGGTATGTTGTTTTTATGAATGGTGTTGTTATAAACATTTACACACATGCCTTTGTATGAATGTATTTTCATGTATCCTATGTAAATAAATACCTAAGAGCAGGGTTGGGGGGTCAAATGCCAAGTGCATGTTTAACTTTACAGGAAATTGCTCAACAGTTTTCTGAAGTAACTGTACCATTTTGCATTATCACAATTGTTGCATGAGTGTTCCAGCTGCTCTGAAACCTAACCAACTCTAGGTTTGGTCAATCTTTTAAATTTTCATGATTCTAGTGGATGTGTATTGTACTATCTCTTTGTGGTTTAAATTTGCATTTTCTTCACTATGGACAAATTATGTTAAACACCTCTTCATGTGCTTGTTTACCAACAATATCTTTTTGTCCCAATGCTATTCTAATCTTTTCTCCATTTTTTTCTATTGGGCTTTCTTCTTATTATTGAGTTTTAAGTGTACTTCTTATATTTTTGTTTCCTATCCTTATGTCCTAAAATGCTGATAAAATCACTTATTATTCTAATAGCTTTATGGTAGTTTTCACAAGATTGTCTTTTTCTTTTTTAAAAGATTTTATTTACTTATTTGAGAGAGAGAGAGAGACAGAGTGCGCAAAGAGGGAGAGTGAGAGAGAGAAGCAGACTTCCCACTGAGCAGGGAACCTGACACAGAGCTTGATCCCAGGACCCTGAGATCATGATCAAAGGTGAAGACAGATGCTTAACTGACTGAACCACCCAGGTGTTCTTTCACAGGATTTTCTACACAAAAGATCATGTTTTCCATTACTACAAAGTTTTACTTTTTTCTCTCCATTACACATGCATTTTATTTCTTTTTCTTCCCTTATTGTAGAGGAATAAGGTCAGCATATTGAATAGAAATGGGATGAATGGACATCTTGCTTTGTTTCTCATCTTAAGGGGAAAATCTTTAGTGTTTTACCATTAAATATGATGTCAGCTGTAGGTTTGTTTTTGTTGTTTGTTTGTTTTGTTTTGATTAAGATATAATGTATTATTTGCCCCAGGGATACAGGTCTGTGAATCATCAGCTTACAAAATTCACAGTGCTCACCATAGCACATACGCTCCCCAGGGTTTGTAACCCAGCTATCCTATCCCTAGCCCACCACCTCCCAGCAACCTTTGGTTTATTTCATGAGATTAAGAATCTCTTATGGTTTGTCTCCCTCCTGATCCCATCTTGTTTCATTTTTTCCTTCTCTACTCCCACAACCCCCCCACCATGCCTCTCAAATTCCTCATATCAGAGACATCATATGATAATTGTCTTTCTATGATTGACTTATGTTGCTCAGCATAATACCCTCTAGTTCCATCCACATTGTTACAAATGACAAGATTTTGTTTCTTTTGATGGCTGCATAGTACTCCATTGTGTGTGTGTGTGTACCACATCTTCTTTATCTATTCATTTGTTGATGGACATCTAGGTTCTTTCTATAGTTTGGCTATTATGGACATTGCTGCTATAAACATTAGGGTGCACATGCCCCTTTGGATCAATACATTTGTATCTTTAGGGTAAATACCCAGTAGTGCGATTGCTAGGTCATAGGGTAGCTCTATTTTCACTTTGTTGAGGAACCTCCATACTGTTTTTCTAGAGTGGCTGTACCAGCTTGCATTTCCACCAACAGTGTAGGAGGGTTCCCCTTTCTCTACTTCCTTGCCAACATCTGTCATATCCTGACTTGTTAATTTTAGCCATTCTGATTGGTGTGAGATGGTGTCTCACTGTGGTTTTGATTTTTATCTCCCTGATGCTGAGTAATGTGGAGCATTTTTTCATGTGTCTGTTGGCCATCTGGATGTCTTCTTTGCATAAATGTCTGTTCTTTCCTTCTGCCCATTTCTTGATTGGATTATTTGTTCTTTGGGTGTTGAGTTGGCAAGTTCTTTATAGATTTTGTATACTAGCCCTTTATCTGATATATCATTTGCAAATATCTTCTCCCATTCTGTCAGTTGTCTTTTGGTTTTGTTGACTGTTTCCTTTGCTGTGCAAAAACGTTTTATCTTGATGAAGTCCCAGTAGTTCACTTTTGCCCTTGATTCCCTTGCCTTTGGTAATGTTTATAGGAAGAAGTTGCTAACGCTGAGGTCAAAGAGGTTGCTGCCTGTTGACGGCAACCAATCCTTAATGCCTCCTCAAGGATTTTGATGGATTCCTTTCTCACATTGAAGTCCTTCATCCATTTTGAGCCAATTTTTGTGTGTGGTATAAGGAAATGGTCCAGTTTCATTCTTTTACATGTGGCTGTCCAGTTTCCCCAACACCATTTGTTGAAGAGACTGTCTTTTTTTCCATTGGACATTCTTTCCTGCTTTGTCAAAGATTATTTGACCATAGAGTTGAGGGTCTGTTTCTGGGCTCTCTATTCCATTCCATTGATCTATGTGTCTTTGTGCCCATATCATACTGTCTTGATGATGACAGCTTTGTAGTAGAGTTTGAAGTCTGTAATAGTGATGCCACCAACTTGTCTTTCTTTTTCCATGTTCCTCTGGCTATTCGGGGTCTTTTCTGGTTCCATTTAAATTCTAGGATTATTTGTTCCATTTCTTTGAAAAAAAATGATGATATTTCGATAGCGATTGGTTAAATGTATAGAATGCTTTAGATAGCATAGATATTTTCACAATATTTGTTCTTCCAATTTGTGAGCATGGAACATTTTTCCATTTCTTTGCATCTTCCTCAATTTCTTTCATGGGTCCTTATAGTTTCCTGAGTATAGCCTCTTTGGTTTGGTTTATTCCTAGGTTCCTTACGATTTTGGATGCAATTGTAAATGGGATGGACATGTTCATTTCACTTTCTTCTGTCTTGCTGTTGGTATATAGAAATGCAACTGATTTCTGTGCATTGCTTTTAAATCCTGACACTTTACTGAATTCCTATATGAGTTTTAGCACTTTCAGAGTGGAGTCTTTTAGTTTTCCATATAAAGTATCATATCATCTGCAAAGTTCAGGTATCTTTAATTTATTTTTGTTCTCTGATTGCTGAGGATATGACTTGTTGAGCAGCAGTGGTGATAGTGAACATCCCTGCCATGTTCCTGACTTTAGGGGAAAATCTCCCAGTTTTTCCCCATTGAAAATGATACTTGCTGTGGGTTTTTCACAGATTGCTTTAATGATATTGAGGTATGTACTCTCTATCCTTATAATGTGAAGAGTTTTGATCAAGAAAGGCTGCTGTACTTTGTCAAATGCTTTTTCAGCATCTATTGAGAGTATCATATGGTTCATGTTCTTTCTTTTATTAATGTATTATATCACATTGATTGATTTGTGGATTTTGAACTAAACTTGCAGCTCACAAATAAATCCTACTTAGTCATGGTGAATAGTCTTTTTAATTTACTGTTGGATCCTATTGGTTAATATTTTGGTGAGAAATTTTGCATCTGTGTTCATCAAGGATATCAGTCTGTAATTCTCCTTTTTGTCTTTGTCTGGTTTTGGCATCAAGGTAATGCTGGCTTCATAAAATGAGTTTGGAAGTTTTCCTTCCATTTCTATCTTTTGGAACAGCTTCAGGAGAATAGGTATTAATTCTTCTTTAAATGTTTGGTAGAATCCCCCTGGGAAGCCATTTGGCCCTGGGCTACTGTTTGTTGGGAGATTTTTGATGACTGCTTCAATCTTCTTGTTGGTTATGAGTCTGTTCAGGTTTTCTATTTCTTCCTGGTTCAGTTTTGATAGTTTATATGTCTCTAGAAATGCATCCATTTCTTCCAGATTGTCAAATTTGCTGGCATATATTTGCTCATAATACGTTCTTATAATTGTTTGTATTTCTTGGGTGTTGGTTGTGATCTCTCCTCTTTCATTCATGATTTTATTTATTTGGGTCCTTTCTCTTTTCTTTTTGGTAAGTCTGGCCAGGGTTTTATCAATCTTATTAATTATTTAAAAGAACCAGTGCCTAGTTTCGTTGATTTGTTCTACTGTTCTTTTCATTTCTATTTCATTGATTTCTGCTCTGGTCTTTATTATTTCTCTTCTCCTGCTGGGTTTAGGTTTTCTTTGTTATTCTTTCTCCAGCTCCTTAGTTGTAGGGTTAGATTTTGTACTTGAGACCTTTCTTGTTTATTGAGGGCTTGCATTGCTGTATACTTTCCTCTCAGGACTACTTTTGCTGTGTCCCAAAGATTTTGAAAATTTGTGTTTTCAATTTCATTTGTTTCCATGAGTTTTTTCAATTCTTTAATTTTCTGGTTGACCCATTCCTTCTTTAGTAGGATGCTCTTTAGCCGCCATGTATTTGGGTTCTTTCCTCTTGTGATTGAGTTCTAGTTTCAGAGCATTGTGGTCTGAAAATATGCAGGGAATGATCCCACTCTTTTGGTACTGGTTGAGACCTGATTTCTGATCCAAGTTGTGATCTATTCCGGAGGATGTTCCACATGCACTAGAGAAGAGTGTGTATTTTGTTGCTTTGGAATGTAATGTTCTGAATATATCTGTGATGTCCATCTGGTCCAGTGTGTCATTTAAAGCCTTTATTTCCTTGTTGATCTTTTACTTAGATGATCTGTCCATTTCAGCGAGAGGGGTGTTAAAGTCCCCTGCAATTATTGTATTATTGTCAATGTATTTCTTTGATCCTTTGATTTTGTGATTCATTGATTTATATAGTTGGCTGCTCCTATGTTAGAGGCATAGATATTTAAAATTGTTAGGTCTTCTTGTTGGACAGACCCTTTAAGTATGATATAATGTCCTTTCTCATCTCTTACTATATTCTTTGGCTTAAAATCTAATTTATCTGATATTAGTATTGCCACCCCAGCTTTCTTTTGCTGTCCACTACCATGGTAAATTGTTTTCCACCTCTTCACTTTAAATGTGGAGATGTCTTTGGATAAAATGAGTTTCTTGTAGGCAACATATCAATGAGCCTTGTTTTTTTATCTACTCTGATACCATGTGTCTTTTGATTGGGGCATTTAGCCCATTTACATTCAGGGTAACTATTGAAAGAGCTGAATTTAGTGTCATTGTATTGCCTGTAAGCTGATTGTTACTGTGTATTGTCTCTGTTCCTTTCTGGTCTGTTACTTTTGGGCTCTCTCTTTGCTTAGAGGACCCCTTTCAATATTTCCTGTAGACCTGTTTGGTGTTTACAAAATCTTTTAGTTTTTGTTTGTCCTGGAAGCTTTTAATCTCTCCTTCTATTTTCAGTGACAGCCTAGCTAGATATAGTATTCTTGGCTGCATGCTTTTCTTGTTTAGTGCTCTGAATATATCACGCCAGTTCTTTCTGGCCTGCCAGGTATCTGTGGATAAGTCTGCTGCCAATCTAATATTTTTACCATTGTATGTTACAGACTTCTTGTCATGGGCTGCTTTCAGGATTTTCTCTTTATTGATAAGACTTGTAAATTTTACTATTAGATGACAGGGTGTGGACCTATTCTTATTGATTTTGAGTGGGGTTCTCTGTGCCTCCTGGATTTTGATGCTTGCTCCCTTTGCCATATTTGGGAAATTCTCTACTATAATTTGCTCCAATATACCTTCTGCCCTTCTCTCTCTTTCTTCTTCTTCTGGGATCCCAATTATTCTAATATTGTTTCATATTATGGTATCACTTATCTCTCAAATTCTCCCTTTGTGGTCCTGTAGTTGTTTGTCTCTCTTTTGCTCAGCTTCTTTATTCTCCATCATTTAGTCTTCTAAATCACTAATTCTCTCTTCTGCCTCATTCAACCTAGCAGTAAGAACCTCCATTTTTTTTTTTTTTTTTTTGCACCTCATTAATAGTTTTTTTTTTTTTTTATTTCAACTTGGTTAGACTTTAGTTCTTATATTTCTCCAGAAAGGAATTTTATTTCTCCAGAAAGGAATTCTCTAATACCTTCCATGCTTTTTTCAAGCTCAGCTAGCACCTTGATAATCATCATTCTGAACTCTAGTTTATAACTAATATCCATATTGATTAGATCCCTAGCTGTCGGGACTGCCTGTTGTTCTTTCCTTTGTGGTGCATTTTTCTGCCTTGTCATTTTATCCAGATAAGAATAGATCACTGAGAGGACAAATTACTAAAAGGGTGGCAAAGACCCTGGAAAAATATGCACTAACCAAATCAGAAGAGACCCAAAACTGGGAGGAGAAGAAAAGGGGAAAGAAGTTAAAAAAACAAAAACAAAACAAACAACAACTATATATATATATATATATATATATATATGAGTGGTGAACAGAACAGAGCCACCACTTGACTTTGGTGTATACTTGGTGTGTTCTGGTCTCTTAGAAGACCATTTCTTCTCTTAGAAGAAACTTCCTCCCAAGATTTTAAAGAAACAATAGTATATATACAAAAATAAGGGTAACCATGATGAAGGAATGGAGTATGATTATAGAGATGAAAATTAAAAGATTCTAAAAAAGGATTAGATAAGTTAAGTTGGTTAGAAAAAGAAAGAGAAGAGAATGTGATCCGGTTGGAGACTAGAACAAAGTAATGCACTAGTTTAGGGTGTATTTTGATCTATTAGAAGAAGTTGTATCCCAAAATTTTAAAGAAAAATAATCCTATGTATATAAAAATAAAGTTAAAAACAATAGGTATAAAATATGACTATAACAATGAAAATTTAAAAAGATTTTTTAAGAAGGTATTGATAAAATAAAACAGTTAAAAATGTTAAAAGAGGAAAGAGGAAAAGTTAAAAAAATAGAATATAAAAAATAAGATTTAAAAAATTTAACTTTGGGGGCGCCTGGGTGGCTCAGTGGGTTAAGCCGCTGCCTTCGGCTCAGGTCATGATCTCAGGGTCCTGGGATCGAGTCTCACATTGGGCTCTCTGCTCAGCGGGGAGCCTGCTTCCTCCTCTCTCTCTCTGCCTGCCTCTCTGCCTACTTGTGATCTCTCTCTGTCAAATAAATAAATAAAATCTTTAAAAAAAAAAATTTAACTTTGAAAGACTAAAGGATCATGGGAAATAAGCCATGAATTCTATGTGTTACTTTCCCCTGCTCTGGCGTTCCAAGGTTCCCATTGATAGGTAAACCTGGTCTTGGCTGGATGTTCTTTCTGATCTTCTGGGGGAGGGGCCTGTTGCAGTGATTCTCAAATGTCTTTGCCTGAGGTGGAATTGCAACGCCCTTGCCAGGGGCCAGGCTAATTAATCTGTTTGCAGTTACTCTCAGGAGCTTTTGTTCTCTGAATGGTTTTCCTAGAGCTCTGGAGGATGGGAATGAAAATGACTGGCCTCCCAATCTCTGGCCTGGAGTAGCCGAGAGCTCAGGCCCCACTCCTCAGTGCCCCCTTGGAGAAAAGCCATCAATCCGTCCCATCTTCCTGGTCTGTGGCCACGCTCTGAGCTCACCTGGCCTGTAACAGCATTTCTATCTGGCACATGGCCCTGTTTGGAGTCTCCAAACCCAGCTGATTCCTGCCTCCAGAGGAGGAAGGTGAGTCTCCCTGGATCTGCCACTTGTGGGGTCTCTGCGCAAAGAGCAGTGGCCTGCCTGTGCCTCAGATCCCGGTTTAAGGTAACCCCAAACTGAGAGTTCCCTTCTTGGCTTTGTGTCTGTAGTCTGTAGTCGGCTTTCCTGCTCCAATACCTGGGAGCTCTGCTACACTCAGACATCTGTGGTCTTCCTGTGATCCTGTGGGACCTGAGACCACACTGTCCCCACAAAAGTTCCACCCCCTGCTTAGGCTCTGGAGCATGTCCCTCAGTGAAGCAGACTTCTAAAAGTTGCAATTTTGTCCTCCGCTGCTCCTCCGCTTTCCAGGAGCCGGCCCCTCCCCCTGCAGTCTATCTTCTCATATATTGCCTCGAATTCACTTCTCCACACATCCTATCCTATCTTCTGGAAAGTGGTCGATTTTCTTTTCCTAAAATTGGTGCTCTTCTATCTCCTGTTGAGTGTGTAGGTGTTCAGAATGGTTTGATAACTATCTAGCTGAACTCCTGGAATCTAGTGATTGATATTTCAGTCTTCTATTCCTCTGCCATCTTGCTTCCTCCACTCAGCTGTAGGTTTGTTAATAAAGGGTATCAGGTTAGGGCATTTCCTTTCTATTCTTGGGTTGCTGAAAGTTTTTATCATAAACGGGTGCTTAATTTTTTTAAATGCTTTTTCAGCATCTATAGCAATCATATTATTTTCCAGTGTGCTAGTGTGCTAGTATGTTAAGAAGTATTGTTTGATTTTCAAATCATAGGCCAACCTTGTATTTCTGGCATAAGAGCCACCTGGTCACAAAGCATTAGCATTCTTATATATTACTGCATTTGAATACTAAAATTTTATTTTTAGGACTTGTGTCTGTGCTTACAGAAATGTTAGTCCATAGTTTCCTTTCCTTGTAAAGTCTTCATTTTTGATATTAAAAATATTTGGTATCAATATTTCTTCCACTTCTATTTTCTGGAAGTTGGTATACACTTTGTTTTATTTTTTCCTTAAACATTTGGTAGAATTCACCAGTGAAATTAGCTACATCTAGAATTTCCTTCAGGAATGTCTTAACTATGAATTAAATTTCTTCAATAAATATAAAGCTAGTCATGTTGTTATCTATTCTTTCTGAATGAGCTTTGGTAGTTGGTGTTTTTCAAGGAATTTGTTAATTTCATTTAAGTTGTAGAAAGTGCTGGTAGAAAATTGTTCATAGTATTCCCTGATTATGCTTTTAGTTCTCTGAGTATGCGGTGGTATTTTTGATGTTGACCACTTGTGTCTTTCTTTTTTTCGTTGGTCCAGAGCTTTCTTACTTTTGTTATCTTCTAAAAGAGCCAGTTTTGTGTTTTATTGGTTTTGCTCTATTGTTCTTCTGTTTTCTATTTCATTCACTTCTCCTCTTGTTTGTATTACTACCTGATGTTACACTTATATTAATTTGCTTTTCTTTTTCTATGTTTTTATGGGTGATGCTTTAGAAAATTTACTTGCAGTATTTCTTCTTTTCTAATATGAGCATTTAATGCTATAAATTCTCCTGAGGACTGTTGTAACCATATAAATTTTGATATACTGTGTTTTAATTTTTATTCTGGTCAAATTATTTGCAGTTTCTTTTGTTATCTTTTATGACCAATGACTTATTTACAGATGTGTTATTTAGTTTCAAAATATTTGGGAAATACCCGGATATATTTATTTAATTGCTTCCTGACTTATTAGGTTTCTAATTTAACATACTTTGCATGTTTTCAAAATTTTTAAAATTTATTGGGATCTTGACACCATAATATGATCTATACTATTTAATGTTCCATGTGTCCTTGGAAAGATTATATATTCCATTATTACCAGTAGAGGAATGTCCTATAAATATCAGTTAGTTCAAGTACTGGATCTTGGTTGTGGTGGTGATTGCATAAAGTTATACATCTGACAAAATTGTGTAGAACAAACACACAAATGAATATAGAACTGAATGACCTCTATGGATTGTACCAACATCAGGCTCCTGGTTTAGAGGTGTACTATAGTTATTCAGGACGTTGACTTTGCAGGAGGTGGGTTGGAGGGTGCGAAGACTTCCCTATACTTTTTATTTTTTATAGCCTCTTATGTATCTATAGTTATTTAAAAATATTATTTAAATATTTTAAAATATTTAAAACATTTATAACATTTATTATCAATTGATTAAAATATTTAAATTTAAATATTTAAATATTTAAAATATTTAAAAATAAAATGTTTTAGAAATATGTGACACCTAATGGAGAAAAATATCTCAAAGTATCAGCTAGCATATTACTTATTAATCACAAAGGAGATAAAGTATTCTTCCAGTGAAAAATCTAGTGGACACCAGTTTAACCAGATCAATAAAACTTAACATGGCCAATTATGAATCAAACAGGTATCATGAATCCCCTGATACAATGTAATGAGAACTAGAAAGCATTATCTATGTGGTAGTCAAAAATGTTTAACCTGAGTCTAATCATGAGGAAACAACCAGGAAAATCTAGATTATAGGACAATCTAATGAAAACTTCCCGGAATCATCAAAAATTTTAATATCATTAGAGATTAAAAACAGTGGGGAGACAAACACACATACAACTAAATGCAACGTGTGACCCTTGGTTAGATCTTGCATCTTAAAAAGAAAAGCACAACTGTAAAGGACATTTTGGGGACAATGAGGGAACTTTGAATATATACCATATCTTCGCTATTAGAATGTCAATGTTGAATTTCTTATGTCTGACAGTGCTATTGAGGTGAAGCAGGAGAGTATCTTTTTCTCCAGAGATAACTCTTTGTAGTATTTAGGCATAAGGTATCATGACATTGGAAACTTATTTTAAAATGGTTTAGAGAGGGGTGCCTGGGTGTCTCAGTGGGTTAAAGCCTCTGCCTTTGGCTCAGGTCATGATCCCAGGGTCCTGGGATGGAGCCCCACATTGGGCTCTCTGCTCAGTGGGGCGCCTGCTTCCTTACCATTCTCTCTGACTGCCTCTCTGCCTACTTGTGATCTCTGTCTGTCAAATAAATAAATAAAATCTTTTAAAAAATGGTTTAGAGAAACCATGTATGTACAAATGTATATGTGTATATTTGCATGTGTGTGCATATGTCTGTGTGTGTTGGGAGAAGTGAAATGTATCAATATAATAATTTCTACTGTGTTGACTCACAATTGTCCTAAGAGTAACAAATTACTTTGTAAAATTTAAAATACTATACAAATGGTAGTGATTATTACTGAACGAAGGTGTTATTTTCAAGTACTATACTTAAAGAATTGCTACATAATGCATGACTAGCAGACCCAAATCATCAGCTAAACCCGGGGCTTGTGAGAAATGCAGACTATCCAGCCTTACCCCTAAAGACTCTTCATTCTAACAAGATTCCCCCAGCGATTTGGAGGCATGTTCAGATTTGAGAACTACTGCGTTAAAGCATCTGGGTGGTTATTCCATTCCTAGCACCATACCTTGCATGTCATGGTACTGGTAAACATTTTAAGAATTTTGGATGAGTTTTAGGTAAGAGGAAAAGCACAGACAAAACCTCAGAGATGAGAATGAACATGTTTGCTGCATTGAGAAAAGAGCAAGGAAGCCATTTGTCAAGTTGGAAGTCCCAATTTTGATGCGTGAGACGGGGAAGTCAGTGGCTCACGTTGACTTCTGGATCATATGATTCTAAGTCTCCAGATCAAAGCAGCATTTCCAGGGAAATTGATCCCTGGGAGCTGTGTCGTGGGGAAGTGGATAAGCAGGACATGTTTTTCTAGCCCAGTTAGTATCTTCTTTCTAGTGCCAACTAGACCTAATGGTGAGAGAACAATTAAAAGAAGAAAAGAGGTTTTTCCCTTCAATAGAGACTGAGCACCAGAAAAGAGCATCTTGAAGGTTTCTGTTGGAATGGGGCCACCCAACGTCCATTCTCCCCATCTGCAATGACACCCTACCTAATTCCTCCCTCGCCAGAATGATCATGTCTCCCTCATTGTGTGTACTTTTTTTTTTTTTTAAAGATTTTATTTATTTGACAGACAGAGACCACAAGTAGGCAGAGAGGCAGGCAGAGAGAGAGGGGGAAGCAGGGTTCCTGCTGAGCAGAGAGCCCAGTGTGGGGCTCGATCCCAGGACCCTGAGACCATGACCTGAGCCGAAGGCAGAGGTCCAACCCACTGAGCCATCCAGTTGCCCCACCTCTTGCTGAGACTATAAGGCAAGGTTCTGTGTTATCCCCTCACCAAGTGTGGCTTGCAGCAAAATCTCAGCCAACTGGACTCGGAGGAATCACAGTGATTCAGGAATTTTTTTTTTTTTTTTTTTTTTTTTTTAATGTACGGCGTTCATCCTCATTTATAGGGGTCCTCTTCACTCAAGTCATTCAGAATTGGCTTTTGGGTTTTGCAACCAAAGAACCTTCACTGAAACAGTGGGAATCCTGGAAACCCTCAGCTGGTGTTCTTGTTTGGACAAGCTAGCCAACCTGGACTCATCGGGACCACTCCTCTAGGCCACTAACAGGCCTTTGTGGTCACTTCTCGTCCCCTAGCATTTATTCTCCACACAGCAACCAGAGGGAACTTGTAAAAACATAAATCAGATTATGTCATTCTTTCGTTTAAAATCCTCCGATGGCCTGGGTGGCTCAGTGGGTTAAAGCCTCTGCCTTCAGCTCGGGTCGTGATCCCAGAGTCCTGGGATCAAGCCCCGCATCGGGCTCTCCGCTTCTCGGGGAGCCTGCTTCCTCCTCTATCTCTGCCTTCCTCTCTCTCTGCCTACTTGTGATCTCTGTCTGTCAAATAAATAAATAAAATCTTTAAAAAAAATAAATAATAATAAAAAAAAAATAAAAGCCTCTGATGGCTGCTTGTCCGTTTTAGTTCTTACCTGGGCTCTGACTCCCGCTCTCAGTACTTTTCCGTTGCTCTCCCTGCTACGCTGCAGCCACACTGGCTTTCCTTCTCATTCTACAACATTCCACGTTCATTTTTCTGTTTAGATTTTTACCTCAGCTGACTCCTTTTCCTAGAATACTCCGAGCCACGGCTTCTTCCTTCCTTCAGGGCTTCGTGCAAAGGTCTGCTCCTCGTAGGGGTCTTTGCAGACCACCCTACATTAGTCTTCCTCTCAGTGACAGTGTACTCTGCCTCCTTTTCTTCATGGAATTGTCACTTTCTATAACCGGAGCATCAAACTGTGGGTTCAGGGCCTGTTTGATCTACTTCCTGTTTTTATAAATAAAGTTTAACTGGAACACAGCCACCCCCATTTGTCTGTCTGTGGCTGACTTGGTACTAGAGTGGCCGTGCTGAGTGGTTGTAACACAGTTCTACAACACCTTAAATATTTACTCTCTGGCCCTTTACAGAACATTGCTGCTGACCTGATCTAAAATGTTGTATGTCTTTTTTTTCTTATTTGTCTAATGTTTCTTTCTCCCCATGAGAATATACGTTCCGCAGAGGCACAGACTTTTTCTGCGTTATTCACCACAGACTCCCCAAAACTTAGAACTATGCCTGGCACATAATATGTGGATCAGTGAACACTCCTTAAAAGGGGGGTACGATAATGAGGGAGGGGGAAGGAACGAAGAATCAGAAGAGACCGACATAGAATATACAGTTAATTGAGCGGGGCCTCAACTCAGATCAAAAGCAGAATGCAGATGAAAGAGACCACAGGCTTTCTGAGGAACCAAAGAAGTCGGCTCTGAAAGAGAATGGATTTTAGGTGAGTATGTCCTGGTAAGATCTGAAAGCTGCACTACGTCTCTGTCTATAGATACCCAGCCTGGGTGGAGCTTGTGATGCAAACAGGAGGAGAGGTATAGTATTCCCAGGCTGCCGTCACAGAAAGCGCCCTAGCCTGGGATGGTAGCACTTACTGGGGATAATCAACACCAAGCTCCCTCAGGTCTTACCTATCAAGGCAGGGAACTGGGCCTGCCATAGAAATGACCTCATCTTTCTGAATCAGAGAAGTCATTGATTTGTAGAGTGATCCTGAGTCACTTTAAGAAGGAAGTCGGAGGCAGCGGTGGGGGTGATGGGATGTGGTGGTGGTGGTGTAAAACTATGCCAAAACCACAGGAATAAGCCGGGATAGTTCCAGGCAAGCTGGGACATATGATCTTCTACAGAATAAGAAAACCAAAAAAGCAAATACTTGCATATGGCTGATCATGTATCAGGCATTGTGCCATGCATGTGGCATAGACTGACTTTTTCAAACTTCACAATAACCATACGAAGTAGGGACTAGAGTTGTTCCCATTTTGTAGATGGAGAAACTGAGGCACGGAGGTGTGATTTGCACTAAGTCACACAGCCTATGAAAGTTGAGATGCAAACATAGGCTGTCTGACTACAGACAGCCTACCTTCCTGGCCACCAGCTTGCACCAGAAGTGGCTGTCCTAAGGATACACAGGAGCAGCTGCCTTCTAGAAACTCCCAGTAGCAGAACCAGCTCTTACTGCCTCTCTTTTCCATAGCTTGTGGAGCCAGAAGAACTCAATGATGATTTCAAGCTCTTTTGTCAATGTTCTTATTGTCTGAACCCTAGGCCCCAGGGCTCCCTTTTCCCTGCCCCCTCATATTAACTCGTGCTCAGGATAGAAAGGTATCTGAAGGCAGGGTATGGCTTGGCCAGAAGAACCAGAACTAGTAGCCAGACACAGAATGGGTTCCTGGGAGTCAACAGTAGGGCAGAGAGATGGGAGTTTGGAAATCTGGAGAGGCTGAGGACAAAGGGCCACGTCCAACCAGGAGTAGGAGAGGATTACAGTATTAGGTTGCCAGAGCTGCCATTCTTAACAAGATATTGCAAATCGAATGGCTTAAATAACTGAAATTTATTGTTTCATAGTCTGGAGGCTAGATGTCCAAGATCATTATCTAGCTAAATCCCTGGGACCAGACAAAATTTAGGTCTCCTGCTTTCTTGTAGCCATTCTTTCCTTCGATCTCCTGTTGAGTTTGTAGGTGTTCAGAATGGTTTGATAACTATCTAGCTGAATTCCTGGGACCAGATGAAATTTAGGTGGATGCCCAAGATCAAAATGTTGGTTCCATCTGAGGACTGTGATGGAGAGCTATCCCATACCTCCCCATGCTCGCCATAGTTTGCAGGCCATCTTTGACATTTCCTGGCTTATAGATGCATCACCCTGATCTCTGCCTCCATATCCACATGGCATTATCCCTACACGTGAGTCTGTGTCCCAATTTCCCCTTTTTATGAGAACAAAGTCATATCAGAGTAGGACCTACCCTACTCCGGTATGACCTCATCTTAACTCTATCATCTGCTTCCAAGTAAGGCCATGGGCACAGGTTCCACATCTTCTAGGGGGCACAATTCAATCTGCAACAATTACTATAATTACCAAGAGTTTGGAATCTGGTGGAAATAGTGTTGGAAGAAGAATAGCTGGAAATAAAGAAGGAAGGTCTAACCACAAACAATCTGGAAGCATTTGTTGCTGACCTTTAGGGGGTTGTGTTGGGCTGGCTTGAAGGCCAGAGGCAGAGCAGAGAACAGTGGGTCATGGCTGCCCAACCAGCCCAAAAGGCAGACGAGAATAACCGACCCCCAACACCCTTTCTTGCCTCCCATTTCCCTACCTCTTACCTTGGTCCTATGCAGAAATCATTCACAGCTCAGCACAGTCTTCTTTTTAAAGATTATAAATGACTGTGTATGTCTAGAGTTTAATTTTGTATCTGTTTTTATTCATGAATCACATTTCTGCAAAGACATTAATCCTCACTCATTACTAAGTGCACTGTCAGCTTGATAATTCACCAATGTGTTTTTGTGCATTATGTTAGAACAAATAAGCTTCTTAATAGGCTTAAATGGCATTCGTTCCTTAAAAATTTCTTACCTAAATAAAAACATATGATTGAGGGATTCATAAGATATAGCTGATTATCTCTTCATTGTCTCTCTTATTCTCTTGAAGTCTAATTTGACATTTGGGTTGGGTTGAGCATGTTGGTGACATATGTAAGGAGCCCAAACTCCTAGGAGGCCTTTGAGGGTCCTAGGATCATCAGTTTCCAATGGCCACCATTGGGTGTTGGGCTACCATATTTGTTGGTGCCTTTGGAATCTGATGACTGCAATAAATCCCTCAGCTTCCTCTTGCTGCACCAGAGTGCCACCACCACTTCTATCCCCCCTGACTGGATTTGAGTTGGAGAGTAAGCCATGTCCTTAGGTGTAGGCAAAAAAGGAGATGAAGAATGAAGTTTTATTAAAGTTTTATGAAAATGAAATTTCATTTAATTTTATGTTTTCTTCTATATTTAGAAACGTGCTAAAGCTTACCGTGAGCTGATGGGAAATGTATTTTCCTCTAATAGAGTATTCTATGGATTAAATAATCAAAGATGCATATAAATACTTATACACTGTTATAAAGATGATTATTTTAGGATATTTTTAAATAGTATTTTTTTTAGGATTTCTTATTTTAGGTATTCCTATAGTAAAAAATTGGAAATAGCCTAAATATCCAAAAATAGAAGAATTGATGAAATACTATAGAATGATGTAATATGTGTTCAAATTATATTAAGTTGGGGGGATTTTAAGATAGCATATACATCACAATCTTGCTTTTGTAAAAAGTCAAATGTTTGACTATGCATTTATGGCAAAATACCAATGGTGCTCAGTGCTTAAAGTATGTTATTTTTATTTTCTTCTTTGTGCTTTTCTGGAACATATATTATCATTAGAATACAAAAATAGTGATAAAAACTTAAAAAAAATGAAGGAGTCCTTATAGGGACACCAGCTCCCTCCCTCCAAATGAACTCTGAACTGAAATGAATTTCTCCAGCCCCTATGCTCCCTCCCATCTGAATTCCTTCAGCAGCAGAGAGACTTGCCCAGGCTCTGACTCAGAGATGGTTTTGCTGCAACTCAGCTAGTTTAAGTAAAAGGGATTTATTATAAGGACATATGTGAAGCAGGACATCTTCTAGGAGTTCAACAACAAGAGTCCTTGGGATTTTCTTTACTGCTCTTTCAATATCATGAGTCAGTGTCCAACTTCCTTCGTGTCTGCATTTATTAGTTAAGTTCTTGAAAAAGTCAGTCTGATCGGTCTTTGCCATGCAATGGATTCACTCCACCTGTGTTGGTGTTCAACCTGGCCCATCAGCTTTGGCTGGCTGGGTGGGTTTAAAGAAACATGTTTTTATGGTCTGGCAAATTAGGAAGGTCTCCATCTCTGAGCTAGACCATTCTTTGCTTCTTTTAATCTCAAATATGATGGAAATTTCAGGGAAGCAAGAAAAAAGCCAAAGGAATCACATCTGCTCTATGTTCCCTATCAATTTCAACCTCCAAAAAATATATAGGTTCATACCAATATACTCTATTGCCCTACTGCTTTTAATCCTCTGCGTCCATGTGGGAATGTTCACTGGTGCTTAGACTTGGGTTCACTGGTTGTTCAATGATCGGGAGTAGACCACCAAAAATCTGTCTTGGCATTAGAGTTGAGTTTCTGCATTCTTACTGGACTACTCCTCTTGTTCCAACAAAAAAGGAGGAGAGTGTTTTCTTTATATGATCTTCTTAAAGGCACGATTCTGAGAATGGGTAAAATTTAATTACAACCTCCTCTCCATCATGGAGAAATCCTATTACAATATTCTTCTTCTTTACTTGGGATGTAAATACATTAGAGAATCATGCAAAACCACACAGAAACAAAAGGCAGGACTCAAGAAAGAATTGACACACATTACTCTTTCTCTATTCGTTCAGGAAACTGGGGATATTTGGGGAAGGAAGGCAATCATCATGACCTCTTTTTGTTTAAGAGCAATGGTTATCTAGCCATTCCTAGAAGAGACAGCTTTGTTCCATATCTGGTTTCCAGAGACCCCGATGCTCCTTTGGGGATTCTTCCAAGGGTTTCCTTATAACAGGGAGGTCCTTTCTGAGCAAGGGGCATGGATGAAGAAGGTTCAACCAGGAGAGGTTTCTTTCCTTCTTCTCTAGCTACTGCAGCTGACCACTACCTCCCCAAGTCATCCAATGTTGACAGTTGTGAAATATAACATTGGATTATGTTTTGTCTTGTCTTGTTCCTAAAAGTGTCTGCAAGTCACTTAAATGTCTACTAGATTTTCAGCATCTTCTGGCAGAAACCATGTTGTGTCATTTAAAGAAGAAAATATTCCTCCTGGGTTATGACAGAGTTCTGGACACAGCTGGTCTTCCACTAAATAAGATATTCCTGAAATTCAACTCTATATCCATAAGTTAAAGCAGTTAGTAAGCAGCATGAAATACACATAAAATGTGTCTTTCAACATTTTGAATATTCTTACATCCTGCACTCTGCCAAAATCAAAAAATGGCTCTTCCTAACTTGAACAGCCCAAGACAACCTGCCTGTTTGCTATGCAGTAATTTATCAATGTGTGATGATCTCACCAAACAAGCAGATAAAAATAACAACTCCAAAACTCCAACTTCTAGCCAACCATTTCTCAAGTCACTGCAGCTTGCAAGAACTGCAAAGAATAAAAACATTGCCTAAAAATAATGCTTTCTAGGTTGACATGGAAATGCCTACTGGCCACTGGCACTCTAGACCCTGCTTAACATAGGTCTTTGATTTCACTTTCAGTGATAGAGAGCAAATTCAGAATTCCCACTTATAGCTATTCATTTCATCCATTTGCTAAGCTAGAATGGCAAAGGATTTCCCAAGGCGAGACTTTCCTTAAATTTGTAGTCTAGTTGCACAATCTCTGATCTTGAAAATGTCCCTTCCAACATTTGAACCTTACCTCCCCAGTATGTTAATAGGAAGTAATAATAGGCCATCTGGATGATATAAGCAATATAAACACTAATTACGGGATAGTTACAAGGATTTAATAATATAATGTGAATATATTATTGTGAAATACAGTATATTGTCAAGATTAGTAATACACAATAGTGTGAGTCATCTTCTCCCTGGAAGAGGGTACAGCCATCTCAAATTTCTCTTACTCGTAAGGACTAGTCCTTCAGCTATTTCTACAAGAAGAAAAATTCTTGACATAGGATGTTTGTGAAATGCAACTGCTAGCATTTATCCTTTTGTTCTCAAAACAACTGTCTCGAGTTTTCACCATTATTTATCACCATTTTACAGATCAGGAAACTGAGGTCACACTTCTGGCAAATGATAGAGTTAAGACTTGTGCCTTTTTCTAGTGCCAAAGTCCTAATCTGTTCTTTTGAGCACAAACAAGCTTGATGAGAAATTCTCAGACTGTGACTGAATGAGTAAGAAACGCCAGTCCTAAAACAAGGACTTGGGAAAAGTTACCAGTGCAAATTGGGAGTAGAAAGGAATAGTTCCTTTCCCTCCTGGATGTTTACACGGGTGGTTCGTCCATTCATGGGCAGCAAAACACAGGAAATCTGTGCTGTGAGTTGCTGGGATCTAGGGGGCCCGTGATTGACTCATGTGTTGTTTCTGTACTATGCTTGCCAATTATATTTTTAAACAGCAGCTACTGTTATATACTTTTTTCTCTCTCAGGAGTTCACAAACAAGTTTTTAATTTTAAGGTCAAATTGGAGGTCACTCTCAAGGTATGGGAAATTCCATTCCCATGGCTGTGTCTGGACACAATTTCTTTCTCCCGCAGGGCATTCTGGAATGTAGAATCACAGGCAGGACAAGCAAAGTGAGACACAAAACAAGGCTGCAGAAATGTGCTCCATGGGGAGCATTTTTCTTCTATTTCAATATTAAAATGAGAAAAATAGAAACTCTGGAAAATAAGAAGTTCTCTCTACATATGTTTGGGAGTAGGAAGGAGAATCTCACTTTCACATCCAAAATTAGCCTTTACTTCCTCAGATCTTATTAAATATATTATAACCTTTCATCAGCAAAAGAGTCAGGGGAGAATCCGAACAACACTTATCCCAGAAAAAGACACGAAGACACCTGGCTTCTTTAGATTTATTATGTCGGCTAATATTGATGAAGATGAAATTAATCCAGATTATTGATATCTTGATAATAAAGGTGGGAGCATGAAAGTAACCAGAGTCTCTTATGGAAAGATCTAGAGGTTTGCTAAACCTTTCTAAGTTCCTGGAAAAAAAAAAATAGGGAACAATCAATACCACCCAATGTGTGTTGTGACTCTTATAAAAGTTAACACTCTTGACTTATGCCTCAAGGATTGCCCATTAGCTCCACAGCCAGTTACATAGGCAGGGCAAATGCTCTAATCAGGGGCTTGTACTCTGAATACAGACTTTTTTTTAATACCCATGATACCTCGTTTAGACCGCTCTCTCCCTCTTTGCTTCCTTTCGGAATAGAGGTTAACTATATAAACGTGCTTGTTGTTTGTGGAGGCAATCCTCTCCAGTAAATCACCCTCCTGATTTCTGTTTTGGGTCCACAGGCCTGGGGTGTGATGTCTTGCATGGATTTGACTAAGTGATTTTAAAAACTGAAGTTGCTGAAATCTGACCCAGGTAAAAACAAGTCACACACACAAAAAGCTCAGCATTCTCTTTGTGCAATAGCAGCCAGCTCCAATCTGTATGAGCCCATGGTAAATTACCCACCTGTTTTCACTTACATGACATTAAAAAACACTTATACATCATTACATTTGTGTATCATATTAGTGAAAATGAATGCTAGCACAATATGAGATAAACAGTGCTAATGAGGTAGAAGGTTGAGCCTCTGCTGCCCTGATAGGATGACTGTGGCCCCAATCAATGTTTTGTCATTTTGTGGAACTCTTTGGACCTTGTTGTCTGGACAAAGAGTTGAATGAGACCCTTGCTGCCAGGACCTGTTGTTTCTCTGCATCCTTGGACCACTTCTTAGCAAGGTCAGGCTGAATCACTGCAGGACACTGGAACTTTAACATCTCAATGGAAATCATGTTGATATTTTTCTTGGGGTCAATGTGGAAACACAATTACTATGAATATATGTATAGCTTAGCCCCTTTCGGCTTTCATCCTATAATCAGAATGTGGCCAGAATATCTTTTTCTAATGATGGTAGTTTCCATTCAAGCTTACAAAATGCCCTTTAAATTACTCTCAGATTGGGACCATCTCACAAGACTAATGGTAGGCCATGTTGTACCTTTAACAGTAATTGTCAGCTGCACAAACAAAATCTATATTTTCCTAAGAGAAAATCGATACCATTACCAAGAAAAACAAAACAAAACACCTTACTTTGTTTAATCTGCTTCCTATTTACCAAAATGTATTGGGTGCACCACTAGTTCCACCTTCCCCCTTATCAACCAAACCTCATGAAAAGATAAAACAAGAGGATCATACGTTTAGTTTTAATAAGCTCTGTTTAAACAAGTGCTTTGGTGTGTTTATCCAATGTTTGAGAAGGTTGCAGGAAGCATGGGTGACTGATCACGGAATATGGTTGCCTGCCCCATAACTGACGTTCTGCCAGATGGCTGGGAAGGGGGTCCGCAGGCAGTAGAGAGTGGGATGGCTCTGGCAAACAAGCGGTCTGTCTTGTTGTAAGACTTTTTCTTATAGAAGTATCTCTACTACGTTTCACTGATGGAACCCCATGATTCATCCCATTTCCCAGACACAGGGCTCAAGAAATTTTGGAATTGTTTCATGTCTTTTCTCACTAAAATGGCTCTAGGCATCTCTAGGAGCCAGCTCTCTGAGACTTAGGAAAAACAACTGCAAGGTGTAAACTTCTGTAATGTCTCCAGCTCATTTTATCACACTCTAAGTCCCCCCTCTAACAAAGTGCGTCAATAGATCCTCCGAGTTCCATCAGAATTGGTTACTTATGGGCATATTAGAGTATTTACTATATTGTGTCTCATATTATGGATGTTTATTTATCTCTCTCTCCTGCTGGACTAAAAACACCTTGGCGCACTATTCATTATGGTAGGTAGTTTAGTGCTAGGTATCCATAAATGTTGGTTGTTGTTGCCTGCTAATTCTCTGAACATCAGCAAAATAGCCCATGATAAAGGAAGGCTCCGTAGCATCTCTGTGAAGAAAGGACAAAAGTGAGATATTTATGATGTTTTGGAGTGAAGGGCGAGGACTGTGAGGAGGGGATGTGGGCTGGGGAGGGTGGCTGGGCAAGCTTGGTAACATAATCATTTAGGGCTGGTGGGCACAGCCGTGCCAGAGTTTCTAAGAGAGTCTTGAGTCAATCGATGAGTCTTGAGAATGAGATACTTGGTATAATAAGGACGGGTTGAGTACACTGTTAGTCTATGGTTTGACAAAAGGATTTGGGGAACACTTCTAAAACAACTTCATCTTTGGCAGGAGTTTCCTGCAACAGCGACGTCAGACAGCGGAATAATAAAGTCAGGTTAATGTGGACAACGAGTCGTGTAGCTGCAGGTGTTTTGAGTGCTCAGTATGTATTTGGAAGGTTGCCCTCAAAAGTCAGTTTTTCATTTTTATTCTTAATTTGAAACTTTCAGAATCATTCAGCTCCTTAAAAGAAAGAAAAAACTAGCAGAGATCAGACTGGTGGTTAAAAGAAGGCACTCCTGGGGCGCCTGAGTGGCTCAGTGGGTTGGGCCGCTGCCTTCGGCTCAGGTCATGATCTCAGAGTCCTGGGATCGAGTCCCGCATCGGGCTCTCTGCTCAGCGGAGAGCCTGCTTCCCTCTCTCTCTCTCTGCCTGCCTCTCCATCTACTTGTGATTTCTCTCTGTCAAATAAATAAATAAAATCTTTAGGGAAAAAAAAAAAGAAGGCACTCCTTTTCTCTAAACTTAGGTTTTCCAAAAGAAGAAGAAAAAGAGGACAAAGGAAAAATGTCAGGGAGGGAGTCAGAATCATGAGGAAAGATGAAAAACAAAGTGTGTCTGTTCTGAAAATGTCCTGGGCTATGCCAATTTAAATAACATAAGAAAACTTTTTTGTAAGGCAGTAATACGCGTCTGATCACCAATGTAAAATATCAGAAAATGATAGAATACCTGGGCAAAATGACCATGAAGGAATTAATAAGTAGTGAAGCCAATACATAAGAGAACAACCTAAACCCTACTGATGTGCTTCTTTGAGGTCTACTTGTTTGGAAGTGACTAAGTGCTGGTTATAGTTAAGTGCTCAATTAATGACTAATAAATGATCGATTTTTGAAACAGGAATTTAACATCACTCACTCCTGATGCTTGGAAATCTACATGATGCTTCCGAAGTATTTTGGAATCTACAGGGAGTACCTACAATTATATAGGGGTGTGGGGTGATGGGTGAAGAAGAAAGACAAGAAATATGTTCCACTTTAACCAGGTCTGAGCAATTAATGTCAGAATCAGAATCTCTATAGCTTGTGGGATGGGTTGGAACAGCAGTGGCCTGGCTGAAAGTTAAGGTTAAAACTGGCGTTTTAGATTCTAAGGGCCTGCATAGCAAAAGGAGGTAGCTACAAGGTGATTTAGAATATGAGTGGACCATTAAGTACTATGAGTATAAATGTGGGAATTGGTAGTCTAGGTATAGTGTAGGAGCAAGATCCCTCATTCCTGAAGGATAGAATTGAGAGCCTCCAGTACAAGAAGGGGGAAACCAGTAAGTGGTGATTGTATGAAACACCTAGACTGGAACTGGATGTGAAGAAGAGGCAGAGTCATCACACAGTGGAGAGCATGATCCCTAAACGAAGAGCCTTGAGAGCCGGGAACTTGGGGGCAGAAGAACAGGGAAAAATAAATGCTTAGAAATGTAAGCAAGAAGAGACTGGGATGTGAGGTCCCGGAGGAGTCTGGGTGTTAGGCTCGGGGAGTCCATGCTCAGAGCTGCCTGAAAGTCAGAGGCAGGAGCATCTTCCATATTCCTCTCTGGACTGGACTGGAGTGGCCACTAATGAAAGCTTGCCCACACCACCTGTTCTAATCACTTTGTCTGTTTTGTATCTGCGGGTGTTTAGTGCCTCTTCCAAAGGGACTCCTTTATGCTGAGCATTAGGATATGATATAAAGGTCTTCCCCTTGTGTCTCCTCCTGTAGGTCTGTACATATGGCTGTGGGTCCCTTTGGAGAACTGGGGAAATCATTATAGTGTAAACTTGCTATGGCAAAGCAGTATTCTTCCCTCCGGAGACCCAGCTACTTCTCTAGGTGTGGGTTCCAGGACTGAACACAGCTCTGGTCCCAAAACAACGGGGTTTGGTATCATGACTTTTCACCGGGCAACCTCTCTCAGATTCCTGCTCACTCATTCTTGCTTCACTTGACGCATGCGTGCATGTGTGCATGTGTCAGCCACCCATCTATTTTACCTCTAGGGAATTTTCATTCGACTGATCATCTCCCTAACACAGTGTTGGTGCGCTTGGCTACCACATCGACCTTGGTGTCTATGCACCACCTCTCACCAAGGATGAGTTCTCAGTATCTTCTAGGAGATAGTTATCCCATCCCCAGCCTCCTCCTAAGCACCTCCTTTTTTAGACTATTTCTAAAGTCAACTGCCCCAGGTTGAGTTTTCTGGGAGGCAGACACTGACGAGGAGATGATCAGAAAGGAACTCATGAAAGGGAAATTGTAGGACGCAGTCCTGGACAGGG
The DNA here is from genome assembly GCF_030435805.1 of Mustela lutreola. Lineage (NCBI taxonomy): Eukaryota > Metazoa > Chordata > Mammalia > Carnivora > Mustelidae > Mustela > Mustela lutreola. The sequence continues at coordinate 45,545,667 of NC_081300.1, forward strand.
AGAAGAAGCATGAGCCCCACGCACAGACTGGACAGCCTTTGCAAGTTCAACAAGGAGCACCAGAGTGAACATGGCAGGGTCCTAGCACCGCTGCTCAGGCATTGGCGTGGGATACCTGGATCCTGGCAAATGTTTACCAATGGCTGTCCAGTGGATGGGGAAATTCTGATTTGTAGTGTTTGCTAATCTCTGTAGTATAAATAATTGCGCCATGGCTGATTTCAAGCTACCCACATGATGTCACTGAGCATAGTGCTGGGAAAAGGGGGGGCGGTTCATAATTGTCTCTGTGGCTCATTCGTATGAACCCACACATCACTGGCTGAGGACCACCCTGGGAAGATGGTGACCCTCACTTCAAACCTAGGGTTTGCTCTGAGGGAGTCTACAGGTGGAGACCATCAGCTAACAACCTTCCTTGAGGCTGGACAGCAGTCCTCTCCTTCAAGGAGTATCTGAGCAGCCCCTCTCTGCCCCCCACACCAGGGAGGGCATAGACCCTAACCGAGGCCCTAATAGAATCACCTCTCAAAATGGGAGGAATGGGTTTCCTTTTTGCACAATCATGAGGAAAGAAGAAATGAGGGAGGAAAACTAAATGCAGTTCATAATGCGTGAGCAAGAGCTCTTCTGTCTTGGTGTTATGAATCAATCTGTCATCATAAAAAGCAATAAAGAATTCTCATTTCAATTGACAATACTGTCTTCTTCCTATCCTTCTATGTGGGGTGTGATTGTACACTGCGGGCAAACGATTGTTTTACTTCATGCTGCTACTCTGAGAGTGAAGAGAAAGGAAGAGAGCCATCGAGGCAGGAATGAGAATTTCTTACTAGAAATGTCATATCATGTTTTGCTTGTTTCTCAAAGCAATACCGTAGATGTACATCTTAAACACTCCATTTTACAGATAAGGGAAGTGAGGCTTGAGAACATGAAGTTCCTCATCCTATAAAATTTGATTCTGTTTTCTTCTTCAGAAGGCTGAACCTGAAATTTCCTATCTCTGCACGATCACGTAACACCTACTTATTTCTAGTTCACCATTGGGCATATGACATTAAAATTATTTATGTTTTTCCACTCCCAGATAGATGGGGAGCCCCTTGTGGCAGTGACTATCTTCCCAGTGCCTAATATATCAGGGACATAGTAATGGCTCAAAAAGTATTTTTTCTCCAACTCTAGATCACAAGCTAAAAAAAAAAAAAATGACCAAGCTAACCTTTGAACCCAGAATTACATGCTACACTGCACTTTCAGCTACTGTGTTTTCTTCTAGGGGCACACGTATGCAGGGGTATGTGCATATACACACACATGTACTCTTGGATCTTTATGAAAAACAAAAATGACAGTTTCCAGATCTTTTGACAAAAGAGGGAACAAGTGATTTCACTTTGTTGATTGTGGCTTGTTGTTTTCCCCATCCCCAAACAGAAGCCTTGCCAATCAATGCCAAGGACTTTCGAGTCCGTATGTGGCTCGGGTCTGGGTGAAAGGGGCTGAGGCCCGAGGTGAGACTAGCATGTGGGTGGGCAAGCCATCCACCCATCTCTAAATTTGCACCTTGGTCTTCACTCTCATACCTCTGCGCAGCCCATAAGCTCCCAGGCAGGCAAAGCTTAGGTAGCTTAATTATAGAGACTGTATCTTACTAGGGCCCCAGCTGAATCCATCAAACTAACTTCCCTTTAACCTGAGCCAGATTTGATTATAAAGTCTATTTATTGAGTGTTTTCCCCTTTGGCTGTGGGTGTTTTGATTGAGGTATATATACTTACCTGTTTGAAAAGTAGCTATGTTCTGACACACTTTATATTTTTTAAAGTAATATTGCATGTAACATAATTTTGGGGAAAAAACACACACTCAACACAAACAAACAAACAACACGAAAAAGGTCTTTGAATTTAGAATAATGGATACCTGCAAGGCAGCAAGTTACGTGAGAGATTTTGCTCAAGTAACTTATAACTATCAGTAGAAACCCCCAGGGATTTACGGCTGCTTTTGCAGAAGCTGTTTGCAGTGGAATAAACAGACAAGTGCTCTATATATCATTTTAAGTAAGACAAATAAAGCTCTGTTTCCACCTTACAACGATGTCATTGTCAGTTATATAAGAATAATTCTGTGTGACTTTTTATGAATTCTTCCCCTGTGCAGAAATACAATGGCCTAATTTTCCACTCCCTGTATTATAAATAAACGGCCTTCTTCAGCAGTCTTAGGTCCACCCAAACTATCTCATCCTGAGCAAAGAGTATCTTTCCTACCACCAAGGGCTCACCTGTGCAAAGAAAAAGCAGTTGCCCACACCTGGGCACCTGGAGTTCTCCCATCCTGTAACCTGCTCTTCTCTCCTCCTCTGCCAAGGGGAGCATCACATCCCCTGTTCCCGTCCCCAGGCAAACCACTGATCTGCTTTCCATCACGATCAACTAGTTTGCATTTTTAGAATTTCCCTAAGTGGAATCACAGTAGGTCCTCTTTCGTGGTCTATCTTCTGTCACTTCCCATAGTCATTTTGAGAACCATCCACGTTGTGCAGCACTCATTTCCTTTCATTCTGAGTAGTGTTGCACTGCGTATATCAGAGCGTGTTTATCCATTCATGTGTTGATGGGTGTTTGAATTATTCCCAGGTTTTAGCTATTATGAATAAAGCTGCTCCGATTATTTGTGTACAAGTCTTGTGTGGATATATGCTTTCATTTCTCTCAGGTAAATACCTAATAGTAGAATGGCTGGATCAGATGGTAGATGTATCTTTAACTTTTTAAAACATCCCAAAGTATTTCCTAAAGCAGCTGTACCATTTTACACTTCCATCAGCAGTATATAAAATTCCAGTACCCCTGTTCCCTCACCAAACCCTGGTATGGTCAGTCTTTCTAATTGTAGCTGTTCTATTGGTGTGTAATGATTGCATGATTTCATTGTGGTTTTAATTTTCATTTTGCTAATTACTGATGATATTGGGCATTTTTTCATATGCTTCTTTGATATCTGGATTTTTTTTTTTAAGATTTTATTTATTTGACAGAGAGAGATCACAAGTAGGCAGAGAGGCAGGCAGAGAGAGGGGGGGAAGCAGGCTCCCCGCTGAGCAGAGACCCGACGTGGGGCTCAATCCCAGGATCCTGGGATCATGACCAGAGCCGAAGGCAAAGGCTTTAACCCACTGAGCCACCAAGGTGTCCCTGTTTTCTTTAAAAAAAAAAAAAAAAAAAAAGATTTTATTTATTTATTTGAGGTAGAGAGAGCACAAGCTTTGGGGAGGGTCAGTGGGAGAAGCAGACTCCCTGCTGAGCAGGGAGCCTGATGCAAGACTCAATCCCAGGACCCCGAGATCATGAACTGAGCAGAAGGCAGACACTTAACGGACTGAGCCACCCAGCTACCCATACATTTTCTTTGGTGAAATGTCTGTTCTAATCTCTTCCTCATATTTTTATATGGGCTTTATATGGGGATTATATTTTTCCTTATTAGTGAGTTTCAAAAATTCGTTGTATATTCTGAGTACTAGTCCTTTGTCTTTATCAGATATGTGATTTGAAAATATTTTCTCCCAGTCTGTGGTTTATTTTCTAATCCCTTAAGAGGAATTTTTAATTTCAATGAAGTATGATTTATCCAGTGTTTTTCTTTTATCCGTCATGTTTTAGGTGTCATATCTAAGACACCTTGGCTTAGCACAAGGTCACAAAGATTTTCCTCCTATATTTTCTTCTAGAAATTTTATAATTGTAGATTTTATTGTTAGACCTATGATCTGTTTTGAAATGGTTTTTGCATATTATGCAAAATGAAGTGTTTTGTTTTGGTTTTGTTTTTGTTTTGCCTATGACTATCCAGTTGTCTCAGCCAGTTACTGAAGACCATCCCTTCTCCATTGAATTTTCTTTGCATTTTTGTTGGAAATCAGTTATCTATGTATGGATGGATCTATTACTGAACTCTATTCCATCCCATTGAGATATCTTCATATCAGTACCAAACTGTCTCAACTACCAAAGCTTTCTAGTAAGTCTTACAAGTAGGCAGCGTTAGTCTTCCAGCTAAATTATCTTCAAAATTGTTGAATCTATCCTGGGGCCTTTAAATGTCCAGAATTTAAGATAGATTCTATACATTCAAGTTTGCAATTTCTATGAAAACTCTGTTGGGATTCTGATTGGGATTGCACTGAACACATCAAGCAATTTGAGATAAACTGACATCTCAAAAATATGGGGCCGTCCAATCTGGGCATAAGATCTCTCTTATTTAGGCCTCTATATATATCTCTTATATAAGGCCTTATATAAATATACATATATATAAGATATATCTATATATATAGATATAGATATATATAGATATAGATATAGATATATATAGATATATATATAGATATATAGATATATCTATATATATAGATATATCTTATATATATGTATATTTATATATATCTATATATATATAGATATCTATATATATATAGATATATCTTATATATATGTATATTTATATAAGGCCTTATATATATCTCTTATATAAGGCCTCCTCTTACTTAGGCCTTCTATAAGTTTTCTCAGTGGCATTCTTTCATAGTTTTTAGTGTATAGGTTTTTACAACTTTTGCCAGACTAGTCCCTAAGTATTCTGTAATTTTCGATGCTATTATAAACTAGAAATATCAGTTTCCAGTTATTTGTATCTAGTATATAGAAATACAATTGGTTTTTTATATCCATATTTTATCCTTTAACCTTCCTAACTCCCTTATTAGTCCTGGCAAGTTTTTGGTAAATCCTATTGGATTTTCTATGTAGCTAATCATGTCCTTTGAGAATAAAGACCATTTGATTCTTTCTTTTCAATCTGGATGCCTTATTTGAAGTATCTAGACCCCCAAATAGAACGTTACATTGAGGAGTCCAGAGCAGGCATCATGATCATATTTGTGATTTTAGAGAGAGAGCTTTTAGTCTTCAACAATTAAGGAAGATGTAGGGTTAAAAATTTATTTCTATTTCTGCTTTGCTAAGTGTTTTTTTTAAAATCAGGAATAATGGAATTAAAATGTTTTTAATCCTTTGTTCTTTTTTGATAGGGTGACTTACACTGATTGATTTTCAAATGTTAAACCAACCCTGCATTCCTTGGATATACCATTCTGGTAATATGTACTGAATTTGCTAAAATTCTGTTCAGAACTTTTTGCATATGAATTCATGTGGGATATCCATGTGTGGTTTCTTTTTTTCATGATATCTTTGTTATCAGAATAAAACTAATTTCATCAAATGAGTTGAGAAATAATCTTTAATTTTCTGGAAAAAAAACAAGTTGACATTAATTTTACTTTAAATGTTTGACAGAGGTCACTAATAAAGCTATTGGGGTCTAGAGTTTTCTTTGTGAAAGGTTTTAAAATGTAAATACAATTTCTTTACTAAATATAGGGCTATACAGATTACCTATTTCTTCTTGGACACAAGTTTGGTAGTTTGTATCTTTTAAGGAATTGGCTTGTTTCCTTTAAGTCGTCAAATTGATTGGCATAAAGTTTTACCCAACATTTCCCCAATACATGTGGAATCTCTAGTAGTTTCACCTCTCAATCTTCATATTGATAATTTGTGTTCTCTCTATTTTAATAATTAATCTGGATGGAAGTTTATCAGTTTTATCGATCTTCCTAAAAAACAAGCTTTTGTTCTCATTGATTTTCTCTATTGTTTTTCTGTTTTCCAACCCATTGCTTTCCACTCTCATCTGTATTATTTTCTTTTGCTTACTTTGAGTCTAATTTAGTCACCTTTTCTATCTCTTAAGGCATAAATCGTGGTCGACTATTTTTGCGCCCTCTCCTCTTCTTCAGAAACTGTAATTGCACGTACCGTAGGTGACCCAGCATGGTCCAACAAATCACTGATGCTGTGTTTATTTATTTAAATTCTTGTTTTTCTTTTTTCTCTGTAAGGAAACTCTATGAATGTTCTGATCAGTACTCAGGCTAATATGAAAGGGAGACTCTGTAGCTCTCCAGAGCCCTCCCTCTTTTCAGAGCCGTACTCTTTGTTACTCTGTCCCATGAACTGTGTGTGCTTTAGTCTTCTGGGACTTTCAGCAGCATCCCCTCAATTCAGGGAATTTGCTGGGCTCCACCATGATTTTCTCTCCCTGCACCATGGCCTGGCAACTCCCAGGGGCTATCTCTGTGATTCATTTTGTGTGCCATCTCTCAAGCATACTGTCCTTTGTTATCTGCTATATAGTGTCTTGCAAGCCAATGTTTCATGTATTTTATTCTTGGGCCAGTTGTTTTAGGATCAGGGAAATCTGCCCCTTGCTACTTATCTTAACCAGAAATGTAAGTCCATTACTTTTTCCTTTAGCTATTGTTCTTCCTTTGCAAATGTGCCATGTGACTAGAAAAACCTTAGCGCTGTAGCAATTCCATAGTCCTGCCCAGCATTCTGTTGTTACAGGGTTAGTAAGATCATCTCATTTTATACACGATAGACATTTTTGTTACAGTCACTTCACAGAAGCAGTACACATCCTTAGCTCCATGCCAACCATTCTATCCTAGACATGGCAAGTATATACATTGAAATTTACATATAGTACATATACATTTTACAGCTAGTCAATACTACAGTATCTGCAGTAGGAAATTTAGAATAGATTTTCAGTCATCTTTCCTGATAACTTTTTGTAATTTGGAAGTCTTTGCATTAAAATGTTGTTTTTAAAATTAAAATTGGCTCATGTCTAGCAAGCACCTTACGGAGAGAATTTACTCACCTCTTTTCATACTAGTGGGTCCAGATTTCTTATTGGTCAATTTCAAACCAGGAAAGTTAGCAATCTCATCCATCAGTGCAGCTTAGGGGTCCCAGATCTTGAGACTTCAGGTTTCAAGAGACTAGTTGCTGAAGGAATTGACAGTTTTCCCGCAATAGCCTGAATGTAGCAAAAGCCTCCCATGTGTTTGAGTTTCAAGGTGTCTTTCCTGAACAATTACATGTTAAGAAATTAGAATTTCTAATTTTTTATGATTAACCATTAAGGATATTGGTCTTCTAATGAATTCTACCTGTACAGAAAATGTTTCTGTGTCTAATCAAAAGAACAGTTTAAATATGGCATTTGGAAAATCTACCTCAAAATTGGTTTGAAACATACATAATTTTGTGTGCATTATTTCTGTTATATTTTTGTATTTCTCAGTAGCCTGGCAACCTTTTGTTGTATTTTACTTTGTCTATTGTATAGACACAACAGTAATGACATTATAAATGAATTATCTTATCTAAAGTTAAGCTATGCTATGTCCAAAGAAATGTGGAAAGAACATACCAACTATGGACAAAGAAGAAATTTTGCAGATACCCATAATTTTGCAGATCCACATTCAACCACTGCTAAGAACATATTTGTTAGTGGATCTTGAAAATATATACAGCATGTTCTTTAAACAGTCAACCTCTGACACTGGTGACCGTTTGGAGAGGAAAAGTAATCGGCTCATGCATGGAGGTTGAAGATGCAGCCATCGGACTGTTAGGATCCAGAATTTAAAATCCAAGCCACAGCTTGGAGAAGAAGGGGAGCAAACTGAAAGGTTAAGGAGAAAAATTATTTCCCTCAAAGGGTGTCCCTGCAGCATCCTGGAGGACTGTATAGGCTTTCTCTTCACTAGTCACCCACCTTTCACCTGTTAAGAAGTCCTGCTGAGATGTGAAACATTAACCCACAATCTCGTGGCTGCTCTAGAAAAAGTGACACTGGTTGACACAGGGTAGTCATGAAAACCAACTGCATACCAAATGGCCCATCCCCAGAGCTGAGGCGCTAAGTGGCTGTCGATTGAGGACCAGACTCTTGGTTTTGGCTCAGGTCATGATCTCCATGTGGCGAGATCGAGCCCTGCCTCAGGCTCTGCACTCAGCAGGGAGTCTGTCTCTCTCTCTCTCTCTCAACCTCTACCTTTTCCCTGCTCACTATCTCTCTCTCTAAAATAAATAAATAAATCTTAAAAAAAAAAAAAGTCATACAGAGCTCATGTGTGGACTGGAATTGACATTTGGGATTTTTTTTTTTTAAGTTTTTATTTATTTGACAGAGAGAGACAACACAAGCAAGGGAAGTGGGAAAGGGAGAAGTAGGCTCTCTGCTGAGCAGGGAGCCTGACGCAGGGCTCAATCCCAGGACCCTGGAATCACGACCTGAGCCTAAGGCAGATGCTTAGCCGACTGAGCCATCCAGGTGACCCTGGAATTATTTTTAATGAATCATTCCGAAATTCATGACTTCTTGATGACCATGCTTTCTCATTGTCAACTTTGTACTGAAGAAAGAAAGAAAACAAAACAAAGAACAATGAAGAGAAGGAAGGAAAGAAGGTTTAGCTTGCTGTTACACCAGGAGTAGCAAGGAGAAATGAGGGCACATTAAGCAAATGCATAAAAAATACTTTGCCTGGGGCTGAGGCCACCCAGTGGATTAGGAATTATTTTTACTCATGTTTGTCTCTTTCTTCACATACAAATAGTAAGCCGTGTGTGACTGTACCATATTATATATAAAATTACTATAAAGATAAGCTTTAGGGACACTTGGGTGGCACAGTTGGCTAAGCGTCGGACTCTTGGTTTTTGGCTCAGGTTACGATCTTAGGGTCATGAAATAGAGCCCCATGAAGGGCTTTGTGCTCTGTGAGGAGTCTGCTTAAGATTCCCTCTCTCCTTCTGCCCCTCCTGCTCATGCTCTCTCTAAAAAATAACTAAATAAATCTTATTTTTAAAAAAAGATTTTATTTATTTATTTGACAGGGAGAGAGAAAGAGACAGATCACAAGAAGGCAGGCAGAGAGAGAGAGAAGCAGGTTCCCTGCTGAGCAGAGATCCTGATGCGGGGCTTAATCCCAGGACCCTGAAATCATGACCTGAACCGAAGGCAGAGGCTTAACCCACTGAGCCACTCAGGTGCCCCCAAAAATCTTTTTTTAAAGATAAACTTTATATGGGATCTAAAATGTTTTATGGGTGTAAGACTCTGAACTTTGGATTCATTGACTCAAATATGCTTATTTATTCTGTCCTGAAAATTCTAGAATTTAAAATTAGAAAAAAAATGCAAATTTTAAATAAATAAATAAGTTACTTCTAAGTTACTTCTTACCTCAAGTGAATTGTTCATTTTGTGGATGTCCCATGGGGAGAACTGTTAAGACAAAACTTCATTCGGGCGCCTGGGTGGCTCAGTGGGTTAAGCCGCTGCCTTCAGCTCAGGTCATGATCTCAGAGTCCTGGGATCGAGTCCCGCATCGGGCTCTCTGCTCAGCGGAGAGCCTGCTTCCCTCTCTCTCTGCCTGCCTCTCCATCTACTTGTGATTTCTCTCTGTCAAATAAATAAATAAAATTTAAAAAAAAAAAAAAAAAAAAAAGACAAAACTTCATTCTAGAATGATTTGTTTCTATGACCCAACAAATTTATTAGCCACTTGCTGTCACCATTGCTTATGATACTAAATTAAGATCAATAAATCCATATAATAATTTTGTCTCAACTAATCATAAAATGTAAACCCCACTCTCTATTCATGCCTGGTATGACATTTTATTACATCATATCAATGTCCCGATCTGTAACATGGTATAATTCAGGGGCTCTCAAACTCTGCTCTATTGACATTTTAGACAGAATAATCCTTTGGTGTAGGGACGTGATAGAGGCTGTCCTGAGCACTGTTGCAGGATTAGCTATCTCTCACTTTATCTGGCAAAGTTAAAAGGGAAGAAATGATATTAAGAGCTCATAAAAATATAATGGAGCCATTAGATAATAGTATGAAACAGAAAATTTTTTAAAAATTCTATAATAACAGAATGTGCCTGGCACGTCTTTAAACATCAGTTCTTTTGAAAGTAGAATAAGAACATGTAATTTATACTGTATTCAACCTGTTCAGAGAGATGCTTCCAGATACTATGATTTTCCTTTATATTCTTTGCTATCTGTTTTGACTTTATCACCATCAGGAATAGCTATTAGTAAGAAAGAAGATGTCTCAGGTATTAAAGTGATTGGTAGAAAGTACAATGATTCCTTCTTCCTGAGCATATTTCTACTACAAGTTGATACCAATTCAAATGTGATGCCAATTCTCACAGCTTTAGTTATCATGGAGGGTTTTGCAGCCATCTCAAAATAGGAGTAAAAACATTTTTAGTCAGAAATTTCACTCTTAACTGAAGAGCATAATGTGGCAATATTCACTTTGGGGAATTTTAGTAGGTGGCAAAAAATGTAATCTATTTAGATATTAAGTTGAACATAGGCCTGAATAATGTGGTTAAGAATAATTGGGATCCAATTATTCAAAGCTTCAAAGAGGACTTTGACAAGTGGAATTCCCTAAATTTACATTTGTGGGGGAACGCTGGCGTGCCGAAATGATTTCAGCACCACAGTTTAATTTCCTGCCTCCCATGGTCCCTTTGGGAGATACTTTTCAGTAAATTGGAGACATTTATTTCTACATTTATATGGAACGAAATGAAAGGCAAAGCTGAATACTTCTGAAAGAAGGGCTAAGTTAAAGCCAGAAGGCACACGTGTGTGTGTGTGTGTGTGTGTGTGTGTGTGTGAGAGAGAGAGACAGACAGAAAGACAGACAGGCAGACCAGGTATACCCTGGAACATTCTTCTGGAGGCACAACTTTTAAAACTCCAACCCGGCTTCTCCGTTTACCAGAATAGCTAGACCACAATAACTGGGCTGGGACGTATATGTCCGGCACCATCTGTGCAATTTAGCATGGTGAAATCAGCTATCCGTCAGGTTGTTGGTTGTTGAAGTGTTCAAAATAGCTTAATTGATTTGAACTGTCGAAGACACATGAATAAAGGTAATTTCGTATATATGAGAAGGAGGAGGAGGAAGAGGAAACTACATTATCATTTATTTATACTAATTGTTTTCCAGGTACTCGTCTAAAGACTTCAGACATATTATCTTATTAATGTCTCCATTTATAAAGTATATGTGTGTGTGTGTGTGTGTGTGTGTATATATATATATGAGGGTTGGAAAGATTAACCCTCCTTTCTTAGGGTCACGCAGCTGGTATATGTATTTGGGTCAGGAATGTGAAAACAGTTCTGTCTGATCCCTAGGATTTTAAAGCAGACCATAATAAATATTCATTGAATTGTGTTGATATAAAGAACAGAGCTGGATGGACTCTGCTATAGCTGAATCTAAGCCAAGTTAGAAAACATTGCCGGACCTATGAGGACTACAAATAGAGGGACTGAGGAGCACAGAAAGTGAGATTTTATCATTATTGTTTAAAATGATCTCTACAATTTAATAAGCATGTTATTTCATGTAATTCTGACAACTAGGAGGTAGGAATAGAGACCACTTTCCAGATGAGGAATCCGAAGTTCAAAGAAATGAAGTGTTGACCCCAAAGCACGGGCCAGGGGCTTCGAGTCAGGATTCTCACCTACCAGCTCATTACAGCTCCTTCTGACCTTCCTGACTTCCCAGAACACCTGACTTCCAGAGAGTTCTCACTCCCTGAAGCATTCCAAGAGGAGTGGAGATTGTGGCAAACCCATCTCTGTGGGTTTTATCCCCGTACCCATGAGAGGGCAAGCCTGAAAGGGGCCTGGAGCCAGCCATCCTATTCCCTGGGACCAGTAGGAAAGGCTTCCTTGCAGATGTGTGAATGTGTGTGGATTACAAGAGCGTCAGGATGGTTTGAGCGGGGGAGCTCCTTTTTCTTTATCCCCCCAGCATCCCCGTCGTAGCCTTCCTGAAATACTGCTTCATTGTCAGCCCTGGCACCACCCAGGCCCCGGCCCGAGGGCCCTGAGGGCTGTGTGCTCAGCGCTGGGCTGGCAGCAGTTGTCCTGATTAATCTCACTCAGGAGATGGCTCTGCTCATTCATTCAGAATTGTTCCAAATGCCTTTGAAGAAACAAGAAAAGACTGAGTTTCATTACGGAGGATTCAAATTAGGTCTGGTCTCTAATTACTGTACTGGGGTTTGTTGTTCTGTCTTTATTTGTTGGTTTTCTTAAAAGATGATGGTCTGCCAGCTTCATATTGTGATCATTGCTCTGTCTAGACAGGCTTTCCTCAGAGTTCGGAGACTGAATGTCAGCTGGGCAGGTCTGGTGGTCACACTAGGTGGTCTCTTTTGCTGCTGCTAAGACTCAAGGATGGCTAAGTGGGTGACCAGCCCGATGTCTATGGTGGTGACCGCATCAGCCTGGGCCTCTCTTGCCCATGCTCCATCACCTGGCCTGGAAAGTTCCCTGGATAAGCAGTGAGCCTGGGCATGGGCCTTTGCTCTGGCAGATTCCCAGCCAAGGCCTACATTCTTGAGGTAGGTCAAAGAAAAGAATTTTTTGTGTTAATTTTTATTTCAAGATGCTTTGCAGCATAGAGCAAAGGTGCATATATCCATATGTTTGTGGGAAAAATGTAGACAGAGAAAATACATCTTTTGTCTTTGTATTTAAACATGAATAAAACAAAAATAGTTCCCTGTCACCTTCTTGAGAAATGGAGTTTAGTAGAACTGAGCAACCACTATATTGTCAGAGATGATAATCTATGATCTTTCTTAGGTAATTGTAGATCTCTCTTTCTCTTTTTCTTTTTTTTTAAATTGAGATTTCATTCACCTAACCCCAAATTCACCCTTTTAAAGTACACAATCCAGTGTTATTGTGTTCATGAAGTGGTGCAACCATTACCACTCTGTGATTCCAGAATGTTTTCATTACCCCAGAAAGGAATCTCATACCCATTAGCAGTCATTCCCAGTCTGCTCTCCCCTGAGCTCCGGGCAACTGTAATCTGTTTCACGTCTCTATGAATCTACCTATTCTGGACATTTCACATAACTGGAATGATACATTATGTGGCCTTCTGTGTCTGGCGTCTTTCACTCTGCATATTTTCAAGGTTCATGCATGTAGCATGGACTTCATTCTTTTTTATGACTGAATAACATCTCCTCTTGTGAATATACTGCATTTTATTTATCCATTAATTAAGTGAGGGACTTTTTTTTTTTTTAAGATTTTATTTTTTTATTTGACAGACGGAGATCACAGAGAAGCAGGCAGAGAGAGAGGAGAAGCAGGCTCCCTGCTGAGCAGAGAGCCCGATGTGGGGCTTGATCCCAGGACCCTGGGATCATGACCTGAGCTGAAGGCAGAGGCTTTAACCCACTGAGCCACCCAGGTGCCCCTTAAGTGAGGGACTTTTGAATCTTTTCCCCTTTTGACTGTTATGAATAATGCTATCTGAGGATTCAGGTACATGTCTGTATGGAGAGTTCTTTGTATGTTTTCATTTCTCTTGTGTATATGTACTTTGCAATGGAATTGCTACCTGATATGGTAATTAAATATTTAAAGTTTTAAAGAACTGTCAGATTATTTTCCAAAGCAGCTCCACCATTTTACATTCCATCCAGCAATGTGTGAGAGTTCCAATTTCTCCACATCCTGGGCAACACTTGATATTGTCTGTGCTGTTGATTATAACCATCTTAGTAGAGGTGATACAGGATCTCATTACAGTTTTGACTTGTAATTCCCTGGTGGCTAGCAATATTGAACATATTTTTGTGTGCTTAATTGGCCATTTGCATATCTTCTTTGGAAAAATGTCTATTCAGATATCATATTCTAATTGCATTATTTATATTTTTATTGCTAAATTGTAAGAGTTCTTTATGTATTCTGGATACTAGTCCTTTATCAGTTACATGATTTGCAAATATTTTCCCCCATGCTGTGAGTTGTCTTTTCACTTTTTTGATGGTGTCCTCTGAAACACAGAAGTTTTAAATATTGATGAAATCTAGTTGACCTACTTTTTGGGTCACTTGTGCCTTTGATGTCATATCTAAGAAACCAATGTCTAATCTGAAGAATTAGAATTCTGCCTATATTTTCTTCTAAGAATATTATAGTTTTGGATACTACATCAAGATCTTTCATCCATTTTAAGTTAGTTTTTGTAGGTGATGTAAGGTAGAATTCCAACTTCAGTCTTTTGTATGAGGGGATCTGGTTGCCCCAGCACTGTTTGTCGAAAAGACTATTCTTTCTCCTGTTCAAGTAGGTTGATGCCCTCATCAAAAATCAATTGACCAGAAAGGTGATCCCATGACACCACTGACTTTATTCTATTGCTGTGCATTTCACATTGTTTACTTTGTTTATTCATCTACTCTGTTTCCATACTGTTTTGTACACAAGACGGTAACAGGTTTGAAGGCAGGGATTATGACTGGTTTAAGACTGTCTCCTAAGCCTTGCTCAGGGCTTGGCACAGAGCAGGCACTTAGAAGTTGTCCTGAATGAATAAATGGGTCAGCAGAGCAGGGTTATGGGCTCATCCTTAAACATCTCTGAGTCTCACTCTGTTTACTCATATAAATGGGTGTAAGAATTTTACTCAGTGGATTCTTCTAAGAATTAAATGAGATGAAGAATATGAAGGCACACCGTTTGAGTTTTGGCACGATGTACATGCTCCAAAAATATCTGTGCAATCCACGTCCGAGTCTCTTTCATTTTAAGTATAGCTTAGTCACAAATAAATGCTTCATATTTGAGGCATTTTTTAGAACTCTTCCTGCTTGGGGAGGTATCCTTTAAACCTAAGGGAGGCTTCTTTAAAGTCAGATCATGTTCTTCTGGAGGTGTTGGTCTGAATTCTGAGCCTCTAAAGTAGAACCCTAGACATTTAACATGATCTGTATAGATGGTTTTTGTATCAGACATGAATTTTAAACATCTATATATATTCAGAGCAGGGCAGAAAAAAGCAACCCCTGGGGCAATACAATGGGACATTTTTTTGAATAGACTTTTGGGTACCACCAGCCCAGACATTGAAATGAATTAAGTGAACCATTTATTCATTTGTTTAGAGTCATTGAAATGCTCTGCTCTAAATTTCTCCCTTGGCCATCATTCCAATTAAATGGGTAAACCATGTCTCAGGGTGCTATTTTAATGGAATCTATTGTCCTTTTTATCCATTTATTTATCTATGTATCTACTAAATCTGTGTTTAACATTTTGTTGGGTTGTAAGAATAAAGAAAACATACTATTACTTAATTTTCATTTAATAGGATTAATAGTCATTTGGTGGAGGGAATTTTGTTTTGTGAGAATCTAAATTTCATAGCAAGTTATATTCATCCTCTACCTCTTTCTTCTCTCCACTCCCTTCAAGCCTACCTCCCGGCCCACAAACACAGTGGGAAAACTGAAGACATTAGAAGAATTCTCTAGAGTATTGTGCTTACTTGTTGGAAAGACTTCCTCTCTACATAGGGCACAGGGCACTGAGTCACGGTAGGGGAAGGAGTACAAAAATATCATACATCTATAGAATGAGAGGTTATTCACCCTTAAAAATCAGGCTTTCAAAATATTCCTCATGCCATAGGAAATTGGAAAGTGATAAAAGTGAAAAGCATGATACTTTAAATAAGATTGTAACATACAAAAAAACTATATATGCAGTTAAGTTTCAGAAGGAAGCACAACATTTAATGGCAATAACATTACCAGTATTTTTAATTGTCTTCTTTAAACCATTTTCTGGGTTTTTCAAAACTTTACTCATGAAGACAGGGACCTCTTATAATCGGAAAAATTACTCAACAGAAGTCAACGGTGAAACAGCTCAGATACTGAGTCCCTCCACGGTTCAGAGTCCTCTATCCAGATCTGCAGCATGTGGAGGACAGAACACATGGGCTCTGCCTCACGATCTGGAAGAAGAGTCACACGTTGTTGAGGACACTATAAAAAAGATAAGTTTAAGTTTCACGTACTGGTCGCCGGCACCAGCCCCAAGAATCTTGGAAATTGCTGGTGGAGAAAGAGGCTCTAGGTAGAGAAGGAAAGCCAGGTTGTAACCAGGAGTCACTTTTACCTAAACACCACCAATAAAATGCCCAAGAAGGTCTCAGGAGAAAGGAATCTGAATCTCCGAGGCTCATAGAGGTTGTGATTTCTCTTTCTATCCTAAGTAAATACTCACTTTTGTACATTGCTTTGTATTTTTTGTTTCAAGTCTACCTAATTTATTGGTTTGGGTCCCAGAACCCCTAGGATTACCCTGATATTGAGTATCACAGCTGATCTGCCTTCTGAACACAAGGAAGAGTGGTAATTTTGGACGGGGGGGGGGGGGTTCTGGGAAGGCTTCAGAGGCAAGACCAGCAGTGCATGAGGCCCTCCCTTCTCAGAGCGTGCATGAAGAAAATATGCCTGACTGGATGAAGCCTTCTTCCATTTTAAGAATATATGTATGACATGTACTACCGAATACTAATGATAATTACTGCAGGACACTTTCTCAGGCGCTGTAGTACCAACCTTCTCCGGAGCCCCCGGGAGTCAGGAGGACCTTCCCAGTCCATTCCTTAGCCACGAAGTGTGGCCTGCGGGTTGGACAGGGGCACGCCCAGCCTGCATTCCAGGACATCAGAAGGTCTCTCAGCAGTTTATATCCACTTCACTCTTCCCCTGCTGGTTTGCAGAAAGTGGCTAACGATGTCTTTTTAAAAGTGTGCTGTTTTCATGGCCAGCCCTGAAACTTTCCTAATATTCTGAAGGCAAACATATTCACACAGGAAGTGCCTCCTCAGGTTGGCCACTTTGTCCCCATCCCTCTCAACAAAGTGACCCAGACTCCCAGCCCTAAGGGCACACCTAGATGAAGCCACATTTGAAAAAGAACACAGCGCTAGTGCTGCTCCTAGAGCTTTTCACTACATACATGTATGTGTGGGTGTATGTGTGTGTGTCTTGCACGGTGACAGTCACAAAACAGGATTTGGAAGGAACAAATAAAAAATTAGAACAGACCTCATGGAGAGCGGCTTCTTCCATCTTTCTTCTCTGAAACCCTTCCCTGCACCAACCTGTAACAATGCTTAATGGCATGTATCTGGTTGGAAAACATCTAAACGAAGAGACACTGGGAAAATACACAAGCCCACGACTGGCTGGATAGAAACTGTGACCAGGGACTCATCTGCGTTACCTCACTAGGAGCCTGAGTTAGAATGAGCTGCCAAGGGACAAATAAATAACTTCCTTCTAAAGGGGGAACTGGTAGGAAGGGAAGGAGGTAGGGGGAAAGGGAACGAAGGCGTTTGCAACAAGGAGGTCAGAAATAAGTCTGAAATCAAAATCTTGGAAGTAAGGAGAGTTAAGAAGTCAGTTAGGGGCGCCTAGGTGGCTCAATGGGTTAAAGCCTCTGCCTTCGGCTCAGGTCATGATCTCAGGGTCCTGGGATCGAGCCCCCCATCGGGCTCTCTGCCTGGCAGGGAGCCTGCTTCCTCCTTCTCTCTCTGCCTGCCTCTCTGCCTACTTGTGATTTCTATCAAATAAATAAATAAAAATCTTTAAAAAAAAAAAAAAAGAACTCAGCTAATTTCCCTCTCCTTTTTCTATACCCGCAGACCCCCAAAGGTAGCACTATTAGAATAAAGGAAAATAAAGGCAAAAGACAGTTGATGACCTATTAACAGCTCTAAAGTTGTGGAGCTCCTCTGTTCGGACGAGGGGCTGCTAAGGCTGGTTTCCAGGTTTGCAGTCTTGGCGCTCCGTGTAGCTTGGGGGCATGTCACACAGTCGTGAGAACTTTACCCGAGTGTTGATGCAATATTGTGTCAGTAACTGAGTGATTTGTTTTTCCTCTGGACATTGATTGAAGAAATTCTTATTACATTTTATAGCTTGCTTGGCCTTCGTATGAGAGTCAAGACATAAATTGGACCATAAATTGGCCTCTGTCAGAATCTACATCGGAATGACACCAAATACATGTCATCAGGCTTGTGTTCCGGCCAGCAGCAGGAATCCAGTGGTGCTTGTCATCTTGATCAAATGTTCACCTCACTCCCTTTTCCAGCTCATGCCTCTACTTTGAAGAAAATACAGTAAAGACCCTGGCACATGTGTTGGTTGGGGTCAGCAGTGTTATGCAGCAAAAGGAAAAGAATCCTGGTGGCTTTAATTGATTTGCTCCAAGTTAAGTCTCCGCTGTGAGTATCACAGGTAGGATGCATATAAATAAAACTGGATGCAAAGAAAGAAATATATATTTATACAAAAAGGACAAGAAGGTATACATAACAGATATATTTATCCCACAAGTAAAGCCAAGACTTGATGATTCATGAGTGGCAGAGATATGGCTGAGTTACAGAGATTTATTCTCCAGCGTGAGATAAATTTGTCATTTCACTTCGTAGCATTACTGACTCTGAGCAGGAAATCAAATATTTTTAAGAGTTGGCTTATGTTATCAATGAACACATGCAACCATGTGAGTTAATTGAAAAATCCAGATTGTTTTACCAAATATACAAATATGTATTTCCATTCTGATGAGAGCAAGGCTTAGTGATTTATAAAAGAAATTTGATAGTCTTTAAATTGGAAAATAAACTTCATGTGTTAATAAATTCATTTCTTAATAATTTTCATCATCTGTAACTACAGTGGGGTCTAGGCTTAATCTAAAACCATCCCCATACTGTATCTAGAAGGTGTCTTTCAAGTAAAAAATTCCTAAGAAATATTAAGGCATATTTGCATTGTTGAAAACCTTAATAGAATCATAGCAATAAAAAAATGTGAATATTTTATTATAACATTTATTCCAAAATAAGCTTTAGAAGCAGGTGGTTACCAGATGAGTTCTTTCAGTTTTATAAGCACTGGAGAAATTCCATTCTAATACATTTTGTGTACAGAAAACTATGGGGGACTTGTCCATTTGTTTTACAATACTTACATCAAAACTGGACCAAAACACAATTCACCCCACTGCAAAAACAATTTTGTTTATGTCTATAGATACAAAGATGTTAAATAAAATATTCATCAGAAAAAAAAACCCACAACCAATGAAGATGATTTCATATTAGACACATTTTAAATATAATATACCAAAGACCAAATTAAAAAACCATGTGATCAGGGGCGCCTGGGTGGCTCAGTGGGTTAAAAAACCATGTGATCAGGCCAGTGAATATAAAAAGAAATGCGTTTAATTCACCACTGATCGCTGCTTATCATTTTTAAAAGCCTTAGAAAACAAGTCTAAATAAATACTTTCTTAAAAACAAATGTTGTTTTGATTTGTTAAGTCTATTATTTCTGTTTTGAATGGGTTTATATGTATAAATAATACACAATTCAAAAGATACAAAGGTATATCCATTGAATACATTTCCTTACCTATCTGTCCCATCAATCAGATCTCTTCCCAGACACAATCACTGTTACTGGTTTCTGGTTAATCTTGCAGAGATATTCTAAGTGCATACAAATAAATACATACATATCAAATCTGTTTATTAAACAGTATCATGCTCAATAATAAAATAGATATATTCCCAAATTTAGTACAAGAAAAATATCCATTCCTTTTAATATTTTTTCTGAAATTTTTTTTTTTAAGATTTTATTTATTTATTTGACAGAGACAGAGATCACAAGCAGGCAGAGAGGCAGGCAGAAACAGAGGCGGAAGCAGGCTCTCCCCTGAGCAGAGAGCCCCATGCGGAACTCGATCTCCGGACCCTGGGATCACGACCCGAGGGGAAGGCAGAGGCTTAACCCACTGAGCCACCCAGGCACCCCTTGAAATTTCTCTACTTTGCAGTCAGATATAAAACAAAACTTAAAATGTGTATTTACTGGAAACAGGTAAGTTACCACCTATTTTGCAAATAACATACTAAAACATTTTTTAAAAACCTACAAAATAAACTACAAAATTATTAAAACTACTAAAAATGTTTTATAAAGTATCTGAAATTGAGATAATCACATAAATCTTCTATATAAAAATATAATGGAAAACAGAAATCTCACTCATGATAGAAACCAAAACCAGAAATAGAAATTACTAGCAGCAAAATTAACAAGAAATATGAAACTTATAGGTAGAACAGTTTAATCCTTTCCTGGAAACCAAAAAAGAGAGACATAATATCTGGTTAGAAAAAACTTAAAAGTACACAGCTGTCCATATTTTCCCAAATTAATTTACAAATGTAACAAATTATGGTTAAGATACAAATAACAAATTTCTCTTTATGATTTAACAAAAGGCTTCTGTAGTTCATCTGAAAAATGAAAGTCAAAACCAGTCAATAAAAAAGTTTTAGAAGTCTATATTTCCATTAATTTACCGAAATGCATTATAAATCTACATTATCAAAAGCATTAAGGAATAGGTACAAAAATAGGACAGATCAACAGAACAGAATAGAAAGTCTAGAAATAGATCCAAATATTATGAGAAATTGATAGAACAAAAAAGGTGACATTTAAAATATCTTTGGAAGATGATGGCTGAGTAAGTTATTTTGGGACAAGCGGCTTACCATTTGGAACACATTAAAGTGTGCTCCCTTTTATACATCATAATAAAGTTCCACCCAAATAAACTTCAGATAAACTGTAGGTTTAAACCTCAAAAATTAAACCATAAAACTGTTAGAAGAAAAATAGAATCACTACACACCTAATAGAATGGCCAAAACCCAGAACACTGACAACACCAAATGCTGACAAAGATGATGCAGCAACAAACTCATTTGTTGCTGGTGGGAATGCAAAATGGTCCACTCTTTGGAAAACAGTGTAGGGGTTTCTTACAACGCTAACTGTACTCCTACCACATGATACTCCTATGTTCCTTGGGATTTACTCATAGAAGTTGAAAACTTATGTCCACACAAAACCCTGCACACGGAGGTTTATAGAAGCTTTATTCATAATTGCTGAAACTTGGAAACAGCCAAGATGTTCGTCAGTAGGTGAACAGGTAAAGCAACAGCAGCACATTCAGACAGTGGGATGTCACTGGAAGAAAGATCTGGAAGAAACTTGCATGCATATGACTAAGTGAAAGAAGCCAATTTTTAAAAGCCTGCCTATTGTATGATTCTTAGTTAGACATCTGCAAAATGCAAAACAATGGAGACAGTAAAAAGATCAATAATTGACAGAGGTAGGGGAGAGGGGAAGCATGAAAGGCAGAGCACAGAGAACTTTTTAGGGTAGAGACAATGTTCTGTATGATACCATAAGGATGAATACCTGTTATTATACATTTTTCCAAACTCATAAAATGTCCAACACCAAAAGTAAATTCTGGTGTAAACAATGGACTTTGGTGATAATGACGTATCAAAGTAGGTTCATAGGTTGTAAAAACTGTACCACTCTGGTGGGGATGTTGATAGTCATGGAGACTCTGCACGTGTGGTAGAAATCTCTTCACCTTCCTCTCAGTTTTGCTGTAAACCCAAAGCTTCTTTACAAAAAAAAAAAAAAAAAAAAAAAAAAAAAAAAAAAAGAAAGAAAAGAAAAGAAAAAAAGAAAAAGTCTTATAAAAAATGAGATCAATACTTATTTAATATTAGTGAAGACAAGGCCTTTCTAAGCATGGCACTCAAAACAGAAACTTATAAGGATCAAAAGATTTTTATAGTATAAAACTGACATTTTCTTTACAATTAAAAAACAAGTGAAAATTTTGGATATTTTCAATGTCTGTGACAAAGCCTATGAAGTTTTGATAACTTCAGATTTAAAATACCTCTCACAGGGGTGCCTGGGTGGCTCCGTGGTTTAAGCCTCAGCCTTCGGCTTGGGTCATGATCTCAGGCTCCTGAGATTGAGCCCCGCATCGGGCTCTCTGCTCAGTGGAGAGCCTGCTTCCGCCTCTGTCTCTGCCTGCCTCTCTGCGTACTTGTGATCTCTGTCTCTGTCAAATAAATAAATAAAATCTTAAAAAAATACCTCTCACAAATAATTTAGATAAAGAACAAAAACACCGAAAGTCACGAACAACAATTGACACACAGCTGCTGGTATCTAACACCTTTAAATCAAACAAAAACCTACAGTTTGAGGGATACACAGGGGAAGAGGAGCCTGGAAAGGAGAGAGGGAAGAGCAGGGCTGGGACATTAAGAGCAAAATATGAAGAATTTCATGGCGGGGTGGGGGCTGGGAAGTGACTGGGTCCAGTTAAATAATAATCCAAAAATGGCTCTTGGAATTAGTGACTGGAAAGGGACAGAGCCTGCTTGGTGGTCTGACGGGAGGGAAGGCAAGAAAGTAAAAAGAGTACATGCAAACTGATCTTTCAAGATGCTTAACCGGTTGTGGGGGCGGTTGGGGGGGGCGCCTGGGTGGCTTAGTCAGTTAAGCCTCAGGACCCTTGATCTTGGCTCAGGTCACGATCTCTGGGTCATGAGATCTAGCCCCAGGGCCAACTCTGAGCTCTGCAGGGAGTCTGCTTGGGATTTTTCTCTCTTCCTCTCCTTCTGTCCCTCCCCCCCGCTTGTGTGCACAGGCACACTCTCTCTCTCTCTCAAAAGCCAAAAAAACTCAAACAAACAAGCAAACAACCAACCAACAACAAGAACAAAACCCCCAAAACAAAAACAAAGATGCTTATTTGGAAGGAAGAGGGAGAGAAGGGCATTTAAGGTTAAGATAGGAGAAATATTTGCTGAGCCAAAAGAATCATGGGAGGGAGACATTGAAGAAGAAATAGGGCAGAGAAAAGAAAACTGACAGAAGTCATTTCCTCCAGAACTCTCCTTTCCAAGTATGAGGAGGGAAGGGAAGGGGCGGATAAAGTGAGACTCTTTGTGGGTTTGGGAGCAGGAAGCGAGGTGTTCGTATCCAACATTGTATTTCCGGTAAAACAGGTGATTCTTTGTTAATGGTGTAAAGGGAAGTTGAAGGAACTGGGATTTAAAGATTTGGGAGGTTTGACAAAGCTGCCATGGAGAATTGGACAGAGCAGTGCATAAGGAAAAATTATGATTGCCAGGCATCTTTGAATTTACATCATGGGTTAGTGATGACCCCAGACCTCCTTGTCACAGTTCTCTTTAGCAGTGGGTATAATCCTGGGCGTATGCACAGGGAAAGGTAAATCGAATTTTCCAGGATGTAGCCAGAAGGATGGCTATCAAAGGACAATGGGATGAAGAGGTGGAGGATACCAGGAGGAGATTGACTGAAGGGATAGACTGTGGAATCTGAGAGGGGAGGAAATGGAAGCAAGGGAAGGTTCGCTGGTAAAGAAAAAGCTCACAGGAGGTTCTGGTGAAGTCTTCTCTGAAGATCCGTGATCACTGGTCAGTCTTGGGGCCTCTGTTCTCTTCTGTACTGTCACCCGCATACTGCCCAGCACGTTGTTGCTCCACACGGAGTCTCTCACTGCTCCCTACTGGTGTACAGCACCCTCTGGAAACCTGGTGTCACAGTTAACAAATGCCCCTCCCCCCCCCCCCGTCTCTTCAAACTCTCACTGAACGTCTTCTTTTGCAACGCACCCCCATTCTAATAAAGACTTTTATGATCCAGCATATTAAGAGCTAGGGATGGAGACTATTGCGTTTTGGAGGCTCACTTGAAACGTGGCAAACGCCAGAGTTCTTTGTGCTGTTCAGTTCAATCTCCTGAAAGCCATCAGGTAGATATAGCAGTAGTTTAGAAGCTGATGGAGTCTCTGCTGAAATCTTCAAACTGAAAAATGGGAACTCGTGTTACAGCTTCACTCTCACTTAGCGATTTCTAACAATGAAGAAATTCCAGGTGCCATTTAGGGTGGCTGTGATCATGACAAATTTTAGTTCAGGAGAGGGAAGTCTGACTTAAATCAAATTTATACTGCTTTCCTTCCCCTACATCCCCCATAGAAAAATCTTTGAGAGTCTCCTTGAACCATTTTTCCCCCACATTATTGAAGAGATCTTTGAGAATCACTGCTTGGTAGTAGTTAATAAATAGGCTCTATTGACATGGCTCACAGTTCATCTAATTTTCCTAATGAATGAGAAACCTTATGAAGAATTCTTATTAAGCGTGATTGTTCCCTCAAGTTTGCCTCCCCCCATAATCTTTTCTTACTTCAAAGTGTTTCTCTTTGAAACAGTTTTGTTAGGATTCCTTTGGGAATAGCAGAGCTATCAACCAAAACTGTACCACTGATCAAACACAGTTTTCAAAATTAGTCTTCATAGTGATTCATCTAAGTACTTAAAAATTCTCCTAATAGAATGAAGTGATTTTCTAAGTGCTGAATAAGATTTGATCTTCAATTACCTCCACTTCAGAGCTAAAGCTGATTGTTGAAATGCTAGACAGATGGGAATCAGATGACAGGACAGACTGAACAGGTAAATAGGAGAGGCAAATGATCTACTAATTAGAAACCTCTTACATGAATATATTATATTATAGTTATATTAATATATTATTATATTAAATAAATACTATTCTTCATATATATGCGTATCTATATGCAAATATACATATACTATGAAAAAAATACCTTATTGAGAAAATGACAAATTTCAGGGTTATTATTACTACTATTACTAATAACTACCATTGTTACTAATAACTAATAACTAGTAACATTGTTACTAATAACTACCATTTACCCAACTTCGATTGGGTTATAAACCATGTTAAATAAATACTTTACATATAAGATCCCATTAAATTTTCACAACAACCCTATGGGATAAGTATTGTTAGAAAGTTAAAGAGATATCTCTTTTCTGGTTAATATCAGAAAGGGTGGAAGAAGCAAAGATAGAAATCATGTATCCTTTTCTTTTTTAAACCTGTGATATAGTCACTCAGTCAATATTTACTGAATATCAACTGTATCCTAGGGTCTGTGGTAGACATAAATAGAAAACTAGATAGCCCTCTCCTCAAAGAGTTGAGAGTTCTAGGGGAGAAAATGTTTAGAAATATTTAAAACCTGATGTGATAATTGCTATATATGCTTTGGATGCAGAGAAAGGGAGAGATTAACTTCCTCAGGAGATTAGGAAATATTTCCCTTGAGCTGAATCTGGAAGAATAAAGGTAGTCATGGGATATGAGGCTGCTGGTTATGGGCTAGAGATTGAAAAACTTTGGTGGACTCTCCTATGGCCTAAGGTTCATTAACATAGAATCCCTCAGAGCTGAACACTTTCTTGGATGGTTTCAGAGCATTGTGAGTCACCTGAAATTTAATGTAAACTCTGGTACTTATAGTTTTCTGGGAAGTTCGTATGTATTGTCATTTTGGATAGTTTTCTGGGAAGTTCGTATGTATTGTCATTTTGGATCTTTGATCCAAAAAGGTTAAAAAGTAAAGCTATAAATAAAGGGAAAACAACAGAGATCTTTGAGCCAAGTAATGATGTCCAATTTGCCTTTTAGAAACACAACTTTGGATGTGAGATATAGAATAGATGGAGGAAAAGGCCTTGAAAGGGACACCTCTGAGGGGATTGTTGAGGGGATATAAATGGGAAAAGAAAAGAACTTGCACTCAAGTAGTAGCAGTGGAGATGGAAAGGAAGAAATGGACTTGAGAGCTGTGCTTATGGTCTTGCGACTAATTGAATATAATACACGATGGAGAGGGGGCCAAGGATGAGTTCCATATCTCTTTTCTTCATGGCGGAGTAGAAAGTTGTTTGGTCAAAGACAGAGTCCAAGCTTCATTCACCAGACATTGCCAAATACTGAATTCATTTTGTTCTAAAACTTTGTTGTGGAGTAAGTCAACATTGATGTAAGATGAAGATGACAATGAAGCAGAGTAGGACAAGGAAAAGAAGGAGAAGAGGAGAGAGAGGAGGAAATATCCTCTCCTCTCAAGTCATTTTTGAGGGAGAGTCAGATCGCACAGGGTCCTATCAGCCATCATAAAACAGGCCTTTATCCTAGGTGAAATTTGGAGCCACTGCAGGTTTTCAACAAGGGATGACCATAATCTGACTTACATTTTACAAGCATCACTCTGACCTCTCTTTATCGAATAAACTGTCAATGAATGGGGTTGGAAGCAAAAAACCAACTGTGAGATGATTATAATAATTCAGATGAGACAGAATGGTGGTTTCATAGGGGGGCTAGGGGAAGGGGTCAAAGTCTGAAAAATATTTGAAGAGGGAACTAACAGAATTTGACAACAGATTGGATTGGGGTAAAAGAAAGAGTCAAGTAAGACTTAGGCATTTGGTCGGAACAGCTGGGATAATGGACGTGCCATCAACTGATAAGTGGAAGGCTGTGGAAGGGTTATGACTGAGGAAAGACCTGTGCGATTTGGGGGTGTTAAGTCTGAGATATCTATACGGCATCAAAGTGGAGTCGTCAGGAAGGTAATTGGATATATGAGCTTAGTATTCGTGAAAGAGATTTGGACTAAAGATACAAATTTGAGACTTTGTCAACATGATAATCGTTATTCAAAACCATAAGATAGCTGAGCCCAATAAAGATCTGAGTGTAAGTAAAGAAGAGAAGATGAAACACTGAGGTGCTTTTGTGGTAAGGAGTTGGGGGGAAGAGTAGGAACCATTCTTCCACTATTTCTCTTAATTATATATTTTTCCAACAATTTTTTTATCAGTGTGGTACCTAAGATCAAGAGCGTTAGCATAAGAGAGCCTAAATTTTATCCTCAGTGCTTGTTTTCTCATTTTTTAAAATGGAAATTATAAAGTACCTAATTCATAGATTTGTCATGAGATTATATGATGCAGTAGTACATATTTAAGTATATAGAATGGTGCTTGGCACATAGTAAACACTCCATAAATGATAGCTGGTATTATTATCATTATTTTGCTGTTTTCTGTCCCCTGGGATGGAACCAGGGAATATCCATGCTTTGAACTAGAGTCCTAGTAATACTTATGTAAAGAATCACAAAGAATATGAGCACTTAGAGGCTGAAATTCAACCTAAGACCTAGTGTAGATGGTGGGGTTATCCTCCAGGACCCTCACACTCTCTTATGGCTCAACTTCTTCTCCATCCCTGCTCCCTTCAGGCTTCCCCTCCTCTCCCCTGTTCATCAGGAGCCATAGCCCTTGATGCCAGGGGATTGGTTTGTTGTAACCTTGAAGAAAGGTTTTTTGGCTTTTGTTTTTGCTGTTGCTTTGTTTTACTAAGGGCTCACATTGTAAATGCTGAGTGTATCCTGCTGATCCTTGATGGCAATCTAAAACACAAGACCTCAAAATCAGAACTGGATAATCCCTGTCAGTCACTAATTGAGACCCAACCTTCAGAGTCTACCAACATGGGTCTATGTGCCTCCTAATGGCCTCTTCTTGTCATAAATCTGGGAAGAACAGAAGAATTGGAATTTCTTTGTGAGACACAAGAGGCAAAAACCTTATAAAAAGTTTCATAACTTTACATTGTATGTAAAATGCAGCTATTCTTGGGCTTCCTCATAAAAATAATATGTGCACGTAAATTAAAAATATATGATGACAAGGAAAGAAATATTGGAAAAATATAATTAAAAAATACTGTAACAGCTGACAGATGAGTTGGCTAGAAAAAAAAGTGCAGCTACAGAAGACAGTTCTGAAAATAATGAAGCAACCGAGAACGAAGTTAATGAGATTGAGAAAATGAAAAAAGAATTTACAGTACTATCACACAAACACAAAATCAAAATATAGGCTCTAATCTGATGTATCCTTATTAAACAGAAGTACAGCTAGCCCTCTTAATTTCATCAAGGCACTAAATGATTTGGTGTGTATCTAGAAAACAGGTTGAGTTATGGAGCCTACCATCTAGACACATCAGCAGTCCTCAAAGATCAAGCTGTCTTTATGCCTACATGTGGTTCGGAAGCAACTCCTAGGCTACAAATGAGACAAAGTAAAAATATAAGGAAACAAGAAAAGAGAAAGTCCATTTCTTTGCCATGTGTTTCCTTCCTAGCTATGGGACTCTGATCCAAGAGTGGGCATTCTATAAATCTTGATGACACATGTTGACTTTATTTTTGTGCATTATTTCAAAAGCCTAATGCCATATCTATTGTGAAATGCAGATAGGCTGGTGGTCTTTCAAAAAAAATCTGAGAGGAGAAATGGGACCAAGCTGAGTGATGACTACATAAAAACAAAATGTGACCACCGTGTAATATGATAGAAGCATCAGAGATGCATGCTTACAGAAAGGGTATGGACATGGGAGCACCTAGGGAGGGGGCTTCTGCACTGGTACGTGAAGTTGAAAAATTCAAGAGGAAACCACTTGGAGGAGTAAAGGGTAAAAGTAGAGTAAGGGAGGTCATACCAACAAGGCCAGAGGAACTTGTTCCCATGTTACCACCTCTTTGGCTTGGCTCAGCAGGTTAAGTGGGAAGCAAGAAGAAGCAGTGGAAAAGGCTGGAGATGTGAACATAGATCAGGTTGTGTGTATCTACTAAGGCATTTAGATTTTATCTGGAATGTAATGAAGCACCTTGGAACAATGAAGATAATGGTATGACCATTGTGGAACTTTAGAAACAATTCTGCTGATGTGTGAAGAATGCTTTGGAAGGATTAAGGAGGTGATCTAGTGAAGACGAGGGCAACAAGACCTTAAATTAAACACTTCCTAGGGATGGCAAAAATAAGATGTAGAAATTGAGAGCTATTTAGGTGGCAGATTCGAGCTGTGGAGTCTAGTTATTGGGAAAGAAGAAGAAATAGGCTTTCAGGCTTGCAATTTGAGGGAGTGGATAGCTGATGGAGTATTTATGAAGATAAGGAATTCAGGAGAAAAAGGTTTAGAGTGGCAAGGAATGTATTTGTTTATTTGTTTGTTTACCTAATTATTTCAGTGGGCCTTGGTAATATATGAACAAAGAGGTAGAATATATATTTATGAAGTCCTTGAGAGATAATTTCTCTACAGCTTTAGATCCAGGGGCAATGTAACATATTAACGTGTAATTAAGTCATAAAAATAGATGAAGTTGTCTTCATAGCCCATGAAGAGGAACGAGAATAAGGAAACCAATACAGGACCATCTTTTAAAGGGTCAATGGAGAAAAAGGAATCTTTACCATGGATTTAAAAAGAACAAGGAGTAACAAGATCCAAAAGATCATAGAGCTTTAGAGGCCCAGGTTAGCCCCAGTCAACAAGCCCAGTAAGAAGAGGGCTCATTACATCCACTGAATCTGGCAACCAGGAAGTTGGTGGTGACTTAACCACAGGAGGTTCTGAATTGGGTTAAGGGAGTGAAAACAGAGAGCATAACTTGAAGGCAAATCAGGATATAGTTACTTTGGTTTTATATTTTTTAAAACAGTTTTTTACTTTAAAATGTTAAGTCATTTGCCTATTTTTTTTAAGGCAAAGGGATGGACCAGAAGAAATAGGGCAGTTATAAATAATGAAAAATGAAGAGACGGCCATTTGAGCAACATCCCAGAGAAAAGGAGGAGGTGGGATTCACTGCCTGTGGAAGTAGTTCCAGATATTCCAAGTAGATCTTTCTAAACTTTGGTTTACTTTTTAAAGAAATGGAAATAGTAACCATTGCTACCTCATAGGAAAGGTTGAGATAGTTGTTTATACCATCATTATTGTTATTTCTACTGGGATGGCCATGAGAATTAATTAGATAATGTAAATAAATTGCTTAACACCAGTTATGCATATTAAGATAGGACTGCTACTGGTATAATTAGGTGTTCATTTTCTCCTGACCAGAACTGTCTCATCACTGCGACCATTGATAACACTTTCCCAGGCCACAACCACTTCCTCCAGATTAGTCATACATGTCCTACAAAGAGAAGCTCAAGTTAGATAAATTAAATTAATCTGCAACATCCCACTGAACTCTTAACACACTGAGTTTCCATACCACACAGGTTAACACTTCAATTTTCCCACCTACATCGTGTTGGATTTAGTCAGGATAGGCTAGGTTATACTTCGGTAACAAAATAATCCTAAAATCTCAAGGCCTAATACAAACATGTTTGCATCTGCCCATTCTCCATCCCCTTCAAAAAAGAACCCCAGAATTCATGTTGAAAACCTAATGCCCAAGGTGATGGTATTAGGAGGTGGGCCCTTGGGGAGGTGATTAGGGACTAGTGCCCTTATAAAAGAGACTCCAGAGAGAGCTAACTTGCCCCTTCTGCCATGTGAAGATACAAGGTGAAGTCTGTGACCTGGAAAAGGGTCCTCATTCATCTGTGCTGGCACTCTGATCTTGGACTTTCAGCCTCCAGAATTGTGAGAAATAAATTTTTCTTGTTTATAAGCTCCCTAGTCTGTGATATTTTGTTATAGCTCCTCGAATAGACTAAGACAGCTATGATGCCTCCCCCACAACTGCTACATCAGAAAAAGAAGGGAAATGGAGACTTGTGTCTCAGCTCTTAAATGCTTCCCTCAATAAGTGACAACACATCCCTTCACTTGGAAGTTTTGGCCAAAGTTCAAGGGATTGAGAGTTCCAGTTGTCTCGTACTCAGAAGAAAGCAGAGTCAGAAAGATTCGTGAATGGTGGGGATATCTATTACAAGGAAACTGGACTCTAGAGACTTTAAAGTTCTTCTAGATCTATTATTCCAATTGGTTCATATGTGTTTTCCTTTTCAGTAAGGTTGCAAAATTTTTGTGCACAGGGTTATGTCAAGTACATCTGATATATGCCTCATAACACATAGCCTAGCATTAGGTGCATGATAGTCACTCACCAATTAAATGAATGAATGAGGCTATTAGGATTTAAGGACAAAATGGATCATTAGTCAAATTGCTTTTATTATATATCCACTGTGTCCAAAAAGTATATATTAGTGTTGTTTTATTTTTAAGAGAATATAAGAGAGGTAGTCTCTATTCTTTAAAAAAATAAAAGTTTATTCCCTTGGGGCACCTGGGTGGCTCAGTCAATTAAGCTTCTGACTCGTGATTTCAGCTCAGGTTATGATCTCAGGGTCCTGGGATGGAGTTCCAGTAGGGTACCACACTCAGGGTGGAATCTTCTTGAGATTCTCTCTCTCTCTCTAAGATCAATAACTAAAATCTTTTAAAATAATAATAAAAAGTTTATCTTTTAATTGGGTGATAAATTAGGTATAATTTTTGGAAATCACTAAGTAATATATACATATGGGCAAAACAGTTTAATACCCTTGAAGGTGACCTAAGAAATGGTGCATTGTGGGCCCTTGTTTTTCCAAGCTGCCAACATTTTACTTCTAACACAAATGTGACTTCTTTCTGGGTACTGTGACTCCTGTGGGATAAAGTTTTAGGCTTTATAGCTGGAAAATGCAATTTGCTATCTTGGATTTGCTTTGGCTGAGTAGTTAAGCCAGAGGATGAGCTCATTAATAAAGTCAGCTGCTAAGGGGAGTGGCTAGTCCAGAGAAGGGCGGTGAGTTCCAGGGGGGTCAAAACTGCCCCTTCATTCTCTCCTGTAATTTAACAAGGCTAATTGGGGTTGGGAGAGTCCTCAGCACAATTTTCTAACTTAGAAATTATAACTAAGATCTTCTGTTTGTAAAATGTCAACTGAAGAAGAATAAAGTCTCTAACCATCTTGGGAGGTTGTGTGAATAGACAGAGGATGTGTGTTTTCATGCATGACAACGAAAAATGAGGCTCACAGAGAGAAATCCAAACCACTTCTGGGATAATCACCTGTTGGTTCTCTTAGAAACCTGAAAAGAGTCTGAGACTTAGGATTCTAAAAAGTCACTGCAGGTCCAAAGGCCATTGTCTTAAGACAAGTTGGGAGGGAAAGACTTTAGTTTGCACCCAAATTGTGGAGCATCTATTCCTAAAACACTTTGTACAACTTGTTGCCTCCTCTCTGGGAAGGAACAGTGGTGGAGATGTCTCAAGGAGAAAACTGACTAAATAAATAAATAAATTAATTAATTAATTTAAAGATCCAAATTGATCAGACAGTGAAACAAAGTGCTGGGAAGATACATGACCTAAATTGGAAAATCGTGCCAGAAGATGATGAATGGATTTTACTTCATGCTTATGAGAGTTGTACTGATGACAAAAACTAAAGAACACTGGCTTTATGGAAGCTGTTTTCTGATCTCAGTCCCCCTAGACTATAAGATTGTGAAGACAGGAAGAGGATCATCCCCCACCTCACATGCTCAGCGTAGAACACTTGGCATGTTGTAGATGTTCACTAAATATCTGTAGAATGAATGGATGGATGGATAAATGGATAAATGAACTAATGGACAGCCTTACTCCAAGCCTTATGATATGGTAAAGTGAGAAAAGCAGTGGGCAGGAAGACCTGGCTTTAGTGCAAGCTCTGCTACAAAGTAACCAGCAGCCTTTCACAAATCCTTTAATCTCTTGGGGCTTCGGTTTTCTCATCCATGACACGGGGAGACAGGGCTGGTTGATCTTTTGTTTAAACATTTTTTTATAAGAATTTATTTATTTATTTGACTGAGAGATAGAGAGCACAAGTAGGCAGAGCAGCAGGCAGAGGGTGAGGGAGAAGCAGGCTCCCTGGGGGAGCCCGATGTGGGGCTGGATCCCAGGACCCTGGGATCAGGACCTTGAGCCGAAAGCAGCTGCTTAACCAACTGAACAACCCAGGAGTCCTAAGGGCTGGATGATCTTTGATGTGCCTTTGGGTCCTGTTAACTGTGGTACCTGTGCAGACAATTGTCCCCTAAGCTTAGTTAGGAGACATAGGAAACTTACCAGAAATTTGACATCAAGGACAAACTATGACCTTTTGCCTGAAGTTCCATTTTGTACTTTTTTGAGACAGAGAATTAAACTTACTGAATGATCCATTGTTTGAGCCATAAGGGTAATTCTTTTAGGACTGTGTTTGCAGTTTGAGCACAGGGACCCAAATTTCAATTTCTGAATCTCCAGTAACCAGCCCAGTGCTTTTGATGAAGGAATAGATTTTTTAATTGTTAAATTGAAATTAATGATATTATTATATTCTTAATTTTCTTTCCTCAAATGTAAAAAATGAGAGAACCATTTCTTCTAATTTCCCTCATCCATCTATTACCAGCCCATGCCCCCAAATCTGGGTAGAAAACAATCCAGTTTAATCTTGGGTTGTTCCCAAGTCATTCACTCAAAGGACTGTGTTTATCAACAGGTAAAATGCATCACCTGGGTTGGACTATATAATAAAATGTAGATCCCTAGATACAGCTCTAGACTGAATGGGAAGAGTGTCTCCTAAGGCTTGAGAACCTCTCTTTCTGGGCTGGTGGTAAGAAGGAAACAGTACCATTGGGCAATACGGTGGTGGTAGGATCTCAAGTTGATCTCAAGTTAAGACGACATCTTATCATGCAGAATGATGCAAGTTATAACGGAGACATTCAGAAGATAGCATCAAAATGCAACAACTGGGCTCCCTTCTAGGTCTCTGTGTGTTCCAGTTCACTCCGGCTGGAGATCATTTCTGGTGCTCTGATCTGATCTCTGATAGAAGCAGAGGAGTGACTGAGTTGCCAGGATTTTAGTGTCATTGAACAAAGACAAGCTGCAGAAAATGCTGTAAGTGGGAATCAAACAATATCCATGTGACTCAGAGTTATTTATAGAAAAAGGTCTCTTTTTCATCTCTCTACTGAGACAGGAGTTGCACAGTAAGGGGCACCTGGAGTTAGCTGTAAATCATTTCGCTTATTGTCATTTTGAAATATGCAGAATGGAGGAATGGAGAGGAAGGGAACTCAGCTTTATTATACTGGAGTCAACAGCAGCCTCTCTTCCTTTCTCCACTTCTTTTCATGGTGCTAACATTCCCTCCAGGAATGTTAGCCACCTGGAGGATAAGAACATCCACTGTTCTCATCAAATCCTCTTGCAGTTCATTTGGTTTCATATATATATGTATACCCTACCAAGGCTCAGGGACCAGGTGTGTTGGCTTCATCTCTGACATCATTAGAATCTGTTTCTGTCCTCTGCTCATTTGTCTTCATAGCATTCCCCATGGGTGGATTTAATTCCCAGCTTTAGAAAAGGCAGTTCAGTTCGGGGGACTTTTATGAGAGATATTTTATAGGATAGGGATCTAAGAAAGGGTGAGGAGTGAGTCTAGGAGGCTCACAAGTTGGCATGAAGTCACTTATAGAAATAACTTTAATCAAGGTAGACACAAACAGAAGGCTAGATGAGGGGAGCGATTAATTTCAACCAGCAGGATTTAGAAGGACATTTTGGAGCTGAGCCTTAAAATTTCGACCTGAAGAATGAAGTGGAGTGGCTGAAACCATATAGTAATAGCCACGCCCTGGAAACTCTAGGTGCTGACTAGATCAGACAACCAGAATTTGAGGACAAGCCTATAAAATAACACCCCCTTAAACTGAAGCAAATGGAATGAACAACAATGACAAAAAGGTGCCCCTCGGCCAAAGTCACCCGCGATCTGTGGTTGGGTTGCTTTAAATAGGGAATGTCTTGAGCTCTACCTAGATTAAATTGGAATGCCTCTCAAGTCACTTTATATAAAAGCTATGGGATCTTCTTATACTCATTAAATTGACTAAAGGATAAAAGGGGTGAATTATGATCTATAAAGTGTTAACTCTGATGTCATAACTAGAATGTGGGGATCTGCACAGAATTCAGCAAAATTAGGCAAAGAGCATGAAAGCTTTTCTGCTTTCATTTTAGGCAATTATCTGAGAGAAGTCTCTAAAATAATTTATGTACCATGTGTAGCTCAACCAATCTTAAGACCCTCTTAAGTCTCTTTGTTCTAATTGTAGGTTCAGTTATATTTATGCTTAATGTTCTTGTTTTGCTTAATTTCATAATTCTCCATGCTACAATTTTGTGTGTGTGTTTGCCTTTGTCCTAAGGTATCAAGGTATATACTATGCACCATGTACAGGCATTATGGTCAGGTATTACTTATAGATTTTCCAGACATTTTCATCTACAAATAAAGAAACCAAACCAAAATCACCTATGAAGAGATACCTTAGAGGGGAAACATTAATATACTGTATTAAATTTTCAGCTAACTATAACATGGTTTTTCAGTGGAGTAGAAATCTATACTTTCATGTATTTTTGTATCTGCCCAATGGATTGCTACAGCTCAATTTCTTGTATCACATTAGTTTCATAACACAAGGGAGTTTCTATCTTTTTCTAACTCCTGGACAGGCGAAAAAAAAAAAAAAAGATTGCCTAAAGAACATGAAATTGCCAACAGTTATGTGTATTGATGCAACAAGAGAGAGCTTGACTAAAACTCATGAGAGCAAAGAAATTCAGAGTTAAGGTTAAAATTTATTACTTAACTCACCCAGCGCGCCCTGCAGGGATCTCAGAGCGGTGGGTGGTCTCTCATTCCAGATGTGCACAAACTCTAGGCTGTGGGAGCAGGCATGGAGAAGAAGTTTTAGGCTTCATTCTGACTTTGTTCATTTTGAGCAAGTATAGAGCTTCAGGTCAATGTCATGAGTTCAAAGGGTGTTGGTAGAGCACGTCTCTCCCTCTTTTCCTTCCTTCCTTCCTTTTGGTAGCTTAACAAGCTTTTGATATTGCTCCTGGGAAAACTAACAGTTGCTTTGGGACCTAAAAAAGACCCCTGTACATGCTGCCTAAATTCCTTTTGACTGCAGGTAAACCAAAAGTTATGTTAAATGAGAAAGAAAAGGTAACAGCTGCTGAAATGTTTTTGCTAGCCCAAGGAGACTTCATACCGCCTATCGCAAGCTGATTGGCAAAATCTTAACCTTCTCTGACGTGTAAAGGTAAGAAGGAAAAATCCTAAACCTTTTTTCAGGGGTACTATTCCTTTCACAGTTAAAAATAATATTTAAAAAAATGTGGGAGATGATTTCTCTTTTTCTGTTATTTGTCAAGGAGAATGGTCTGGTAGTAAAAGAACAAATTGAAAGGAACTCAGGTAGAAAAGGCCTGAGTGCTGGGAATGTAATTTTACAAGACTCGTTTCCTTTGCTCTGTGTTTTTCTCCTTGAAGGAGATAACTTGATTTTATACTTTACTGTCTTATTAACAGAATGCATTTTGGAACCCTGCCACCGCTAACAGTATCAGAAGGATTTAAGGCTGCTGAAATACACTTGAAGATTTAATTCTGCTGACTTCAGCTCGGATCTGGAGTAAAATCTAACCATAGATTAAGTGTTTAGCACTGTATATTGCGACTGTGCTCCTGGTTATAAATACTCGTATCTGTTTCTGTTTCAGACAGCTCTCCGTAGGTTTCCCGCTCAGGGGGGCACACAATGCTTGCTTCCCAAATAAGGTTATTCTCTATAAGGCTACCCCTTATATAACTCTTTTTATAGACTCAGGCCCCGCTCTGTTGTGCAATTCATTATAAACTCCCTCGTGCGCTTTGTGATAACAAACACTGGGTTACTGAGAAGAGACTTCTAGAGAGGGAAGCCTGTATTTCCTCCCAGACAATATTTAATCTCATAGCAGCACTGACTAATAAAAGCAAAAGATCAATACAAAGCTGTATTGCTAGGATGAAAATTTACTCACATAGTCATTCGTATCACAGGAACATCTGGTTAAAGCTTCAGGGCTCCCTTACTTTCTTAGTTATGATTTTATGGGTCTCCCCAGACTCCTTTTTAGGATTTTAGCAGGCATTTATAGCAGGCTGGACATTTTAATCTTTTTAATGTGGTTATCTGATCTCTGCTTGGCTTTCTCGCACTGACTGGTCATCTTCCCCACTTCTTGCTTATTGCGCTTGAATCAAGTTATGATAAGCTCACACTGTAATAGCCCCCAGTCCTAAACGGGTCTAACTTCATGTAAGTGGCCTCCTGAGCTGCTATTTATGGTCATTTCTGTGAGGCACTGTCTTTAAAACCTTGGCATTTAGTGCCTTCTTCCTATCCCCATGACTTGGAATACATAAGGACGATGATAAATCATAGAGCTAGGCCTGTAGATACACTGTAGATACACTCTTTGCTCTAAGAGATTTCGGAGGCCTGAGGGGCAAGCTGTGGAGTTCTGGTTTATGACCCTGAACCAGACGGACATGTATGAGGTTGACCGGATGACTTGGTGCCCGGGGAAAGCCAAGGCGCGATCCTCACGCGGGGTCCTCAACGTGGTAACAGAGTGTGGAATTCGTCTGTGGCTGCATTTGCTTGTTTTCTGTGTGTGAACCATAATGTGGTCCCTTCAGGAGACAAATTGATTTAAAGGTGGCAGGTAGGTGGAATACGAAAATTCATAAGATCATTCCACAAAATGACCTAAAGTATAGAAAGTAAAAGTGAGCATCATCTTAGAGCTAATGTTTCAACAAATCCAACCACCCTGTGGGGGAGGGGAAGAGTAATGATACTTACAACGCCTACTATGTACAGGTGCCTTAACACATTGGCCTATTTAATTTTACAGTGATCTGAGAGAGAGATGATCTGAACTAGGATTTGCTTCCTGGATACAGACTATAGAGCGACCACATATCATTTCATTGGTTCCTTTTTCCTTTTAACAGCCCCTCTCGGCAGGTATTATGATCGCTCTCACTTGGTAAGGGAAGAAGTTGAGTCTTAGGTTGAGCGACATAGTTGGTTCAAATAGCCAGCAAGTGGCAGCATGGGGATCCAGACCCCCAGCATGTCTACCTCAGCTGCCTTTTCACGTGATGAAGCACGTGTTCTCAGTGACTAAAAAGTACATACACAGGTACAAATTTTCTCCTAAAACATTATCAAATTCTCTTACCATTTTTCTATAATGCTAGGTCATCTACTTCCGTTGAAACACAGCAGACTCATCTCATTTCAGGAGATAGGAGTTACCACAGATGTTCAGATAAAAGAAACAACACATTAATCCACTTAGTAACACATACTTCAGAGAAGGAAATTGAAATACGGTTTTAACTTGATTACTTTGCTCTTTCTTACTTTAGCTAACCAGAGTTGTCACACACATATTCCCTCTCTCTCTCCTTCTTCCATGATGTCTTGCTTTGGATGGGCTATGAGCACCCCACCCCCACTCTGCCATTTCCACCTCATACCACAGGTCAAATAAAATGGAGAGAATATTCATTGCAGATGGGGTGGCTTTGTCGTGCATCCATTCTCAAAATTGGCTTCATGGCACAGAAGATGATTTAAGTAAAACCGAAGTAATTTTCAACACCGAAACTTAAGCTGTTTACAATATGAGCCAAGTGTCATTTGTCTTGGACCTCCAGCACTTTCTTGGCACTCATTAGCAGCTCAACTGTTCTCTGGTCACATTAATTAGCTCAGTTGTCCTAGACAGGAAGGATGGATGGAGGGCACAGGGCTCTGGAAACCCAGCCCGCAGTGCACCTCAACTCTCACAGACGTTTCCAGGCATCGTTCTGAGGCAAATTGTGAGTTGGAAGCACTCAGGGGCTGGGTCGCCTACACAGAGCACTTTAACCCAGTAGGATGGCCAAGCAGCCTGCTCTGAGATGGAGAATCTTGAGAACAGAGGGGGACAGAAAGCAGAGGAGAAGCTAAAGACAGGCAGAGCTCCTGGACAAAGAGACAAGAACATTCAGTGAAAGGAGAGCACGTGAGAACGGCTCCTCTGAGTTTTAAACCTCACTCATCTCGTCCCCTTACCATCCCTCGCCACCGTTATCACTGGCCAGGCAGTTGGGTGATGACACATTCCCCTTGGGAACAATGCCCAATCTCCCCAACAGCTGTGCCCAGAAGGCCATCAGATCCAGATCCTGGCAGCTGGTGAGCCTGGGCTCAGCCAGCCCCAGCCTCGAGGTATCTTCAGTACCACAGAGAAGAGCATAAGGATAAGGTTTCTGAGGGTTAGGACTTGACTGCAGCTTCCAGAAACTGACTCACACGTACCCACATCTCACACAGAAGGGTTTTCTTTTTTATCCAACAAACACATGCTCCCATTCCTTTTGTGTTTGTAGAAGGAAAGAAGAAAAACCAGCTGTGAGTTTCTCTCCGCAATGCTTTCTTCCAGGACTGAAAGCACTCTTACTGCATTCCTCCCCTGAAGCCCCACTAAGGAATTCTGTCAACACTGTAAAGAAGTCCAGATTGAAAACGGTGACTGGGAAGTCCTTTGTGATTGTTACTTGTCCTGGGGTGGGGATGGCGGTCTTGGTAGGTAGGAAGAGCAGAAAAAATTCTGCCAGCATCTTTCCATCAGGTTTCGCTTTTAGCTGTGGGAGCAATGTCTAGATAGAGTCAGATCCTGGTGCTAATGAGACAGTCACCCGGAGTTCCAAGCATCTTCCTTATGATTTCTGTATTGCCAGGGGTTTGGAGCCTGGGTCTGGAGTCATACAGGCCTGGGCTTCAATTTTAGCTGCCACGTGTAACACGGAGAAAGCCTTCGGACAACAAGAATGAGTTTCTCTTAGTTTAAACGGACTCACCTGTAAAATGGGGCTAAAAAAGCCAACTTTGTAGCCTCTTTGTGCAAAGACTAAACAAGACAACGTACGGAAAGTTCCTAGCACAGAGCAAATGCCCGCTCGGTGGGGGGTTTTCGTAATTAATAAGATTAACATGTTGCATGCACAATAACATTGGATATGCAAATTTCTCATCTTTTGCCTCTTAGAGGGAAGCTTCTGCGGCTGGATCTCTCCATGTGTTGGACACAAAAAGCCCCCTGTTCTGAGAATTGTTGAAATGCTTCTGTCCCTGTCCCAGACTCTTTGCTCCACAGTACCCTGTCAAAACATCTGGCCCCTTTTGTCCCTTGGCTTTCCCTATGCTATTAAAGCCCTTCCCCATCACGAGACACTTCCTGTTGACCTAAACATTTTTTCTTTTTTAATTCACCTTAACACTTCAAGATGGTTAGAGCCAAAAGGGTAAGAACAAAGATGAAGGTTGAGATTTTCTTCTCCAGCAGCTAGTTCAATTCCAATGGCACTTGAAGGACAAAAAAATAAATCAAATAAATAAATAAATAAAATGTTTTTATATTAGAATGAGGAAATCAGTGATCATTTATTTTAGAAAATTCTCCTTCATGGTCGAAGGTGAAGTGTTCAATAAAAGAAGGTCGGTGCCCCACAATACAATCCCAGTGGACCAACGTGGTCGTTGCTTTATCCGGACCGTTCTCCCGACCAGGTGCACACAACATTGTTAGACAAACTCCAGTCTGTCTTCTCGCTAGGAGAACGGAGAGGTTTGTTAGGAATCCCGAGTCCTAGGGCAAAAGCGTATTGTTTCTTTCCCACACCCAGCCCTAGTGCTGGAAGTACAACTCTGGGCAGAGTATGTCTTAGGTCTGAATGGGGAACCTAAGAAACTTCGGGAGGCTTTTTTTTTTTTTTTTTTTTTTTTTTTTTTTTTTGTCTACACTGACTATCCTTTGCTGTGGATTAGGCCACCGCTTATTACAAATTCAAATCCTATCTATATATTGTTCATGGTTCCTTTGTGTCATCGGGAAATTAAAGTTTGCAGCTGGCCCCTTCATCTTGGCTAATCATGCGGACATAAAGTCCTTAAAGGCCCTCGCAGTGGCCCCCGCGGGGGCCCCACTGCACGCTGGCCTTGGGCGGGACATTGTTCTTCAGCTGTGTTTGCAGCCTCTGCCCCCTCGGTGTTAAGCTCCCGCGCTCCAAGCCCCGGCATGGGACCGTCCCGCGTCATTTTCCCGCAGCGAGTCCAACACCCACAGGAAACCAGGTCGTGCCGCTGGGCCCGCAACCCGCCGGGGCACCTGGTCCGGCTCCCGGGCTCCTCGGGGTGGCGGCGGCAGCCGGAGGATCCCCGCCGGGACTGGGGCGGGGGCCGGGCAGCTCCCGGGCTTCATCAGCCTCCGCGCGGCTTGCAAGGCGCGCTAGCTGGGCGCCCGCAGATGCTAATTATCCGGACCCGTTGGGGAGAGCCGGGGCGACAGCGGGGTGGCTGCCGATTTGCCAGCTCCTTACAAATGGATCTGACGCGCTCCGAAACCCTGTCTCCTCTCAGGGATCTTTTAATATCCGGCAGAGTTTACACCTGGCTTCTGAGATTCCTTGAATTAATTGAATTCTCATTAGGAATAACTTCCTGCCTTCCCCCTTCCGCCCTTAACGGCGTTTGTGACCCGAAGTTCACAGTGGAGCGACTGGGCTAACCGAATCAGGGTCCCTGGCGTCTTCGATTTCATTTCCCACACCACTGTGTGCTCTCCTTTCTCCCCGGGGGACCCGGCCCCGCCACGCTGAGAGGGCAGACCAGAAGCCTTCCGCGGGCCTCCCTTCTGGAAGGGACATTTTTTCAGGCATTTTATTATTTGTGCTGTCTGAAGCATCGTGTCGAGTCGAATGCTCTTTACTTTCTTTTGCCTGTTTAGTAATATATATTTTTTTCTTTTCCAGTGCCCACATTCTCTTTTAACCTGTCACCGCTTTTAGATGCTCTGGTACGCTTAGTATCGTGGAAATTGTGGGTATGTTTGTGTTGCCCGTTATCATAAACATTCATGGTCCAGGAGACCAGACCAAGCTAGGCTTTGTAAAGTAAAGTTTCTTTCACGCATATGCACTGGGCACAGACTGTGCATTTGTAACCATATCTGCCACATATCCATTTTAAGATACAGTCTTGCCTTATGTTTACCATCTGGGACAGTGCAGGGATGTAAACCATTTTACATATCTCCCACAAAGTTGTAACTATTTTATTATGTTGAGGCTAATTCCTTTTTAAAGAGATCTCATTTCATTTCTGATTTGCCTTGGGATTGTATCCCATTTACACCAGACATAGTCTCTTGGTGACATCACTCTGGCTAAAAAAAAAAAAAAAAAATGGATGAATGTTTCTGGCAGAAGAATTCTACACCATATAATCATCAGATCTCTAAGGCAGAAAGGCTGAGGAAGGAAAACATTAAGGATGGACATGAGGATTTCTTTTCCACTTAGTAAAAACACATCCATTTCCCAACACTCGAGTGTTACTTCTTCTCTACTCTTAGAACATTCCTCTCTCCACCCCCATAAATCCTTACCTGTATCTTCTAGCAGAGCTCCTAGATGGTTTTATGAATAAACTTATTTGTATATCTGCATCGCCAGTTGATGATAAGCTGCCTGAGGTTAGAGACCATGTCTAACTCAGAATTATATTTCCTTCACCTACGAGAATGGCCATAAGTTGAATGAATGAAAGAATGAATGAATGATTAAGCCCATAAATGCCTCTTCTCTTCCCAGAGATCTTTATAACACAAGGTGAAAGATTAGCAAGAAGATTGTAATTGCATGAGCGATTCTTTCTCCTTCACTCTTCACAAGTGTTCTCCAAGCTCAGGACTCTCCTCCCAACCACACCGTCTCCCACACAAACCCTCTCTCCTCACCTTATTCTCTCCTGTTCATTTTTTGGTCTCAGCTTAAAAGTCCCTTCCTCAAGAAGGTTCTCTCTGATCCTCTAAAATAAGTTTGGTCTCTCGGTTTATATACACTCCCATGGCGCTACAACATCCCAGCCACATAGCATCACACTCAGAGTGTGGGGTGAAGAGGGCGGGCGGGCTTCCACAGGGCAGAGGAGAATGTGGGTCTGGGTGAGGCCAGTTAGAAAGGAGGGGCGGGGAGGGAGAGAGAGTGCATAGGGCCCTTTCACTGCGCAGATCCTAAGCTCCTCTACCCCTGGGAGAAACCTAAGCTGTAGGGAGAAGGGCCAGTGATGCACCATTGAATCCCTCCGGCCATGTGCGAGTTTCCTCCCCTTTGTGGGTGCCTTCTCCCTTCCTCCTGGCCTGACCTGTTGTTGCAATGTAAAATATAAACTCACTGCTAACTGCATTAAGCAGAGAACATGTCTATTTCCCCACTGTACATCTGAACCCAGCAGAGTGCTTGTCCTGCTGTAGCTGTAATAGTTTATCAGTGGAAGGAGGGATAATAAATAATAATAAATAATAAATAAATAATTAACAAATAAATAAATAAGAAGGAAGAGGGGTGGGGCGCCTGGGTGGCTCAGTGGGTTAAAGCCTCTGCCTTCGGCTCAGGTCATGATCCCAGGGTCCTGGGATCGATCCCCACGTCGGGCTCTGCTCAGCGGGGAGCCTGCTTCCCCCTCTCTCTCTGCCTGCCTCTCTGCCTACTTGTGATCTCTGTCAAATAAATAAATAAAATCTTGAATAAAAAGAAGGAAGAGGAGTGATAAAGGAAAGGCAGAAGACAATGTTTATTCATCCTATACTCTCTAAGAACATCAGGAGTACTACTAGTACAGATCTATTTGGGATTTAAGAACAGAAGACAGGATGGGCTGTATTAAGTCTAACAAAGAAAAACAAAGAGAATTTGAGAAAAGCAAAGGCAATAGAATCTTCTCTACCACACAGGCTCCCACATTATTACCACAGGAGGTATTGCTCCTTCATTGTACATTCCATGTTAGACGCAAGCTGCCCTCTGAGGGGAGATGTGATGGCCTTTCTAACTAAATTGTTTCATGTTTCCATTCATAGTTCAGTGATACTGGTGATTCCAAAATCTTGACTGCCAATTCTAACTTACTTTTATGTCATTCCTATTGAACATTTGCTCATTATTCTTATTCTTATTATCTCTCTATCTTATTATCTATTCTTATTATTATTTCCTATTAAGCATTATTTTAACAAGCATGTTCTAACCCTGTGCTGTGTGCCAGGAGTAAACATGCATGACATGGTTTTTGCTCTTAAGAAGTATGCTCTCTAGTGGGGAGCACAGACCAGGAAATAAGCCATTATAATAAAGCATGATCAGTAGCTCCCAGGTGTAAATACAAGAGCCTGGAGTAACCCCAAACCTTGGGGATCAGAGAAGGAGACACATAAGCTGAGATTTAAAGGATGAAAAGAATAAGCCAGAGGTGGAGGAATGCCCATCTGGGCAGGTACAAATGCCCAGAAGGAGAAGAGAAGATGACATGGAGGAAAGCGGGAAGTCACTGTGAGACGCTCAGGGGGAACTGGTCTACCAAGGGGGTGTAGTGTCATCACTTCCGCTCTGGTAGAGAACAAAGCAGCAGCATCAGTCTAATCCGTCAGGGTCCCTGTGGAGTCCACTGAAATGCCAGAGTGAAAACTGCCTCACTCCCAACACGTTGGTATAAGGCTTTTCCCACCTACACCCAGAAAAGGCCTGCTGCCTGGGTAGTTAAAAAATAGGGCTGGGCGCTGCAGACTTAGGCCTGCTTTAGTCGAACATTCATGACATGTGACAGTCCTGCCTTTCAAGGATTCCTCCTGTCCTGTCTGGAGTCTCCACCTTTCTTTACTTCTATCAAACTTTGCTTCTCATCTTTCCTACTCACTTTGCATCACATAATATTTGTGGCAGACCCCATTACCCTCCTGGCCAACAGCCACCCTGTACTTTCCCTGGCTGCTGGACCTCAATGTTATTCAGCTCCTTGGAGCTGGTCTGCCCTTCATAGAAGTCTCAAGCCCTCCCCAGCCCATGGCAGTGAGTAGAGTGTGATCTAAGTCCTTGCGGATTTATACCAAGTGATTGTGATGCAATCTCTCTGATTAGACATAAAGAAAGGTCTGTTCTTGGGAAGGGAGATAAGACAGAGTAGTTCCTATTTTTTCCTCTGAATTTTGT
Organism: Mustela lutreola; assembly: GCF_030435805.1. Classification (NCBI taxonomy): domain Eukaryota; kingdom Metazoa; phylum Chordata; class Mammalia; order Carnivora; family Mustelidae; genus Mustela; species Mustela lutreola. The sequence goes on from NC_081300.1 coordinate 45,590,172, forward strand.
CACCTGCCTATAAAACCTGTGCCAGTCATATTCAGCCAGGAATGGAACCAGCTTACAAGAAAACATATAAATGTAAGGAAGACTGCAGAAGAGAAAGAGAGGAGGCCTTCACCCTTGAGGTTATAGTTGAACCAACCAGCCCTGGAACCATCTTGCCTCTGGACTTCTCATTATTTATTGAAGTCACTTCTCCCTGATTCATTTGGCACTTGTACCTTCGGGCATCCTAACTGATACATTGTTAGAGGTCATCTAGCCCAAACATTCTATTTTAAAGAAAAGGAACTTGAGATCCCAATGGGGTGACTTATTCTTAGCTTCATGGATAGGGAGTTATGAACAAAATAATGTCCAGACTATTTCTCACCACATTATGCCTACCTATTTCTGTGGTAGATGGCTGCTGGTTTCCTATGTCACTAAGAAAAATTTTCACAGGTGCTGATGGAGACCACTGATACCAGGAACACCAGATATATTCATAGGGAAGCTATTTTTAGAAAACTAAGCCACTCAATATCTCTATAGTTGCGTATATAGGAATGTTTGTTCTCCATTCCTTAGACTCTGTTCTGCTTTCTGATTCCATTAATTCATTGAACACATAGTTTGCTAAACACTAGAGCTAATACAATGGATAAAAGAGACTTCATCCTGGTTCTCAAGTGTCTAAATTTAAAACATCACTATTCTCTTTCGGCTTCTATAAAGTCGAGCCTTCATTCTGAAAGGGGAGAGGGAGCTCCATGTCAGAAAACAGAAATGAGGAAATAAAGGACAAACAGCTGAGGAAAGACAGCAAAATCTACTTGGTCTGAGCCAGACAGTAGAGTGGGGAGACAAGCAGGCTAAAAAACTGGTCCCCTCTGATGTGGCTTTTTCCCTGAGGGACCATGGGGAGAAGATTTAAATATTGCCTTTCCCTGCCAGGGTTTTGTTTGTTCCTCTGGGACAGGGTTAATTTGGCTCAGTTTTGAAGCATTTGGGAAATAATACAGGATTAAGCAAAGCTGGGAAGAGACATGTCCCAATCCCTAGAAGATGGGGATAGATTGAATGCCAGTGGCAGAATCCCAAGGGCACTATTATAATAGGTTCCAAGTTTAAGGTAAACAAGTTAAAACTTATATTTGGGAACCGGTCCCCTGGGACTTCAGATTGCCCTGCAGCTCCATTCATGGGTGGAATGCATCCTAAAGCATCTGGGAAACTCACATTCCCCTCTCTACTCAGCCGGAAGGACTGGGTACTGCCTCAGCATTGCTTGACTCCATTTCGGACCCAGGATTGGTCTAAACAAAAAGACCCTCCTTGAGAATTGAAAGTTTTCATTTTGGCTGAATCTGGTCTCTTGATAACTCAGAAACTTATTACTGGCTTCTTGGGTCTCTCTACAGAGAAATCAGAAAAGGCATCTACCTACCCCAAAACGTTAGCAAAAATAACATGTTTTACCAGCTCCAGTCTCCTGTAAAATAGTAGATAGCACCCTCTGCTCCCAAGCTAACACTTTAATAGGGATTAAATTAGATGAAAACAAACATGAAGAGCATCCTTAAAAAGAAAAATCTGACTATCGAGATGGAGAAGATGCAACACTCCTTTGTAGATTCAGACGGAAGTAAGCAGGGGTACATGATGGCGTGATTGCTTGCTGTAGGGGTGAAGAGGGAAGACTGTGGAACCAGACTGCTAGGCCACTAACTAACTTTGTGACCTAGACAAGGTCCCTAGCACCTGTATCTTTCCGTTTCATCCTCTCTAAAGTAGAGTGATGATTATCTCTGTCTCCAAGAGCTGTTATGAAGATTCAACGAGTTAGTACATGGAAAGCTCTTAACACAATGCCAGGCATATAATAGGCACATTAGAACTGTTGGACTTAAGGGGTAAGATCTTTTTTTCCAAACCAGCTGGTGATCTTCTCCTCTTACCACTATCACTGTAAGTCATCATCTTTCCGTGGGCAGGCCTCCCTTCAGAAGCATGCGGCCAAGGAATCAACTCAGTGTATTTCTCCCTGTGACAGAATCAGTCTTGGTATCTAGAGAAGGTGAAGGTATTGGTCATGCTGGAATCAGGCACACTTCCTGACCCCTAGGAGGCACTCAGTCAATATTTGTTAGATAGACCAGGCCACTACTCTGGTAGAACATGAGTGAGAATTGCGGAAACCATAACCACGAAAGGGGAATGACTTCAGGCTCAAACTCTGAAGGGCAGAGAGTCAAGGATCTTCCTCCTCAAACCTCTTATAATTACGGTTGTTATTTACTCACTAGGGGAGAACTGGAAAGAGGGTGATAGGACGACTAGGGGAGCAAGACCTTGAATGTCTAGGAAGGGTAAAGGAATTGGGAGCAGACCTATATTGAACCGATTATATCTCAGGTAACAAGCTAGATGCATTATATATTTTACTTTAATTCTTTTTTTTTTTAAGATTTATTTATTTATTTATTTGACAGAGAGAGAGAATCATGAGTAGGCAGAGAGGCAGGCAGAGAAAGAGAGGAGGAAACCAGCTCCCCACTGAGCAGAGAGCCCGATGCGGGGCTCGATTTCAGGACTCTGAGATCATGACCTGAGCCAAAGGCAGAGGCTTAACCCACTGAGTCACCCAGGCATCCCTTCATATTTTACTTTAATTCTGATGCCAGTGCTACCAGGTAGATATATTGTCTACACTCAGTGGAAGTGATGTATCTTGTCCAAGGTCACTCTGTGGGGATCTACACAGCCAAAACTTAGTTCCATATGTATTTGACCTTGAAGCCCTCAAACTTTCTGCTGCACCTTGCTAACAGAGTCTTCTCTCAATTCTTTGGCATCACTTCTTCTTGAGTTGGGGATTCTGGATATTCTAAAACTACACGGGATGGTAAGGGTGCTGAGTGTCTTCGTGACTTCTCCAAAGCTGGGCTCTATCCAATCCCGCTCTTTGCTTGTCACTGTTGCCTTACTCTCTAACCTGCACGGGTCCACATACTCCACTTCAACTTTTGTTTGTGCCAGTAATTACACACAGTTTTCCAACTATACTTTTTCAAAGCTGTGAGAAAAACAAACACTGATTGCATTTTTAACCAGGAGTGTTTTCTCGGGTTCCAAGACACACTCAGAGTTTATACTGGATTCTGTTAACTCTATCATAGCCATTAATAAATACCACCAAGCCCATCTTGTGTCTGGTCTCTACACTCTTTAGCACCATTGACTGGAGATCCTGGGACACCTTCAAGGTCTAGTTCAGCTTCTTGTTTGCCAAGAAATGCCACACGCAGTTAGGGTAGGCACAGCTTCTTCAAAACAGAATTGGGCTGAGCTCTTCCCCTAGACACTTTCAGCCATCCCATCACATGGTGGAAATATCAGGCCTTATCTCCTTACCTAAAACTGGGAGCCTAGGTCACATCTGGTTCTCTTACCACCCTCCAGCCCCATCCTTTAAAAAGGGTTGGTCCTTTAGGATTCTGCTGTTTAGAATTCCCTAAATGTTTGAAGACACAAAGCCACTCAACCCCAAATAAGCAACAGCTATCCTTGAGAATGCAGACCCCCTGCCTGGCAGGGGCTGCTACCCAAAGCTGCTAGGGGCTTAGTGAGGGGAGTATCACCCCCACTTTGAGTAGCAGTATGACCTTGGAAAGGCTCCAGCACCATATATTTGTTATTGGCATGCCTTCTTTGGCCTTACATTTATAAATTTCTGTGACATAGAAGAAGACAGAGTTAAGGCCATGATCCATTAAAATGTGATAATTAACATCAAATGTAGTGTAGGGGATAATTAACTAAATGCATCTTTTTTGGCTTTAATTGATCTTCCTGTATGGTTCCTATAGAAAAAAGGAATCATAAGTTGTCACCCCTTGCCTTTATGAGCCCTTCTTATCTCCTAACACAACACTGCACATGGTGCCTTGTCTCCCGGGGAAGGTCACAGGAAACACCCTGCACTTGGGCTGGTACGTCATTTTCAGACCTCTGGCTGCCAGATTCCACATGCTTCTCACAACTAAGTTTTCACATTCAGTTTCCTCACCTCTTTAAGTTTTGCCAAGCATCTGCTTGCCCTGCCTTTGGGGGAATATTTAAGTCTAATATATAGAAAACTACAATATCAAGAACCGTGTTGGCAACTCTACGTAGTGTTGAGAAAATTCACCCTATCACGTTAAAATTGTGGTTATTTTTACACACTGTCAACACCAAGGCTTGGTTTCTAATGGATGTTTCTCTTCCTTTAAGCTGGGAGAAACTCTCCCAAGCTCTCATTGGGGCACCATTTCTTACTTTTCTCCCTTTTTCGCGGCTCTCCTGTTATCACTACGGGGTTTATACCGGATACACAGACCTGTCTGCTCATTTTAGGCTGCTTCTTAATTCCCTTTGCGCTGTTTTTTTTGTTTGTTTGTTTTTTGTTTTTTTTAAATAAAACAACAATCTCCACCTATTATTTCCAAAGGGAGTCACCTCTCACTGAAGCTGTGACAGGCTTCTTATCCTTTGCATTCCAAGGTAAGACAATCAAACTTGGCCTTACTTGCTATCTCTTAACTTTTGCCCTTGGCATCCAGACAACTCCTCGGTTCTCAGGATGCTTGCTGCTGAACTTCCTGTCTATATAAATGCGCTCAGGGAGTCTCTTGCTCCTCTAGCCTGCTTCTTCCTCCTCCCAGAGCTTCCCTTTCCCTTTCCATGCCAAGCAATTATTCTTATTAATTATTCCAGCTAGCGGTAATTATCAGCAATACATGCCCCAAGCCACATTAATAACAGAAATCTCTAGGACACGGAGGAATCAGCTGGGAGGCCCCCTCCGCCTTTTGATTTGCCTGGCGCTGCACGTTATGCTCTCTGCTACTACCCGGGCCCCTCCCATCATGCCTCTGCTTGGTCTTACGGGTCCCCAGTTGCTACACTCTCTAGCCCTGTTTGATGGTGTGATAAAACAAGGACGGTGCAATCTAGACCTGTGTGATTTAAGCTCCACGTAACTATGGTGGCATGTGAGGCATCTGAACCTCGGCCTAATTGAAAACTCTCCTTAAGAGACCTCCAGGTTGGGTCCTGAACACTCTAGGAATCCTTTGACCCTTATTTGCAACAGTTTTTCGTTTGTATGTGTTCTTGCCCATCCCTCATTTGTCTTGGCTGTCATTTCTAAGTAGTTTGAAACCTCAGTAGGGGGTCTGGGGGTATTTAAAGGAATGTTCTTGTTTTATTGGGAAATTATGAGAAATCAATTTGGTTTACATAAAAATCCCAGAAAATTAAATGAGTAAGGGTGTTCTTTTATCCTTTGTGGAAAACTGTTAATGATGGCCTTCTGACAACTGGTGAACTGGCCCAGTTCACCAAAACATTTTGGACAAAAAAGCAAATGACGAGGAACAGAGAATAGATGGAATCCTTTTAGAAGAGTGCGTATTTCTTCCCAAAGTCACATTGGGTACTAAAATGAATGTGTGTGCTTAAGAAATGAGATGCTGCCTTTTGCTAATGTAGCTCCTAACAGGGATTTGGAAACCATCTGCCCATAGGAATCTTCTTTTTTTAGTCCAAATCAACAAAGTTTGAAACACTTGGATACAGTGTCAACTCTGACTTACTACAATTGCAAACCATCAGCAAGTTTCCAGAGATGTTGCAAGGCAAGGCGCTAATTTGCAGATGCTATAGCAAAGATCTTATTACTAAACCACTACAGACCACATGTGGCAATGGCAAGAATCAGGTGGAAAAGAAACAAAAAAATAAAACTTTCAGCATTGTCAAAACAGTGCTTCTATAGGTTGTTGCCAAGTGAACGACAAAAGAGAAAAGCTAGTTTTTCTTTAAAAAAAAAAAAAGAAGAAGAAGAAGAAGAAGGGGTGGAACAAGGAGGGGTATGTGAAGCAATGTGGAAAAGATAAAATTTTAAGAGTGACGCTATTTCACTTAAAGACACTAGGAAGAACAAAAGTAATAGGAAGGGCCTCATCCTGACACCGTGCATACTGGCTTCCAGCATGAAATACCGATGCATAATTGTTGAGGCCACTGGTAAAAATTCAGTCCTTTGCAAATTTATTTAATTTAAATAAGCTCTCCCAACATTGGGGGAATGTGTTCTCTCAGTGTGCTTCATTAGTGTAGCTTACACCACAAAACTGGCTGTATTGAGAAAGATTGCACCATTATCAAATAATTAGGAATGCCTTAGCAGGTGCATACACTTACCTTAGTAATTAAACCCTTGTTAAAACACCAAAATCCAGAGACTTTAAATGGTTACAGCATCCCAAAGGAGGTAGCCCAGAAAGTGATTCTATAAGGTAGTGTCATTGGGGAACAGGGATATTGAGCAGAATCTCTTTTCCTCTTGGGATGCTTACCAAGCACATCTGTGCACATCATGAGATGCAATAAAAATTGCAATGACAATGCTAGACAAACACCCACTGCACAAGACGCTGGGCAGAGCCAGTGCCATCCTGCTTGGAAGCAGGTACTCTGTAACTGGGCTCTGTGCTGCCATTGTTTTAAGCATGGATTATGAGACAAAGAGGAAATACAATGAAAATCTCTGGAAGACTCAGGCTACCCTCTTCACTTTAGGGCGAAGAGGGTAGCCAATATGAATTTCTCATCAAATGCCTCCATAACAACCTCTGAAGTTTTTCTTTGACACAATGCAAAGGTTGGATAGCTTTTTTTTTTTCCTCCCCACTGGTTTTTGAGGTATAGCCCCATGTAAATATGACACGCAGTCCCCAATAAGCCAACATTCAACAGCAGTTCCTAAAATCTTGCTGCCAGCAGTGTTAGAGTGATCCATATAATTACAAATTAGATCCATTTACTGGGGTCTGGTTGCCCATGCAAGAGCTTGCCTTCCATATATAAACATAATTGTGATAAATCTGGACTCAATAGCCATGGGGCATTCTGAAGATGATATCTAGAGGTTGCCATGACAACTCCCTAGAATTCCTGCTGTCTTTTCATGGTAGAGTTCCTAGCTAAAGCCTGGAAGGTATCTGAAATAAATCATCAAAAGTTGGGACAGCTGGAATTGGTCCATGGAAGCAATCCAAGTATGTGGGTCCATAAGTCCTGTGGTAAGGAGGTTGTCACTTGAGGACACATTTCCATCACTTGGTAGAATTTAGGCAACATATCTGAAGCAATAGGATTTTTAGGGACCCTGGTGTTCCTGAGGCTGAGATAGGATGATATTGATACTACGGGCCTCAGGCAACCACCGGTGGAATCACTTCCTGGGAGAAAAATACCATACATTCCTCAAACACACACATATTACAGGGAGCTCTGTGGACCCAGTCTTACAGCAAAAGATACTGTCAACCCTATAAATGACACCTAGCCTTCATGTGAAACTGTCTTCATAGAAGAGACCACTCTTGGTCTGGGGGTAGGTTGAAGCCTGCCTCGCTAATTCTGGTTCTGAGGCTCTCGAGCTGGGTCCTGGTTAGACCATTCATTTTCAACTGGAAAAGTCTAGAGTCATTTTCCATATTTATGAAAAGAAGATATATACCCTGAGCTAAGTTGGTAATTGTGAGAATTGAATAAATGAACAAATACAGAGCACAGTGCCTGACATTTACTAAATACTCAGTAAATCTCTTCTTTCATTCCACTCTACAGACATATAAAGCACCACGACATAAACACAAGACATATTGTCGTATTATTCAACTCTAGAATCTGCACATTGCCAGGCATTTCATTGAGACTCGGTTACTTGGCCAGAACAGTACTCACAGTTCAATTTGCGCATAATAATAATGTAACTTTTCAAAGGGCAAGGGGAAGTGGTTGTTCTACTGGCAATATCAGCAGACACATAGATGTCATGGAATAGTTTAAGTGATAAACAGCTGAGAAGACCAGAGTATTTGAATCATCTATTCCTTTATGCCATAAATTCAGTTAGGTGGTAGTTTTGCCCCTTCACTCTGCCCTGAAGTGAAGGAAAGTTTGAAGTAACAAAAAGAGGATTCTAGTTTGAAATCGTCGAGTCTGGACCTGCAGATGTTTCTAACACATCACTCAACCAACCACATAGTATTTTCACCTGTAAAATGGCATGTCTGCTAGAGCAAACAAACTATAGATTTTATTCAAACATTTTTTCAAACTGTATATTTTATATATTTAAATTTTTTTTTGAAGTATAGCACTCATTCAGAAAAGTACACAAATCATCAGTCTATAGCTTGATGAATTTTTACAGATGGTAATGATTTTATATTTTAATTTTATTTTTTATTTATTGATTTTAAAGATTTTATTCATTTATTTGAGAGAGAGAGAGATACCGATAGTGAGAGAGAGCATGAGAAGGGAGAAGAAGGAGAAGCAGATTCCCCGCTGAGCAGGGAGCCCGACTCAAGGGACTTGATTCCAGGACCCTGAGATCAGGACCTGAATCGAAGACAGATGCCTAATTGACTGAGCCACCCAGGATCCCCTTAATGTTATATAAATATAGTTATAAAAGGTTAACTTTTTTTGTCTTTGAATGTTATATTAAAATTTTAGAATTCAAGTGTTAACAGGATTTTTATTCCTTTTCCTTTTTAAAGTTAGTATATAGTAAATTTGATCTTTTTTAGGGTGCAGTTCGAAGAATTTTAGCATATGCTAGAACTCTATAACCCCTACCAGATTCAGGATATGGACCGGTTCCATCATCCTAAAAATCTCCCTCATGCCATCTCCTTGTAGTTGACTACTGGCAACGATTCACCTGTTATCTGTCTTATAGTTTTGCTTTTCAAGAATATCATACTATAAATGAAATCATACAGCATGTAAACCTTTAAATCTGGCTTCTTTTACTTTGCTTTTGCAATTTACCCATCTTGCCACATATATAAATAGTTCATCATTTTTACTGATGAGTAGTACTCCATTATAAGGATGATACACAGTTTATCCATTCACTCATTGAGAGAGTTTTGGGATATAGATAGAGTGGATGGTTATCAATAGGGCCATAAACATTTGCATGTTCTTATGTGAATAGAGTTTCCATTTCAGTGGGGTAAATATATAGGAATTGGATTCCTGGGTCTAAACTATTTCTACTAAATCCACCTAGCACTACAGTCTACATTGTCTTGATCAATAAACTATTTCCATCTTAGGATATGCAGAAATTCAGATTTTGGAGAGATGGTAACGTTCTCTTATAATCCTCAGATCAGAAAATGCCATTCTTATAATTGAACTTCTCCTTTTGCTCCATTTTTTTTTAAAAGATTTTTATTTATTTATTTGACAGAGAGAGATCACAAGTAGACAGAGAGGCAGGCAGAGAGAGAGAGGAAGGGAAGACAGCGGCTTAACCCACTGAGCCACCCAGGTGCCCCTCCTTTTGCTCCTTTTAAATAGGTAATTTTCTACTATAATTATTATTAACAGAATAGACTTTTTTAAAATTTACTAATTGAAAATATCTCTATGCATATTTGAAAGGAACATTGCAGGCATCATTAAGTCGCATCCCTAACTAGTTCAGCATCTGTCTCCTAGGAACTGGATGTTCCTCTATTTAATGAGAATACCATTATCACATCCATCACATCCAAGAAACACAAGATTGGTTTCAGGTTAGTGGGGCTTTTTTCTTTCAACACTTTAAATATTTTATCCCACTTTCTTCTTGTTTGCATTATTTCTGAGAAGTTGGATGTGATCCTTATCTTTGCTCTTTTATGGCTAAGGTGTTCCTGGCCTCTGCCTTCTTCCAGACTTTCTATAGTTATTATATGTGTATTATATTATATGTTTATATATTATATGTGTATATATATGTGTGTAATTATATGTGTAGGTGTAGTTTTTTTGGCATTCATCCTGCTTGGTGTTCTCTGAGCTTCCTGGATCTGTGGTTTGGTGTTTGACATGAATCTGGGGAATTCATTATTGCTTTAAATATCTTTTCTATTCCTTTCTCTCTTTCTTCTCCTTCTAATATCCCACTATGCATATGTTATACTTCTTGCAGCTTTCCCACAGTTCCTGGATATTCTGTCCTTATTTATTTATTTATTTCTGTCTTTGTTCCCTTTGCTTTTTAGTTTTTGAGAATTTTATTAAGATATCCTCTATCTCAGAGCTTCTTTCCTCGACTGTGTCCAATCTACTAATGAGCCCATCAAATGTATTCTTCATTTCTGTAGGGTGATTTTGATCTCTAGTGTTTCTTTTTGGTTCTTAGAATTTTTATCTCTCTGTTTACATTTCTCATCTGTTCTTATATGCTGTCTACTTTATCCACTAGAGGCCTTTGCATAACAATCAGAGTTGTTTTAAATCTCCAGTCTGACAATAACAACATCCCTGCCTTAGCTGCCTCATCCAATTCCTGCTCTGTTTCTTCCAACTGTGATTTTGTCTTTTAGTATGTCTTGTAACTTTTTATTTTCCCTGCTAGCCAGGCACGAGATACTGAGTAAGAGGAACTGCAATACATGGGCCTTTAATAATGTTGTGGTGGGGTGTGGGAGGGAAGCATCCCATAATCCTTTCATTAGGTCTCTGTCCTTTAGTGAGCCTGAGACTCTGGACTATGAATTTCACAAGTGCTCCTGAGTACTCCTCCCTACCCATGCCATTCTACCAGTTGAAATAGAATGGTTAGATCAGACTAGAGTTGAATGTTTCCCTTTCTCCAGCTGGTTAAGTTAATGATAAAACCCAAGGAGGTTAGTCTCTGGTTCACTAGCTTCTTCTGCACACAAACATTCTTAAGAAGAATAGAATGAATAAGTCACAGCAATAAAAGGCACAGCATGAGAAATATTGTCAATGATATTGTAACTGCATTGTATGCAGATAGACTGTAGTTACACTTGTGGTGAGCATAGAATAATGTCTAAACTTCTCAAATCACTATAGTGCACACCTGAAGTGAAGGTAACATTGTGTGTCAGCTATGCTCAAATAACAAAATTATTAATACAATTTAAAATAATGATAATATGGTGCCCCTGGGTGGTTCAGTGGGTTAAGCTGCTGCCTTCAGCTCAGGTCATGATCTCAGGGTCCTGGGAACAAGCCCCACATCAGGCTCCTTGCTCAGTGGGGAGCCTGCTCCTCTCTCTGCCTCTGCCTGCCTCTCTGCCTGCTTGTGATCTATCTCTCTCTCTCTCTCTCTCTCTGTCAAATAAATAAATAAAATCTTAAAAAAATAGTGATAATATTACTAATAATAAAAGAAGAAGAAAAACAGAATGCTCTGAATATTGCAAAATGGTTACTTTTCTCCTTCCCCTGATGGAAGTGGGAGAGGATTATTCTCTGATATTCATTGTAAGAGCTTGATTGAACTCCTACAGGTAAAACTCAAAAAAGTATGACGGCTCCCTAGAGTTTTTGACTCTAAGACTTGTCCACATTGAGCCTCCAGCAATTTGTCAATTATGGTTCAGGTTTTCCTAGCCCAGCCCTGGTTTCTGCAGAGGTTTCTATTCATGGGTTTCCTGCTCTGCTAAGTTGTGATTCTCTGTATTTACCTGTCTGCCTTTCCAATTTGGGGGCAGTATTTTGATCCCCCTTCATTTGCAGATCTAAGAAAATTTGTTAACTTTTCAGTTCGTTCAGCTTTTCTCTTGTTGTTAGAATGGAGTAGTGACTTCCAAGCTCCTTACACACCAGAAAAAAACTAGAAATTCCAAACATCTATTTAAAAATGTCATCTTTATACAACTTTCTCCAGTTATCCCAAAGCGGCCTTTTATAATTCTCACAAATCTGGGATCCAGGTAAGTCCCTTTTTGTAATTAGTTGTCATGTCTCCTTAGTTTCTTTTAATCTAGGATAGTCAACCTCTCTTCTCAATATTTTTTTGTTTTTAAGATACTGAAACTTTTAGAGTCCAGGCCAATCGTGTTGTAGATTAACCCATATCCTGGATTTATTTCCTCATGCTTAGACCTAGATTAAGCATTTAGCAAGAATATCACACAAGCAATATTCTATTGTTCCCATTGCATCACATGAAGAGATATATACTGAGCATTTGTCTTTTTAAAATTTTGATACTTGTATAAAAATACATTTTCACTTTTGTACTTAATAGGTACTCTGTGATAGTACTTTCAGTCTGTGTGAATATTCTATTCCCCAAAAACCACCCACCCAAAGGTTTTAGCATCCTTTGACAATGCTTGCCTAAAATCAATTATCTTAGAGATTGCAAAATGGTGATTTTCTAATTCTATCAATCTTCTACATTTGTAGAAATGTAAAGTCCATTATTGTAAAGAACAGCTGCCCCTGCTTTTGCTTCCCCTTCCCCTCACATCATCATGGATACATGAACTCTCTTTGTTTTATATATCCCTTATTTTTGTTTGTTGCTCAAATTGTTTCCAGTTCAGCCAGTGAAGATCCTTCCCAGCCTGTGGGTTTCTTTGTCCTTTGGACATGATCTCATTAATCTTTGAACACGTCACTGCTTTCTGGTGCAATAAGACATTCCAGGTTAACCTTGTACTTTCTCTGCCCCAGCATTGGAATCGGTCAAGGCTGGAATGTTACTTAGAAACCAAGATCTGGGGCACAGATAATGCCATTTTTGGACAGAGTCCTCAAGCAATTTGTCCTACAACTCTTCAAGATGGAGTCTGGTACATTCTGCCTAAAGCTTGCTTCCCAATACAGCTCCAACCTTGTTTCTCTATTCCCAGTGTCATTACTCCTTTACCCACTTAGGACTGGTTTCCACAAAATCTCTCCACAGGCTTCCTTGCCTCCAGCCTCAGTCCCCCAGTTCACTGAAAAATGACCTCTACCATGATAAGTGGGTTCTTTTGAGTCATCCATTCCAGAGCTTTAATCCCAGCTCAATGACCCTAGTGACTGCATGAGCTTGGGTAAATTAGTAAACTTTTCTGAGCCTCAGTTTCTTCATCTGAAAAACAGAGATAAGAGTACTTACCTCACAGAAAGTAAAGATTAGAGATAAGAGGCACATTTCCATCACATTTATGAAAAGCAGCTCAGCCGCTTCCTCTGGAGACCCCTGCTCCCCACACAGGCATTGAAATGAGAAACATCATGTTTGAGGTGATCCCAGTAGATTCCAACTGACAGGGCTGGGAGGAAGCAGCATAAGGAGAAGAGAGATAGACGGATAGAGAAACTGAAGTTAGTATTAGTCAATGAAGTTAAAATGTCAAAATGTATAATCGATGACCAAAGATGCATGCATAGACGAAGGTGCTCATGAAACAGAGCAGACTGAAGAAGGCAATCTTGGCTCTCAGGCAGTGGCAGGACAGCCATTCTCCCATCCCTCTAGAGAACTGCACCTTCAATCATTGCTCTCCAGTATATTCAACCCTTTCCTCTATGTTATGTCTGACCAAGAAGATAAAATCACACTTAACCATTTCTGTTTCTTTGAAGAACATCTTTCCTGGATTCCACATTCTTCTAACCTCCATTCTATATACTTCCCTTTCTAGTAAAGCATTTAGAATGTCAACGAAACATCCTCCTTATAGACCTGTTGACATCCTGAGGATTCTCCCATCTTAATCTCTCTGAAATCCTTTCCCTCTGGACCTCCTTGTTGACCATGCCTTCTCGGGCTCTCATCACTTTCTGCCCAGCTTGTCGGTCTCCCAGTCTACAGTTGGCCCCACTATTCTCCTCACAACTGTTGAAGAAAGATTCTAGAATGAAAATCTGATCATGTCTTTGATCTGCTGAAAATTTCCTTTCACTGAGTAAAGTTTGAAACTCTTAGCTAAAATCTTGGGAAATCCTGGTCATCAGCCTCATTGTCATCTTCTTTTACTTGAACCTTTGATTCTACTCATTTAGAGTTCTTTTCAATGTTGTGCCTTCCCATCTGCTCTTCTTTTTCACACAATTTACTTCTTGCACCTCATCCCCATTTGTCTAGCAAATTCCCAATAATAATCCTTTAAAATCATAAATCTGACCATATCACACACACATGTCATATCTCCAAGACCTGCTGCTGGGCGGGCTCTTGTTGCTCTCTGAGTCAAATCTATGCTCACACCAGTTGCATGACCCACAGCATCCAGCCCTGCCTTCCTCCATGGTCTCCTTTCACACCCCACTCACTACATGCCCTTTCTGCTCCTACCTCACTGGTCTGCTTTCCAGCTCAAATGTTACATCCAGACAGGCCTTCTTATAAGATTTCCTCACTGCTGATAGTCACTTCTGTGAACTTAGGTGTCTAACTGAGCTGAGTCTGAAACCAGCCTCTGCCACTCGTTAGCTATGTAACTCTGGGCAAAATTACTCACCTGTCTGCACCTAAGTTTCCTCATCTACAAATGAGGGTGATGATGCCTTCCTCAGAGAATTGTTCTAAATCATAAATGAGAATAATGCCTGACTCCCAGTGTGTGTACAATGTGTTAAAACAGGAAGTGTTTTTAAAATGGGGACTATAAATATTTTTATTTTGTCGAACACCATTGCCAGTGTAATTAGCACTACTTCTAATGTGAAACTTCCGTGGCCTCAAATCACCTTTGTTTTCTGTAGCATTGCACACGGAGACACACACTGAAAAAACCCACCACCAACAACAACATAAAAGTCCCAGCCTTTTTGATCTGGCTCTAGAGTTTCCAGATTTTCTTTGCTGACTCTCTTTCACAAGCTGTCTTCAGCCAGTCCGAACTCTGAGATTGTGTGTCTCTCTCTGTCTTCACTTGTATGTAGCATCTAGACTTCTAGCAATTCCACTCCTCCTATATTTTCTTCCTTATCTACATTTCTTCCTCTCCCAGATAAAACTTTCCGTGGTGACCCATGTTGGAAGTATCTCTTCCTCGTCTGAATTGTTAAATCCACCATCTGCTGTATCAGAGGAACCTCAAGTTCAATGTATCTAGAATGAAAATCCAAGCACAGATTGGGGTTTCTTTTCTGTCACTCCCTAATCATTCAGTCCTGAATTCATCTCCTCAACTATCTAAATGACCTCCTAAACATTTTTTTTCTCCAAATGCATTGCCTCTGCTCTATTTCTATTGTTGATCCTGGTCAAACCTCTGCCCATCTCTCTCCACTTTCCTGCTTTCAACACCTATCAGTGTCACATTATTTTCAGAATAAGCCATGTTCCTTAGCATGGCACACAGAGCCATTGCTATCTCTCTTACTTTTCTCAAAAAATGAATTTATTCCCCTCTCCCATCACATACCCCAAGTCATACTGTTTGTACTGTTTCCTCTACCTAGGTGTCTTCCCTGCTCTCATCACATAACTCACCTCAAAAAAAGAGTTATCTGCTCATTTCTCTTTATTACAAAGACAATATATTTTAATTAGGAAATTCAGATAAATGAAATGAAGAACATAAAAATCTTTCCTTTTATCATTACCCAGAGATGAGAAATACTGGCGTTTTTTCTATAATTAAACGTAGCATTTACAAAAGTGGGAATATGCTCTACCTATTACTTTATAATTTGATTGTTTTTACTTAATCTAAATCATGAATAACATCTTATGTCATTTAATATTCATTTGAGGATTACATTGTGGTGGCTACATGGAAGTCTATTGTGTAGCCAAACTACAGTTTATTTAATCAGTCCCCCATTGTTGGATTTTACATTATTGCCAATTTTAAGTTATATAAACCTTACCATGATAAATAACCTTATTGATAAAATTGTTTGAACATGAATTTTAATTTCCTTTATATAAAATCCTGAAGGTGTGTTTGCTGAACCAAAAGATATATGCTTTAAGGCTTTCGATGCATTGTCAATTTTTTTTTTTTTTCAGAAAGGCTGTAGCAATAATTACCTGATATTTCCCAATTTCATGGGCAAAGTAGAGATCTTGTTTTATTTTGTGTTTCTTTTAGGTGAGAGTAAACATTTCCATATATCTGACAATCATTATTACCTCTGCTTTTGGAACTTTCTTTTTAATGTTCTTTCAATTTTTCTATTGGAATGCTTAACTTTTTAAAAATAATCTGAAAAATTTTTATAGCATTAACATGATTGGGTGATGAAAATATTTTGTCAGATAATTGTTTGCCTCCCAGTTTTATTTGAGGTGTTTTTGAATGCTGTTAGTTATGGAGCACAATCACCAGGGTCAGTAACCAAACTGCCTGGGCTTGAATCTGAATTCCAACACCTATAAGCTATGTAACCTTGAACAAGTTACTTAACCACTTTCTAATGGAAGTAATAATAGTATGTACCTTACGGGATAATTGTGAGGATTAAATGAAACTAATATATGGACAGTGTCTAGAATAATATTTGGCACATATTAAGTGCTCATGATAGCTTAATTACATCAGCAATAGTTCCACTCATTAAATGGCTAGTACCCAGTATATATAAAGAACTTATGAAACTCAACACCCAGGAAACAAATAACCCAATTAAAAATGGGCAGAAAACATGAACAGAGATTTCTCCAAAGAAGACATCCAGATGGCCAACAGACGCATGAAAGGATGCACATCACTCATCATCAGGGAAATGCACATCAAAACTACAAAGAGCTATCACCTCAACCTGTCAAGATGACCAAAATCAACCACACAAGAAACAACAGGTGTTGGCGAGGATGTGGAGAATAAGGAACCTTCATGCCCGATTGGTGGGAATGCTAACTGGAGCAGCCACTGTGGAAAGCAGTAGGAAGGTTCCCCAAAAAGTTAAAAATAGAACTACATGCGATCCAGCAATTGCATTATTGGTAATTTACCTCCAAAATACAAAAACACTAATTCAAAAGAATTCATACACCCCTATATTTATAGCAAGACTAATTTATAGTATCCAAATTGTGGAAGCAGTCCAAATATCCACTGATAGACTAAGATGATGGAATATTATGTGTGTGTGTGTGTGTGTGTGTGTGTGTGTGTGTGTGTGTTCTCAGTCATGAGAAAGAATGAAATCTTGTCATTTGCGATGACATGGTTAGAGCTAGAGTGTATAATGTTAAGAGAAATAAGTCAGTCAGAGGAAGACAAATACCACATGACTCCACTCTTGTGTGGAATTTAAGAAGCAACATAAATGAGCAAAGGGAAAAAGAGAGAGAGAGACAAACCTAAAAACAGACTCTTAACTACAGAGAACAATCTGATGGTTACCAGAAGGGAGGTGGGTAAGGGATGGGTTAAATAGGTGATGGGGATGAAAGAGTGCCCTTGTGATGAGCAGCGGGTGTTGTGTGGAATTGTTGAGTCACTATATTGTACATCTGAAACTAATGTAACACTGTGTGTTAACAAACTGGAGTTAAAAACTTCAAAACAAACAAACAAGAGAAACAACAGTGGTTCGACTCAGAAACTATCCCTTCAGGAAGCCATTTCTGAATTCCCAGTTGAATAACATGTTACTCATCTGTCTTTCTAGAGTGTTTTTCTTAATACTGCTAAATTTATAGTAGTATATTCATATGCCAATCTTCCTCAGTAGGCTGGAAAGTAATATGGTGATCAGGGACTGTGCCTTATTTATCATTATATTCTCAGTGCCCATCATAGGCCTTCTTCCTCTGCTGCACACTCACAAAGTATCTGTGAACTGAATGATAGCTCTTCAGAACCACTCTAATGGCACATATTTGAATTATTACTGTATGTGTATTTAATTAGTTCTCCAAATGGATTGTAGATTCTTGTGAGCAAATACTCATACTGTTTCCTTTAAAGACCAAGATTTGGGGCACCTGGGTGGCTCAGTGGGTTAAAGCCTCTGCCTTCAGCTCAGGTCATGGTCTCAGGGTCCTGGGATTGAATCCGGCATCAGGCTCTCTGCTCAGCAGGGAGCCTGCTTCCTCCTCTCTCTCTCTGCCTGCCTCTCTGCCTACTTGTGGTCTCTGTATGTCAAGTAAATAAAGAAAATCTTTAACAACAACAACAAAAGACCAAGCTTTGAACCCAAAGTATATTAGGTATTCAACAATACAATATCACAGGAAAGAGACTGAGAGGAAGGAAGGGAAAGATTGAAGAAATAAAGACAGGAGGAGAAAGAGAAGCTTTCACATTAGTACAAATTACTACCACGTCCTTGAGATCTATCTTGGAAGATTATGTCTCTGCTTACTGAGTCTGGTCTAACCAAATCAATGGCCAATTCTGTGAGCCACGTGACACAAAAGCCAGAAATACCAATCTAGTAAGCTGTGAACATCCACTCAAATACTGTGTCATTTTTGTCAACTATGCTGTTATCAAGGCACCATATGCTTCCACAGATCCGTCCTTCCTTCCTTGTGCTGGTGCTTTCCCAAGGGCACCATTGAGCCGGAGCGTCTATGAATGGCTGATATGCAACCTTGATTGAAAGACCTTTGGTATACAGTGATGCAGATAGTTTATTACACTCTGGGTCTCAGGCTTATTCCTGGCCTGAATCAAACAAAACAGGTGTCAATCCAGATATCTGTGCTTCTTCTATTGAAAATATCAAGTCTATATTTAAAGTAATTTCATAGTTGTGACAGCCAAATTGATCGAAAATTCTTTTATCTTAAGTGGTGACTTTTTTTTTTTTTTTTTTTAGTCTTTGACTATTCTGGTAGCCAGAGTTCGTTCATATGATGACAGCTCATGGTTATTCCTTTAATATTCCTTTAACCCATTTGTTTATTTGCTTATTTAATAAGTCACTCAACAAACGTATACTTCGTTCTGTGAGAAACACAAGGGATTCAAAGCAAATGGGAGAGGACAACCCCACCCCCAGGTTCTCAGGACAAGTGTGGCAGATTGACAAGTCATGTTTAAAATGGGCTTTTGTGAGCATTTGGATAGAGTTACGTTATAGGTGCTTTTGGACCATATAGGAAATGTACTTAAAATATTCAGAACTGTGTTTCCCTGATGCTGAGTGATATGGAGCACTTTTTCATGTGTCTGTTGGCCATCTGGATGTCTTCTTTGCAGAAATGTCTGTTCATGTCCTCTGCCCATTTCTTGATTGGATTATTTGTTCTTTGGGTGTTGAGTTTGCTAAGTTCTTTATAGATTCTGGACACTAGTCCTTTATCTGATATGTCGTTTGCAAATATCTTCTCCCATTCTGTCAGTTGTCTTTTGATTTTGTTAACTGTTTCCTTTGCTGTGCAAAAGCTTTTGATCTTGATGAAATCCCAATAGTTCATTTTTGCCCTTGCTTCCCTTGCCTTTGGCGATGTTCCTAGGAAGATGTTGCTGCGGCTGAGGTCGAAGAGGTTGCTGCCTGTGTTCTCCTCAAGGATTTTGATGGATTCCTTTCGCACATTGAGGTCCTTCACCCATTTTGAGTATATTTTTGTGTGTGGTGTAAGGAAATGGTCCAATTTCATTTTTCTGCATGTGGCTGTCCAATTTTCCCAACACCATTTATTGAAGAGGCTGTCTTTTTTCCATTGGACATTCTTTCCTGCTTTGTTGAAGATTAGTTGACCGTAGAGTTGAGGGTCTATTTCTGGGCTCTCTATTCTGTTCCATTAATCTATGTGTCTGTTTTTGTGACAGTACCATGCTGTCTTGATGATGACAGCTTTGTAATAGAGCTTGAAGTCCGGAATTGTGATGCCACCAACGTTGGCTTTCTTTTTCAATATTCCTTTGGCTATTCGAGGTCTTTTCTGGTTCCATATAAATTTTAGAATTATTTGTTCCATTTCTTTGAAAAAGATGGATGGTACTTTGATAGGAATTGCATTAAATGTGTAGATTGCTTTAGGTAGCATAGACATTTTCACAATATTTATTCTTCCAATCCAGGAGCATGGAACATTTTTCCATTTCTTTGTGTCTTCCTCAATTTCTTTCATGAGTACTTTATAGTTTTCTGAGTATAGATTCTGTGCCTCTTTGGTTAGGTTTATTCCTAGGTATCTTATGGTTTTGGGTGCAATTGTAAATGGGATGGACTCCTTAATTTCTCTTTCTTCTGTCTTGCTGTTGGTGTAGAGAAATGCAACTGATTTCTGTGCATTGATTTTATATCCTGACACTTTACTGAATTCCTGTATAAGTTGTAGCAGTTTTGGAGTGGAGTCTTTTGGGTTTTCCACATATAGTATCATATCATCTGCGAAGAGTGATAATTTGACTTCTTCTTTTCCGATAAACCACAATGAGATATCACCTCACACCAGTCAGAATGGCTAAAATAAACAAGTCAGGAAATGACAGATACTGGCGAGAATGCAGAGAAAGGGGAACCCTCCTACACTGTTGGTGGGAATGCAAGCTGGTGCAGCCACTCTGGAAAACAGCATGGAGGTTCCTTAAAATGTTGAAAATAGAACTGCCCTATGACCCAGCAATTGCACTATTGGGTATTTACCCTAAAGATACAAACGTAGTGATCCAAAGGGGCACATGTACCCGAATGTTTATAGCAGCAATGTCCACAATAGCTAAACTATGGAAAGAACCTAGATGTCCATCAACAGATGAATGGATCAAGAAGATGTGGTATATATACACAATGGAATACTATGCAGCCATCAAAAGAAATGAAATCTTGCCATTTGCGACAACATGGATGGAACTAGAGCGTATCATGCTTAGTGAAATAAGTCAAGCAGAGAAAGACAACTATCATATGATCTCCCTGATATGAGGAAGTGGTGATGCAACATGGGGGCTTAAGTGGGTAGGAGAAGAATAAATGAAACAAGATGGGATTGGGAGGGAGACAAACCATAAGTGACTCTTAATCTCACAAAACAAACTGAGGGTTGCTGGGGGGAGGGGGTTTGGGAGAAGGGGGTGGGATTATGGACATTGGGGAGGGTATGTGCTTTGGTGAGTGCTGTGAAGTGTGTAAACCTGGTGATTCACAGACCTGTACCCCTGGGGATAAAAATATATGTTTATAAAAAATAAAAAATTAAAAAAAATATTCAGAACTGTGAAGGGCAGGTCATGAAATGTTTCATGTAGGTGATGACGCTGTGCTGAATTTGGAGGAAGAATTCATTCATTCATTCATTCATTCAGTATTTACTGGCATGCGTAAAAAAGCATATAATCCATGTAGGCATGGATTTCATTTTTCAGCAGTGGACAAAACAAGGTTTCTAAACACATGGACCTAATTATTAAACCATCAAAAGGAGAACATAGACAAATGAAGTCGGATGATATGATAAAGAGTGTCAGGAAGCATGGAAGACCAGAACTCTAATGGTCAGTGTATGAGCTAATTCAATCTGGAGCCAAACACTGAGCACATATATGCACAAGGCACTCATTGCCTGAGAGCCTGGATGGGGGCGATAACAATGGGGATGGGAAAGAGGGAACGGAAGCAACCAGGACCGGGAAGAAAGATTCAGCATGTGGAGGTGGCAGAGGTGTAGGGTGAATGGAAGAATACCAATACTTGAGACGGGAATAAGAAAGTAGGGAGAAGAGACACAGATTTGAAGGAGACAGTGTTGAGCCCTGGAAGGAAGCAGAGCTCCACCTGTAAGACCATTGGTCAATATCAAATGAATGCACAGATAGATGGGCAGGAGGATGTGTGGTTGGCTAGATGGATGATACGGTGACAAGTGGTATTGGGAAGTCAAGGTCCTCTGCACTCCCATCCTATTTGAGCCCAGGGGAAAGCAGCACACACACAAAATTTGTATCAATTTCTTGACATTTTTATCTCTCCCTAAACTAGCAGTTCCTTAAGGGATGTAATTATGTCATTCCTCTGGAGCCTGGCACCATGCCTGACCCCAGGAGGTATACATGTGTAGTTGTCGATTGCATACTCTGCCTTCCATTCCTCTCTATCAGCCACCATTTGATGGCCTTTTTACACCTGGTGACCATGGCTTCCCATTGGCCATGCCGGTGAAGCATTCACCTTTCAACCATGATCCAACAACTTAGACTTCTCTCCTTCTCAGACAAGGCTGACTACATACTCACTGAGTCAGTCTGCAGTTGTAGGGACCAGGCTGTCAAAACCAGGCACCTGGATTCACCATGCAGCCTACATTCAGGGTGGAAGGAAACCATTTAGAAACTGCCAAGACCTTCAGCCTGAAGTGCACAAATTATTAGGTCAGGATGAACATCAGGCTTATTGGAGCTTGTAGCAACCCTTCATAATTGGGCCAAATCGTGCTTTATTCAGCGAACTTTTATCATAGTGGCTCCTGTTAGTGCTGCTATAGTTAAGGGTCTGTCAGTTTTTCCATTATAAGACCCTGTTTCAGAGGCTTATAACTGCCACGGAAATTCACTGCTGCCCGAAACCTTGACACATTAGAGTGCTTGCGGCCTTTGGGTATATTTTGAAAATAAGCATAAAATAAAAATGACGGGGTTATTTCATTGAGATATGTGGCCTCAGCTTGCTAGCCTAGGAGGGTTCTATAACAAGGCGACCTTAGCTGGGCAGTGGACAGTGAGCTGACATGATAGATAGTAACATTTAAACATTTTCCTCCTTGTCATTACGTCCCGTCTTGTCAG
Organism: Mustela lutreola; assembly: GCF_030435805.1. Taxonomy (NCBI): domain Eukaryota; kingdom Metazoa; phylum Chordata; class Mammalia; order Carnivora; family Mustelidae; genus Mustela; species Mustela lutreola. The sequence goes on from NC_081300.1 coordinate 45,612,653, forward strand.
TAATCTCCTTGTTAAAGAGCACTCGTTGACATGATGGACAATAATGGCCCCATTGCAGTCATCACTGCCCATCACAGAGGAACCCACATTTTAGAAGTTCCTAGACATTGTACATAAATTGACTGGATAAAAGGTTGAGGAAATGTTTTTGATAGAGCAAAGATCCAATCGGATGCCGCCCTCCCCAGTCAGTTCTGTAGTTGGCTATAAAATTTGTAGGTGTCATATTGCTATCATTGGGGGGAAGGGGCTTGAGTTTATACTGGCAGTAATGAAGTAACTGTTTTCTCTGAAGTTCTTTCCTTGTAATTAGAACACGCTGCCAGCAGCTGATACGCGGTACTTTGGTTAGAGCCTTGAGTTCCAGACTATAGGTTTTCCCATAGGAGAGGGAAACAGCAAAAATAATTAGCCTACTTTCCAACCCACAGCCTCAACCTTAACCTGAAATCGACATTGATACACAATTAGAGTAAGATGTGAAGAAACGGGTCCCTACGCAAACTGGACGCCTAAGGGATATGACCATTGTCAGCTGCCACTAGACTTAACTTTGAGTCTTTCTGGGGCCTTACGCATGTCACCTGCTAAGGCATTGCTCTAAGCAGAGTACTTAGAACATGGGTTCTGACGTCAGATCCTAGGTCTTACAAATTTCCAATCAAGCATCCACAAACTGGGACTATGGACAAGCTACTGAGCTACTGAAGGTCTCTGGTTGGTCCCCTTTTCTGATCTGTAGAGTTGGAATAATAATAATACCTCCCTCACAGGATTGTTACGAGGATTAATTAGGAAAATATATACCAAGGGTTTACAGCATCAGTCTCAATCTCTTCCATATTGTTCCTGGTCAGTGAAAACATTCGAGCCTGCCTATCTTAATATAGGTATAAAATATTTCTACATTTGTAAATTAACTTGCGTGCCACTAACCCATTGTACATGTTATAAAGCATACACAAAAATGGAAATTTTAAATGATTGAAATAAGTAATATATGAAAGTACTTTCATTTTGTTTCATTAATAATACAGAATGCATTTTTGCACTCAAAATTATTACTAAAATAACATTTTATGTTATTATATTGAACTAACATTTTAATGAGAGAAATGTAATTGAAAATGCTTCATTTTTCTGAAAATCTTGCTTTCGCACGGTGTTGTAATTAATTTGCAGGTATGTTTCTACTTTGGTTAAGTGACCATCATAGCTTTATATATATGTCATTAAGATATAGATATCCAAACAAAAGACTTAAATTTCCGGTTACCACTTATTAAAATTTGCAAGCTATACATCAATTATGGAGAAGCTTGTCGAAATTCAGTTAGGAAATGTCTATCTTCTCTGGTTTCAGTCAGTTATTTTAAAAAATAATCAGAAATCATTGTGTTTTACTGAACAGGTTCAAAATACTGTGATTCTCTTCACTTGAAAGATTTATAAATGGATAAAAATATTTTGCTTCTGGGTTTGTTTCTAGACTGAAAAATTTTGGTAGGAAACAGATCACATTTTTAGCAAAAAAATTATGATGATGAAAACACTTCTAACATCCTTTTTATTAATTTTTTAAAAGATTATTTATTTATTTATTTGACAGAGAGATAGAGAGAGAGAGCACAAGTAGGCAGAGAGGCAGGCGGGGGGGGGGGGAAGAAGGCTCCCCAGCGAGCAGAGAGCCCAATGTGGGGCCTGACCCCAGGACCCCAAGACCAGGACCCCGAGACCACGACTTGAGCCTAAGGCAGAGGCCCAACCCACTGAACCACCCACGTGCACCTAAAATCCTTTTAAAAAATGCTCTTTCCATACCAGAGATTTCTTTTACAAAACACCTATTTTCTCTTTCATGTGGTCACATTTTTGCAAGGTGCAGACGAAGTATGCTGATTTAAAAACAAAAAATAAAAAAAAAATCTAGATAACATATTATTGACAGACAACCACATTTTATCACAGTAAAAACAAAAACAAAAACTAGTGAATTTGAGACATATATCCTTGCTTAAAAATGTGTAATCATTGTTTGTTTTGTGTGTGTGTGTGTATAATTCATTGTTAATCTCAGTAACTCTTGCAGCACATTTCCAGGAGATAATGTGAGAACCTCTGTGTGAACCCAAACATTTCTGTCACATCCGTGTTGTGACAAAGTGTAGAACACCTACTTTTGGGACACCTGGGTGGCTCAGTTGCTTAAGCATCTGCCTTCAGCTAAGGTCATGATCCTGGGGTCCTAGGGTGGAGTCCCGCATCGGGATCCTTGCTCAGTGAGGAACCTGCTTCTCCCTCTGCCTGCCATTCCCTCTGCTTGTACACTCTTTCTGACAAATAAATAAATAAGATCTTGAAAAAAATAGTCTACTCTTTAAAAAAAAATGCAGCCTTCAAATCCACTTGGTTCATGGAAATTACAAGTCACAATAAAGTAGAAAACGATAGGGTCACTGCCAAGAGCCCATGTCCACTGCCAAGAACCATGTTGTGGAACCCCATCCTTCTTCAGGACCCTTAATACACGGATTGGTAGACGGTGCTGGCATACATCTGTATATTAAATACCAGTCATGCCAAGTTCTTTGTCAGGATAAAAATAAATATAAATAGAAGTGCCATGTTTTCTACTCATATCTCAATGGATAGTCTTGCTGGCTCCTGGGATACAGACAGCCCCCGAAGTGGTGTCACGGAGACACAGTAAAGAGTCAACAATTGTCTGTGACCTCTATTACCTTTCTAGTGCACCCCAATCTTTATCCTGAAGAAGTGTTCTTAATCTTCCAGAGGAGATTTGACCCTATTCAAGGATCTGGTGGAAGGTACATTCTCCCTCCAAGCAAAGCTCATGCCTGCAACTCCACACACATCTTTCAGATGGGCTACAGCCAAGCCAGAGAGGGTCGTTGGACCCGATAAACTGGGTAAAACATGTGAAGGATTTTACCACTTGGAGGTTTTAGTGTTGCTGGATATTAAACCCCTTGCCGGGACACCTGGGTGGCTCAGTTGGTTGGGCAGCTGCCTTCGGCTCAGGTCATGATCCCAGGGTCCTGGGATCGAGTCCCACATCAGGCTCCTTGCTTGGCAGGGAGCCTGCTTCTCCCTCTGCCTCTGCCTGCCACTCTGTCTGCCTGTGCTCGCTCTCACTCCCCTCTCTCTTTTATTTATCTTTAAGATAAATAAAATCTTAAAAAAAAAAATTAAACCCCTGTAGACTGGTTTGTCAAAAGCCTCCCACCCTCCCTATCATATATTTACCTAGAGAGACCCTTGAGTCTAAATGGAGGGATTCGTACCATCTCTTCCTGTTCCTGTCTGTTCCTGCACAGAACTGGACAGACAGATACCACTGTCACTTGTATTCCCTGGAAAGAAGCAATAACAAAGTAATTTTTATTTTGAAATGAAGGATGGTTTCTCTGCTGTTTGAGGAAGTGTCTCCAGGTTTTCCTAGCCTAACAGAGATCACGTGACCAGGTTTTGCTTAATTAACTTAAATGTGAGGTTTAAGTTTACTCTTTAACTAAAGGAGCACAGGTCTGGTTCAGAAGTAGCTTTCTGAAAGTCTGCCTGGGGGGCGGAGATTAAAGTCTCGTTAAGTGAGAAATTTCATCCAGTTTATATATATATAAATTATACACATATATGAGATATATTTATATCACATATAATACATAATATAATGCATATATATGATACATATGATATGATTATATATATCAATGTATACATATGTATAAAGTTTTTGATTAAAACTTTTTTATCCAATATTGTGATAAAAACATAGTAACAATTTTAAGTAGAAAAGTAAAGTTATAGAAGCTATCAAAAAAGTAACAACTAAAAAATCTTCCTAACTCTTGAAACTCTTTTTTTTTTTTCATCATTTGTCTTATTGTCTCTTTAGAATAATTTCTTGCTCAGGGCAGCAGGGTGGCTCAGTCAAGTGGCCAACTCTTGATTTCAGCTCAGGTCATGATCTCTGGGTTGTGGGGATTGAGCCCCACGTCAGTCTATACGCTTAGCAAGGAGTCTGCTTGTCCCTCTCTCTCTGCTTCTCCCCCGGCTCACAAGCACTCTCTCTCTCTCTCTCTCAAATAAATAAATAAAATCCTAAAAAAAAAAAAAAAAAAGAGAGAGAGAGAACTATTTCTTGCTCAATGGCACTTACTCTAAAATAGGAATGGGTATCATAATTAGGTTTTACTGTTTACTGGGGCCAGTGAGTTTGTGTGTGTGTGTGTGTGTGTGTGTGTTCACATTTGCATGCAGTGTTTGCTGAAAAATATATTAGTTTTTCTATGTCTACAAAATTGTAAAATGCCTCTTGCATTCCTGCCTCACTTCTCTATAATGTCCCCTGACCTCTCTCCTTCTTCTATAGAGTGCCAAATATAGGTCATCAAAAAGTCTTCCTGAGGGGGACCTGGGTGGCTCGGTGGGTTCATCCTCTGCCTTCAGGTCATGATCCCAAGGTCCTGGGATGGAGCCCCGCATCAGGCTCTCTGCTCAGAGGGGAGCCTGCTTCCCTCTCTCTCTGCCTGCCTCTCTGCCTACTTGTGATCTCTCTCCGTCAAATAAATAAATAAAATTAAATTAAAAAGAAGTCTTCCTGAAAAAGAAGAGAAATTAATGATCATTTTCCAGTATATCTTGGCACCAATTCCCAATGCCACTTTGTGCATTTTTTAGTGGAAGGGCATGCGAGTCGTCCTATATCAATATGTGTGTAAGAGGGTTAATTGGTTTTTAAATACTGTTGCTTTCCTCTTTACCTTTCTGAAAGCAGGATTTTCCTCAATCAGACAACCATCTTTGGGGGGAGGAGGTAGTTTATAACATTTACTGGAAGAATGTAAAGGTAAAAATCTAGGCAGTATTCAGCTTTTGAAATTCAAAGTAAGTCAGACTAAAGCCTCACAAGTCGGGCTGTTGTCTTGAGAGCAGATTTTCTAAATTCCCTTATCTCCCAGTGTCAGGTGAGCCCACTCTGTGGCTCCACAGTAGTAAGAAAATGGAACCTAGGAAAAGTAAAGTAAAAGCCCACCGTTCTTCCAGCTCAGGGCATTGTAGAAAGAGGGGGAAGGTAGGGGAAGAGGAGGGAGAGAGGGCTCAACCTCATCAACACGGATATATTCCCCATGAACACAGGAGTTGTAGTGTGAGCTAATCCTTGCAACCCAGCTAGAAGTGGAATGAGATGTCACTGCCACCAGCTGAGGAATTCTAGAAGCTGAGGTAAGTGTGCCAATGCCTCTTTGAGTTATAAGCGTTCAGAAAATGCTTCCATAGCTCTACTAATTACTGATTTTGGAGATAAAGAACTGATTTGGAGGTAGAAACACTGAGACTCCCATTATTATATAGTTAACCCAGAAGTTATGTCAATTTGGATTCTATTTATAAATCCTGACTCACTGAGGTATCTCCTGGTTGATACCCGAAGGCACAAGTGTAAGTTCTGCTTACGTTATTAAGTCATTGTGGAAGCTAGAGTGCAGAGTTTGTACAACGAGCCTGTGCTACCGACTTCTTCCCCCTCGCACAAATGTTTTAGCAATGCTTGGAGTCGTGTCTGAGACCATGTCACTGACTGCCATGATAGAGAGTGAGGTGAAGCCCCACCGTTGAGGGCAAGAAGCTGAAGAGAGCCAAGAACAGGAGTGACTGGACAGCCTTAGAGTCTGGTCCCCATGCCTTCTGTCACCGTCACTATTAAGATTCCGAAGCCCTTAATGTTTTAGCATTAATTATTCATTGGAATTAGACATAGCCATGGAGTCGTTTTAATGAGCTTTAATGGCAAATAGCCAAAACATCAGGCCTCTCCCCTTGCATGTTACCTGAGGGGATTCTCTCCAGATCCTTCCTGTCCTTGTCTGTAATAAAAACACTGTTAACCCTTCCTGCCCCTAGCCGGGCTGGTCAGTGGCCTGTGGCTACCATAAACGCTTCCTGAAGAGACGAAGTGGGGCAGAGTACAGATCAGAAGAAACTGGACAGAAATGTGTGAGACTTGGGCTCGCGGGGAGGGCGGGCTCTCCGGTCAGAGGAGGGGTGGATTCCATCTGTCCGGGGCTGCAGAGGAACATCAGGAAATTAAAGATTGTACGCAAAGCCCCAGAAACATGGCAAAGGTGAGGGTGAATTAGGGTTTTCTTCCTCTACTCTCAGAAGTCAGAATTCCCCCTTTAAAGACATCTATTGTCTAATGTTTCCATGCGTAATTTGGTACAGAATTTTCGGGAACACGTGTAAGAATGTAGCCTAGAAACGCTTGCTAAATGAATAAAAAAAAAGAGAGAGGTGCCTTTTGTGGGAAGCTGTGGAGTTCCATCAGGCACGAACATACACGTTCCACTCTTCCCGACCCCACCATCCCTCCCGCGTATTCCAGGCTACCGATTAGTATTGAAAACGTATGGGCAGGATGCGCATGCCTACCCTCTTCTTCCTTTGTCTCAGTCCCTCCCCAGCGAAAAGGTAGAAGGTGGCAAAGGATATTAACTTCTGTGGGCCATGAGGACTCTTTATATAAATACATTTCCTATAAAGCCCTATCTGGTCCCCCAAAGTTTAAATGGATCTGAATGCTTCTCCAAACACTCAGATTACTTTCTGAAAATGACTTTGGCACCGGGGAGAACCAGAGAGGCCGCTTGATTGTCTTTGGCCCAACTGAGGAATCGAGGAATTGGGCAAACGTAGCAGAAACAGATACACGGAAGACTAAGGTCTGGAAACTCTTTTCTCTCTCGGTTTGACTGTAGCCCTGGCAGAGAGTTAAATCACCAGAAGTTGCTGCTACAACTCTGTGGACAGAAATGAGGGAGATGACAATTTTAAAATAACTCTTGCTTTCCTGAGGCCGGCACAGCGCACACAAATAGAAGTTTGAGGGCTAGGCGAGCGCTAAAGAGATAGACACTCTTCCAGTTGCCAGATGTCTGGCTATATAACTTTTTGGCACTTTCCGCAACATGGAGGCAGATCTATGGATTGGATCTATAAACATTACAGTTACCATCTGACAACTGTTCAGTGGCCTCCATCCAGTTTCTAGTGGACAGGTGTTTGAATTACAAAAAAAAAAAAACCACCCTCACAATTGGAGCCACTAATTGATATGCTCGTCGGAAGGCCCAGAAACAAGGCCAAAAACTGAACGGGCATGAAGGCAGAAATGCTCCCCCTTCCTGGTGGTCCCTCTTGTCGAAATTGGAGGCATTTGGGGAGAGTTCTGCCCGGCTGCCGTGGCGGCTGTGATTAGATGGCACGGGTTCCCTTGCTTTGCAGGCAAGGCATTTGCCGAGCCCTTGATTAACTTTTAAAAATATTAAAGATTACAGGGCTCTTTTCGGCATCCGGTTCGGACTTGACAGTTGCTGTGGTGCCTGGACTTATTTGCAGACTTGACACCCATACGCAATTTGGGTTTTGTTTGCGGTTCTCAAAAGAGACTTCATGAATCGCTGTTAGTGCTTCTCTGAGAACTGTGGGCAGAGAAGGCAGAGAAGACCCAGCAGACTCTGGTTATCCCCGAGGACGTCTGTGCTGCCTCAGCCCGCTGGACCAGGACGCTGGGTCCTGTGGGCCCTCGGTAGGATCAGCAGGAAAGCATGAAGGTGGACACGTTTTTTCACGTTTCCTCGTTTCCTCGTGGATCAGCACATTTGAATTTCTAAAGCTCTGTGTTTGTCCTTAGAAGAGGGTCTCAGTAAAGTGGGGGATTATTTGTTTCATCCTATAATCTGCGCTGCATTTACCGACAGCTTTGAAGAACAAAGAACCCTCCCCATTCTTTGAAATATGGACCCTAAAAGAACGGATCCTATTTTTAGTGACTTAATAAATTTCTTCCTTCACAGCTTTCTAATTTCGTGTGCCTCCAAATCACAGTCAATAACGTAGCTGACGCTGATAATAGCATTGGCATAAAACACTTTTCACTTTGGTGGGGTTCCTGTAAGGTCCAGCTATTTCAAAGGTAATAGCAATGGTGACAAATGAGAGAGAAAGCTTTCCCCATTAACTCCCCCCCGCTTTTTATTCCATAAGAGAGAAGCTGTTTTTGTAGTGAAGTTTACAGGAAGAGCTGTGATGAATCAGAGACCTTGCTTGGCTCTGGGAGTAGATAGAGTATTAAACATAGGAGTGTGCTAGAATGGAGCGAGTTATCCACAGCTCTCCATAAACGCAACAATTTGGCAAGTAGCACTTTTTTTTTTTTTTTTTTTTTGGAAACTAGTCATTTGAATTACTGACAATAACAATGAGTTTGCTCTAAAAAGAAATTGCATCGGAGAATTATGTCTCCATAATCTGGTAAAATTTCTAAGTGCCTGAGTGACTGTGGATGTTTCTTTTTGTATGGTATGAATCAACGGACCAGTCAGTTCTGCACTACCAAGCCTAATTTATTTTATACTTTACAAATGGAGGGATAGTACCGTCAATTTCAACCTGCTAGTGCACTGAAGACGGTTGAAATCGCTGTTACAGCGGCTAAGCCTGAGGGCAGGCCATGTATTGAAGCCCTTCCCTGTTTATTTCATAGCTTTTCAACGCTGACCACATACTCCAGGGGTTGGAGAGGACAGTGGTGTGAGGTTCTGAGTCTTCGGCACAGAAGGAGCTGTCAGAATGCGAAGGCAGATGGAGCAGAACACACACATGTATATATATATATACGTACACAATATATACGCGATATATATTTTGTGTGTATATGTATTATATATAGATACATATCTTTATGTTAGAGTGACATGCTTATCAGGAAAAATAAAAATCTTTACAGGCCCCATTTTGAAAAATCCAAAACGATATAGCTTTTTCGTGCCTCAGGGTGGAAATTTATTTTTAAAAATCTTTTGTATTATAGGGGCACTTGGGTGACTCAGTCCGTTGAGCGTAGGACTCTTGATTGTGGCTCAGGTCATGATCTCATGGGTAGTGGGATCAAGCCACAGGGTCCATGCTCAGTGGGGAGTCTGCTTGAGATTCTCTCCCTCTGCCCCTCCCCTGACTTGAATGTTCTAGAGAGCACATTGGAGAACACAAGTGAGAGAGGGCTTGAATGATGGCAGAGGGAAGCAGAGAGAAAGGGAGAAGCAGACTCCCTACTGATCAGGGAGCCTGATGTGGGGACCATTCCCAGGACCCAGGGATCATGATCTGAGCCAAAGGCAGATGCTTAGCCAACTGAGCTGCCCAGGTGTCCCAATAAAGAAATCATTAAAAAAAATTTTTTATTATAAAAAACATCAAAATACACTAGTGAGGAGAAGAATAAAATGAATCTTCATATACCTAGTCCTCCTCAAATTTCTGCATTTATGAACACATGCCCAATCCTGCTTTATCTATAAACCATCACTACTCTTACCCTCCCAGATTATTTTAAAGAAAATCTCAAATATCATGTCATTTCACTTAAATATATTGCAGTATATATCTTTGAAAATTGGACTCATTTTTAAAAACACATACAAAAATAAAAATTAACAATTAGTCATTACTATTACTTAATTTTCAGTCAATGCTCACATTTGCCCAACTATGTTGTAAAAATGTTTTCTTAAATTTGGCTTCTTTGAATTAGGGTCCAAATAAGACCTGCCTGTTGGGATTGTTTGTTTCTTTTAAGTCTGTAGGTTCTTCTTCCATCTTTCCCTTTTTCTTCTTGAAGGTTTTTGTTGTTGAAGAAATTGCGTTTTGCCTAAAGAGTTCCCCACCATCTAGATTTTGCTAGTGTCATTTAATGTGTATTTCTTCTAAGTTGGTAGTTGTACCTGAGGCTTGGTCATATCCAAATTTGACGTCTATTGCAGTGGGTGGTGTTGTGTGCCTCCATTAAGTGGGGCATAATATCTGGTGGTCTTTCTCGGTGATGTCAGCAGCCACGAATGACATCCACGTGGTGCCATAAGGATCTAATGCATTCATTTCAATAGCTGCTGCAAAATGGTGCTATTCAACGATGTCACTCCTTCTTCACTTAGTTGGTGGAAGACTTCCATAAAGAGGGGTTTCCTGGGATCAGCTACTAGCTTATGCTGAGGGATGGCTCATGCAGAACGGACAAAGATTCATGTCAGTTCTTTCCCTTTATTTCCTAGTTTTCAAAATAAGGAGCTCAATCCCTTCAAAGGTAATCAATGAGCTTTTTTCTAATTATCATTAGGTAGTCATGGATTTAAACATATTTGATATGATTCTATCAATTTTCTTATTACCTTTACTCCTTACTGCTGATCAAATTGTCCCATCTTTGGCCAGTGATTACCTCTTCAAATCAGCTTCTTAGTGTTTTAATACATCCCTGTCATCTTTGACAGCTGTCTTCTATAGTTCCAACACCGTATCATACATCTCCTGCCCAGACTTGGAATCAGCTATTTCTCCCTAAAGTCATGGTTCCTTTTGTAATTGAAAGGTTTTTAGAGACTATGATGTGACACACAAGGGGTGCTCTTTGCTCTGGGTTCATTTTTAGTTTCTGTTCTTTCAGTGGATAAAACTAGGATATATACATATTTTCTTCTATTACATATTCTGTTATACAATATATATTTATATATATATATATATACACACACTTTTTTATAGTAGAAATTTCAAAATAACACAAGCAGAGAAAAGAATATAAGGAAGCTTTCATGGACTTCTCCCCCAACTTCAATAGTTATCAACTCTCACACACATATACACACATACGCACAATATATACACATATATGTACACAATAAAATCCATTTGGATACAGACATTCATATATAAAATACATCAATTCAAATTAATATTATAACCGTATGATTTTTGCATCACCTGGAAATCACAGTTGTCAGTTGCTTAATCCCATCAGTCTCAGAAAAGCAAAACCAGCATTCCCATCAATATTCTTCTCTCTGTTTTGGGGGGAGATGTAGTTCTTTTGTTCTTAAGGTGTATCCTGATGAAGATACACAGTTAAATATACTTTAATGTCACCTGGTTACTTCTATGAATGTTTATGCCACCAGCTGGATGTACATTTATTTAGGTTCACTTGTTTCATTTTTTTTTTCACTTTTTTTAGGATTTTTTTCCTTCAAATTTTACTTTGTTATAAAAATTGAAATCTACAAGATACATGCAAAGAAACTTACTACCATCTCTGGGCTTTTTCCATGCCATTCACTGTCTCTCCATAGATAAATAATTTATTTTATGATTTAGGTGTAAACCTTAAAGAGGATATACAGGCAGAAAGACATGCGTTCTTATCTGCCTTTCTTAGAAAAAGATAGTAAACTTTACCTGCTTCTCTTTATCTTGTCTTTTTCACTTAACATTATGTCATGGAGGTAGCTCCATGGTTGGATTTGGATATGCTTCTATTCCTTTTTACACCTGCATAATCCTCCATCGAGTAGATGTGCCATAGTTCATTCGAGTAGTCCTATAACTGTGTTTCAGTTGCTTCCAGGTTTTGTTCTTACTAACAACACTGCAGTCACTAGCTTTGTGACTGTGTCTTAATGTTTTTGCCAACGTATCTTTAAGATAGATTCATGGAAGTAGGATTGCTGGGTCAAAGAGTAGAGGCATATGTAATCTTGCTAGATAATTCCAAATTCCCCTCCACAGCATTTGTACCATTTTTTATTCCTTTTAGCAATATATGAGCATGCTTGTTTCCCCACAGCCTTGGCAACAGAGTTGGTTGTCTAACTGCTGGAGTTCTGCCAGTTTGATAGGAGAGAAATAGCATCTCAGTGTAGTGTTATTGTGCATTTATTTTATCATTACTAAAATTGAGTACATTTTCCCATGTTTACCGTATACTGTTTGTTCATATCTCTAGCCCATTTTATGGTTACTGCTTTTTTGGCTTTATTTTTAGAAGTTCTTTGTAGGTTAGAGATATTGATAGAAATAATATTTTATCTGTAAATAAGTACAAAGTGTTTTTCTTAATGTTATTTGCCTTTTCCCCAATATGTTGGGTGTGTATGTGTTCATGTGTACATATTTTATTTTGTAGAACCAAATATACCAATTTTTTTCTTATCGGTTCTAGATTATGAATCTCAGGAAGGCTTTCTTCACTCCCAGGTTGTAAAGGAGTTCACTTGTGCTTTCTTCTTGTGCTCTGTGATTTGATTACTTGGCATTTAAATCTCTATTCATTTGGAATGTATCCTGGCATACGCGGTGAGCAATGGATCTAATTTCATCTTTTTCCATATGGCTATCCAGTTATCCCATTATTGCTTCTTAAACAGTCTACCTTTTCCCCTATGATTTGAAATGCTACCCTTATTATACTAAATTATATGTACTTACCATATTTATTTGCTATAAATTTCACATGTGAGTGGATTTGTTTCCAGATTCCATCCTGTCCCATTGCCATTGCCAATATCAAAATGATTTAACTATGGAGGTTTACTGTACATTTTAATATCTGATATGCCTACCTCCCTCTTCAGACTCTTTTTTTGTGGTATTCCTAGTTATTCGTCTTGTTTGTTCTTCCAAGTCAACTTTATCTATACTCAGAGAAAAAAATTGATGGTGCTCTTTTTGTTAATAATTTAAATTTATTTATTAGGGAGAACTGACAATTTTATGATGCCGAGTCTTCTTATTCAAGTAAACAATATGTGTTCTCACTTGTTCACAATTTTTGTCTCTTAGAAGTATAATACATTTCTTGCTAATTTTACACCTATTTTATTTTCATTTTTCCATTATAAATAGGTTATTCTCTTTCATTATGCTTTTTGTTTGTGTATATATCCACATATCTGTATCTATATAGGTTATTGGCTTTTTATGTTAAATTACTGACTTGCTAACGTTATAGTTTTATAACCTAAGTCCTCGTACTGTTTCACTGATACTTTTCCCATTTTTATTATGAAATATATTTTAAAATATATTTTAATATGAAATTTTGTGATATATAATCTTACTGTTAATCTGCAACCAAACATAATTTTACCTCTTTCTTTTTCAGTTCTTATGCTCCTTATTCCTTTCTCTTACCTCACTGCAGCGGCTGATACCTCCAACACAAAAACATTCACTAACCGGCCCTAAACACCTATGCTGGATTATATAATTTATTGAACAAAAAAATCAGAGTGTATTTGCAAGTGCCTTTTATTCTTAAATATCCTTCCTCATCATTTGTTTTATGAATGTATAAAGGTCGGTTTTTATTATCCTTCTTCCTCTTGTGCCCGTAACTACTGTGTAAACTGCTTGAGGACAGAAATCTCTTCTTACTCAACTTTTTTTTTTTTTTTTTAATCATCTCAGAAGAGGGCCCAAATGAGGAGTTCAAATTTGTTGGACTAAACTGACTTGGATTTTCATCAAACCCTTCTATCGAATACATTGTAGAGTTTTGTTTTTTTTTCCCTGTGTCTGCAGTAAGTTCTCATTTTTCCTTCTCTCACTCACCATTTGTTATTGCTTTCCCTAGAGTAGAAAGACTCTCTCCTGTTGACCCCACATGAAACTCATCCCGGGCTCTGCCATCGTCACCTCTTATTGATGAAGTGCTTATGTCTCTAATGCCTTGTTCAGTCCCCTGCTCCCACCCATTCCTCCTCTCCTCACACTTATAATTATTTCACTCCCACCTGCAGACTCAGTAGCTTTCCAGCCGGCCTTAATTCTTTTTTAGAAAGATGTGGGTTATAAATTATCAACAGAGAAAAATGTAAATATAAAATGAATATCTTTTTCATTTTTAATTATGGAGAGATATGGTTTTATAATAAACGAATTTCTAGGTCAAAAGAAAAGTATATATATTTTTTTCTACTTGAACACTATAAAACTGATGAACACTACTCTTCAAATATATGAATATTTCAACAAATTACCCAGTGCTTCTTGTTGGAATACAGGACACTGCGGTTGTGTCATTCACGGTGTTGTAATTGGGTGAATTTCTGTTGTGGGCTCTGCGCTGGACTGGAATTTAAGTGGCAGTTGGAGGCTAAGAAATGTTTTCTAGTAATGACTGTTACTTCAGAAAGTGGATGTGAGCCCAACAAGGGTGCTTCTTACAGCAGCTGGGCACCCCAATGCGGAGGACATGTGTGTGTTCACTGCCTCTCCTCTGCCCAGAAAGATGCCCTGACTTGCTGGGCTTTCTCTCAAGGAGCTGTGTGGGGCTGCTTTGTGAGGCCAACAGCTATGGCCTTGCAGCCCAAGGACTTTCGGTTAGAATCCTGGCAGGGTTTTGCACTCGGTAAGGAGCCCACTCCTGTCCCGTAGCTGTTGGAGGTTTACGGTGACTGGCTCCCAGTGGACTGTGAGCAAATGTGAGCTCCTACCTCCTACCCGGTTCCCCGCCTCCCAGTCTGCCCTGGGTGTCGGTGAAATTTCCCATCTCAATGGGAATAGATTCAAGGGGGATACGCTGTTATTTATCCCCAAGCAGCTAATGAACCCCCCTACCCTCGCCCCTAAAGGCAGAAAAGCCAACTCCTGTGCCTTCCCAGAGGCCGAGCGACCCAGAGCTGGGGAGGCCTTGGAGATCAGTGAATGTGACCCTCTCATTTCCACATGCGGCCCAGAGAGGCCACACGGACTGCCCAAGGTCAGCGAGTTAATTATAGCGGAACAGGGGCTGCTTTGGAGGTTTCTGCCTTCCCGGTGCAGGGGCTATTCCACTCCACACCGCTGTCGTTTTACCTCTGATTGAGCAGTTCTCCCTCTGGGTGATAGAAGCCTGGAAGCAAGTGTCTCAGTGTGGCATATTATCTAAAATTAAATTTGCACAATCGCAGCCCATTCAATTCAAGAAGCTCTGAACTTGAATTCACTTGGGTCATACTTTTGCAGACAGAATTTTGGCCAAAATGAATTCTCAGCTCTGAAGACAAGCTAGAGATGCAGACGTGGCTTTGGATTTCCTTGTCAAAAAGAAACCGGTGAGACAGACACCACTCTGATCACCAGCCAGTCACATCTGACTGCCTCAGTTCCTTCAGTGAAAGCTCTCGGGTCTTTGGTGCCATCATTAGCCTGACAAGCAAGGCCCACAGTCCCACTGATAGGTGGTGTGAACATGTATTATACTTCGGGGCTCTGTCATTCTTGGGTGACAGAGTACAGAATCTATATATTAGCCAGTTACAAAATTTTTGAATTAGATACCAGGTCCTCTGAACTGGTCTTTTCAGGAGTGAAGATGGTTAGGTTCTGTATTTGGATGTACTTTGATGCTATTCTGACATTTACAAAGAGGTAGGTAGATAATGTTTTTTTTAAATCTCCGTATATGTTTCTTGTGTTCTTTCACTGATTTCAGTTTTGAAATATTTTTTAAAGATTTTATTTATTTATTTATTTATTTATTTGAGAGAGAGAGAGCTTGAGCTCTCTCAAATGGGCGGAGGAGCAGAGGCAGAGGGAGAAGCAGGCTCCCCGCTGAGCAAGGAGCCTGGTGTGGGGCTTGATTCCAGGACCCTGGGACAAATGCTCAACTGACTGGGACACCCAAGTGCCCTAGTTTTGAAATATTTCTTTTCAAAACATCACGTTAGGATTTTTTTGGGAGGGGGTGGTCTCTCCGAAGAACTCTCAGGTCATACCCAGTGTTTTAATTTGTGGATGAATAATTTAAATTGTTTTGATAAACCAGCAAATACCTTGTGAGGTCTTCAGTGGTGATGAAATAGGCAAAGAGATGTATTTCCAACAATTACCTTAGAAAGTCAGTTAAATCTGACAAACCCAGTTTTCTAGGAATTATTATTAAAATTTGTGGACTAAAAAATAAATAAATAAAAATAAAATAAAATTTGTGGACTAGATTTTGTGGATAACACTTTGAAAAAGAAAATTAAAACTAGTATTTTTATAACATTTTTAAGTTTAAGAGAAAGGTAGTGGGAGAAAGAAAACTCAGTAAGTAAAAGTAGATTTAAAAAAATTAGCTTCAGTAGTGGGTCCAGAGACCAGTGTCTGTATAATTTTCCTTAAAGTGGCTCTCCATGGAGAACATAAGTGTTTGTACATATTGAATGTTGCATGTAGCAAGCTCTAAGAAGATAAATCATATCCATATCTAACTCCTTTTTTTTTTTTTTCATTAGAAAAGCAAGAATATAGACTGGGATGTAGATTCAAGTTATTCTCTATAACTGGTAACTTGACATCGGTTTAACTGAAGGGTAATTCCCATTATGGTCACAGCCATTGAGAACTGCCTGCAACAATGTTTAGAGCGAGACTTGCAAGTGTGTCAACTGTGTCAACTGTGGGGAGCCCAGTTCCCCACTCCTTGTGTATTCTTGTGGCTGAGGCGTGGTTCTTCCCAAGGAAGCATTACCAGGGTGACAAAGAGGGCAGGAATCACAGTTGACACCATGTGTAGACACTGACTTCATAGAGGTCCCAATTATCACCTGCATGTAGTTCAGATATCTTCCTTGTCTCTTGAACACTATTGGTGCTATCTGGAATTGATCCTTCTTTTGACCGGAACAGCACTCTTTCAATGGCATTTACAAGCTATTCACATGAAAATATGGGGGAGCGAGGAAAGCTTGGAAATTGAAGAGAGTTAGAAACCAGAAGCCATGGCTGAAGATGGATTTTGAGTGAGGTGCTCACTTGGAGAGACATAGGAAACCAGAAACTGTGTTCTTGGCACAAAGAAATGGCACCCTAAGAATTGGGGAGAAATCACTCAAAGAAAGATGATAGAGACCTGAAGCCAGCATGGAGCCAGAAGAGCTGCTTGGCCCCTTCTCTTAAAATGTGACTGGGCTGGAGCACCTGGGTGGCTCAGTGGGTTAAAGCCTCTGCCTTCAACTCAGGTCA
Source organism: Mustela lutreola (assembly GCF_030435805.1). Lineage (NCBI taxonomy): Eukaryota > Metazoa > Chordata > Mammalia > Carnivora > Mustelidae > Mustela > Mustela lutreola. The sequence goes on from NC_081300.1 coordinate 45,629,498, forward strand.
TGATCCCAGAGTCCTGGGATGAAGCCCCGCATTGGGCTCTCTGCTCAGCAGGGAGCCTGCTCCCCTCCCCACTCCCCCAGCCCCCTCCTCTCTCTGGCTACTTGTGATCTCTGTCTGTCAAATACATAAATTCTTAACAAAAAACCAACCAAACAAAAAAACGTGACTGGGCCAAGCAACTCTAAATGCCTCTACAAGGCAGTGGCATCGACTTAGTCCAGCTTTTAGAAATTGCTTACCTCTATTTGTCGCTCTGGCCCAAATGTGTCAATGGGTGGCTTACAGTAGTGTTTCTGTGAGAGCAGTTCATGAATCATCTACATCAGTAACACTGGGCACAGTTAAAACGAGGGTGCCTGGGTCCCCTCCAGATCTCCTGTATCACAGTGTCTGGGGATGGGCCATAGAAACAGCATTTTCATCAGATTTCTCAAATATGCATTTAGATCGTGAGACCCATTGGAGCTATTCATTTGATATGCCCTATAATTCTTCCTCCTTACAATACCTACTAAGATTTACACAGTAATTGTATCTTATAAAGGACATTTACATATACCATCTCGTTATATCCTCACAACAATCCTATAGGATATTATTTTCCAATATTACAAATAAGTGAATTATGGCTTAAAACTTTTAAGTGTTTTTGCCAATAGCCAACATACAAGTAGTGGCCTTGGAACATAAAACATGGTCTGTGAATTTCAAATTCGATGCCATTTCCATCAGAGGGTCTCACTCCCTTGATCTGCTTGTCTTGAGATTAGGTGAAGTGTCACCATGTGTGTGGGCCTTAGTCCAGACCTTGGGGCTGGAGTTTACCGTAACCGAAGGCCAAGGATGCGGGAGAAAATAAACAGCCTCAGGAGCACAGGTCTTGAAAGTTCAAACCTATAAACCTTAAAGGAATGGGAAATATTACTCCTATGAGGCTTACAGTGGTTCTTTGTTCCATCGGAGCAAATTACACAGTGATAACACGAATTGATGCAAATTCAGTCATCAACCTTTCAGGGGCTGCTATTCAATAATATGAAGTACCTTTTACTCCCCGCCCCCCCCCCTTTTTCTCTTTTGTTTCCGTTGTCCTCCTCTGGGCCATTTTGTGGCTTATTTATACTTCCATTCCTCTCGTGCCGAGAAAAGGGTGAGAAAGGAAATAAAACTGAATGAATATTGGTGTCCGTTAGCAGCTCGGTGAAAAAGCAGTTGCAACTATCACTTATATCACATTTTGGAATTATTTGTGTGTTCCAATTACCCATGTAGTCTGCATTCCCTATTATCCCTGATAAGTATTACATTACGGGATCGACATGGTCTCTCGGTAAGCGTATCGCTACTTGTTCAGTGCAATTGGCTGCGGCAATTCATGACTTTTTTAGACAAACACAGCATGAATGATCTCAAACCAACTCTCAGTTATTCAAGGGTTAATGATCCAAAGTGTGAGTTTTACAAGCACTTTGCTTCTTCCCTGTCTCCCTCCTGTTCTCTAGCTTTAGGTCATTTGGTTGCTTATTAGCATCTCCACCAGAGAATATTTAAGTTAAATTAAACTCAAACTAATCTTTTTCACTATGGTAGTGGCTTTTGATGTAAGCTATAATGAGAGAAGGAGGTAAAAAAATATAGTATTTTTTCTTTTTATTTTAAATTAAATTTCCAGTCTTACCCCTTTCCTTCATTAACACGGAAAAACTAGAGTTAGCTTTAGCGCTCTTGTGGAATTATGGTATTCAGGTCTTGTCATTTTCACAAATGTTTCATTGAGCTACTAAGGAAGTGGGACGAAAATGCTTCACTTGGAGAAAGTGTACAATACAAATTTCACTGATAGACAGAGGGTTGAGAAAAACAACTCTAAATTGTCCAATAACCTGTCCAAGCAATTTAGCGTGGTGTGGAAGTCGGGAATTAGCACCTCAAATGGATGACTTCGAGTTTCATCTTTTCTCCCTTTTTCTGTTCACCCTCTGTCGGAGGTGTTAATGAACAGTGAAGTGGTCAAAAGGTAGGCAGTAGCAGGCAAGAGAGAAAAGCCTGGTGATTACCCTCCAAACAGATGAAAGACAGCCAAATGTACTTTTCTTTCTCTTCCTTCAGGTTTCCAAGAAACTTCTCTTCCTCTTGGTCAAGCTGGGAGGACTCTGCCTGACTCAGTCTATTGCCAGTATGCTGGGGTCACCTAGAGAAAGTCCTGCTGTCCCCTCCGTGTCTTTAAAGGCTAAAGGCAAGTGTCCAACCGCTTCAGAGGGACCAGAATGTTCTCAAGTATGTAGAAGCAGCTATACCTTCTTATTCAGCCAGGACTCTATATTATGTTACAGGATCGTATAAATTAGCACGGATTTAGCTATCAGGCATAAGGAATACGTTTTCTAGCAGGGGTACTTGGGTGGAACTCGCTCCATCTCTTTTTGAACCCATTTTCTTCTTTCTATAAGCTATAATAGAGGGAGATACAGGAATCATGCAGGCTCTGAAGAATCCAGAACGAGGCAGAGGTCCGTAATCTAGAAAAGTATTCACAACTTCTACCAAAGAAGTGCTGAGATACATGACAGAAACCAGCTCTGGCTAATTTCCAGAGATGCATATTGTATAAGAAAGAAGGCCAGTTGGAATGGAATACCGTTTGGGGCTCCTTCTCAGTCTAGAGTTCAATCAAGCAACATTGCAGACCACTCTTGGATTTTTTTATGCATTTACAATTTCTTGATTGTGTCATAGTCTACATCTATTCAAGAATTCCTTATTTTAAATATGAAATTCTATCATTACTTTCGAAAAGATAAAGTAGAACTATATTAGAAAAATAAAACTCTATCACCGCATGACCTATAGTTAATTGTAGACTAGCTTGCTGTGCTCACACTTGTCTGGGAAAACATATTTCTGTAAGATGATTAACTTTATTTTTTTTTAAGATTTTATTTATTTATTTTAGAGTGAGTGAGTGAGTGAAAGACAGAAAGCACGATTGGGGGCAGGGAGAGGGAGGAGCAGACTCCCCGCTAAGCAAGGAGCTCAATGAGGGGTTTGATCTCAGGACCCCAAGATCATGACCTGAGCTGAAGGCAAATGCTTAACCAACTGAGTCACCCAGGTGCCCAATGAACTTTATTTTTTAAGACTTTAAGGATGAAGCTTTTCTCTTTCTCCCTGCATCAATAATGTATTTGTTTTGCCTCATCTTATTAAGCTCTAAAGTGGGCAATAATGGCAGGCATATTTGAGAGTTCCTTGACCAGTAGCATAAACATGATAATACAGAAGGTTTTATGTCTCAGGGATAACTTGAGAGTGAATAATAATCAAAGCATTCAGCCCAGTACAAGAAAAGTAATATTGTGTGGACTTCACACCACATGATTTTAATAAATCTAGACCATGTTTCCATGGTAAGTGGATCCCCAAAGCCCAGGCAACAAAAATATTAGTGCTTCCTCTGAAAATAAAGTTAACAATATCTAACAAACATACGATTTAATCCATTGTCACTGTTTTTTTTTTTAAGATTTTATTTATTTATTTGACAGACATAGATCACAAGTAGGCAGAGAGGCAGGCAGAGAGAGAGGAAGAAGCAGGCTCCCCGCAGAGCAGAGAACTCGATGCGGGACTCGATCCCAGGACCCTGGGATCATGACCTGAGCCGAAGGCAGAGGTTTTAACCCATTGAGCCACCCAGGCGCCCCCATTGTCACTGTTTTATAGAAGAATTTAGTTGTGGGGAAACACAGTTGGGGGAAAATGTCTGCTTTCTTTAGGATGTGCTATCCATCTTCCTCAGACCCAGAAATTACATCCTAAATAATTAAAATAACAAGGCACCTGCACTGAGACTCCAGCTAAACTGTCTTAATAGTGGGAATCTGGACAGTCCGTGAAAGGGACTGATGGCCGCCAAGGATAGAATTAAACTTCCTTTCACATAGCAGACTGTTGGGTTTAGAATCATTTTCTTTATGGCTTTTCCTAATGATCCTGGAGGAAGAAAGTCCATCCTTGTCCCAAAATATTCATCCGGATACCATGCAAAATAAGATAAGGCAGTGATAAGACGGTCTGACCTTGGTGTTAACTCCTGGCAGTTAAAATTCTGTCCTTGTAACAGGAATTCTAATTTACTCTTCGCATCACAGATGCAAACGCGTCAGATATTAAACAAGTGAGGATTACCCTGATGCCCTGCTTTGCAGGCTTCCTTTGAAGACTCCAGGGGATATAAGGCATTTAGCTGTTTCCTTTCTTTCCCTCTGGAGGCATCTGGCTAAGTCAGGTGGAGCACATTCCACACACTCCCATTTATTACACGCTCTCTTCCTGCACTGGTTTTTCCCCCTTCCACTACTCTGTCTTTCTTGGCCTTTGCCAAACATCTTTATTCAGAATCCAACACTGTGTTTGTTTCTGGAATTTCCATCAGGATAAAGAAGAGAAGGACAGACTCATGTCAGGAACACTCCCTGAAAACCTGGAAGTCTCTGATTGTGTACTACACACACACACACACACACACACACTCACACACATGTATGTGTGCAGCTGCTGGTGGCCACCCTCACCGCATTCTCCTGCTTTACACATCCAATGCTGATAAAGGCCTTCTTTTGCTTGAGGAGTGTAATTTATTTAGCCGTGCCCCGAATATAAATCACATTTACCTCTCTCCAGAAGACAGGCAACTTGCTTTTCAAGGATGTCATAAAGAGGAAAATAGAGCTGGGTTCAAAAGTACCAAAATACTTGTTATTCTTTTTTTTTTTTTTTAATTTTTTTTTAATTTTTTATTTTTTATAAACATATATTTTTTATAAACATATATTTTTATCCCCAGGTCTTTGAATCACCAGGTTTACACACTTCACAGCACTCACCAAATCACATACCCTCCCCAATGTCCATAATCCCACCCCCTTCTCCCCAACCCCCTCCCCCCAGCAACCCTCAGTTTGTTTTGTGAGATTAAGAGTCACTTATGGTTTGTCTCCCTCCCAATCCCATCTTGTTTCATTTATTCTTCTACCCACTTAAGCCTCCATGTTGCATCACCACTTCCTCATATCAGGGAGATCATATGATAGTTGTCTTTCTCTGCTTGACTTATTTCGCTAAGCATGATATGCTCTAGTTCCATCCACGTTGTTGCAAATGTCAAGATTTCATTTCTTTTGATGGCTGCATAGTATTCCATTGTGTATATATACCACATCTTCTTGATCCATTCGAGAGTTACGTGGACAATCTGAACTTCTTAAGAATAACAAGTATTCTTAAGAAGTTCAGATTGTCCACGTAACTCTCGAGGACACAAAGCAGAACCCCAGGAAAAGGCATACAAGTTCTCTCTAGGATGTAGCTTTCGTTTTGCCAGTCACCTAGCTGGATTCCCAGCCAACTTATAATAACGGTGTAAGGAGTGTATTTTCTCTGTGGATTGTGGGGAACAACCAGAGCCAGTGAGACAAGACCAGACGGCTGAGGGTCAAGGGCTTCCAGGATAGACCTGCCATGATGCGCATCTGTAGCCTCTCTCTTCACTTCTGCAGTCCACGTTCTACTTAGCATCCTTTTCCCATTTCTGTCACCTGTAGGCTTTCTGCCTGTGTCAGCCTTGGTAGCCCATGGTGAGCAGGAGGAGGAGGGAAGGGAGACTGCTCTCTGCAGAGTCTAGCAGCAACCTTCTTCCTAGAAATGAAGCAGCAGGAGCATGATGAGAACATAGGTGGCTCTTGGAAAATACTATGTTTTTTCTCTTCTCTTCATACAGGATTTTCTTCCTGTTAATGTGCTTCTAGAGGGTAAGAAAAAGTTCCAAGCCCCAGTACCCAGCCCTTGCCATGAGAAATCACATACATTTTTCTCTACTGATTTATTTACCTCTGATAATTTATTTGGATTATTTTTGCCTTTTGTAATCATCTTTTTAGAAAACAAATGCCCAAGATTTTAAAATATCAAAAGAGGACAAAAGGATACATAATGAGAAGGGTCCTGGTCTCATCTGCCCTACCCAGAAACAACTATGATTACCAATTGTTTATTCTTCCAGAAACAGTCTTTGTGAGTACATATTTATATCTAAGATATTGTGTGTATGTCTAAATTTACAAGCCTTACCTTAGGTCAGGCGACTGGGGTGGTTAGGGGAAGGGGAGCCAAGGGTCCAGCCCCTTATTATGGTTTTATGTAGCTGGTGGGACAGCCCAGAGGCAGAGGCTGCAGGAGTTACCCCAGTGGGGTAAGAGCTGCTTTTGCTGTTCTTGTTTAGAAAACAAACTCTGTGTGTGTGTGTGTGTGTGTGTGGTGTTTATATATATATATTTATTTGAGTAACAGGAGTGAATGCCTGCATATATACTACTCGTCTTGCTTTTTTTTTCCACAGAACAAAATAACTTGAAGTTCATTTGATATCTGTATATATAGAAATATCACATATGATGGACATATTGTCATTATGGCTTTTCAAATGACAAGACTGGGAGGGAAGAAGGAAGAAAGGGAAGAAGGAAAGAAGGAAGAGAGGATGGGAGGAAATAGGAAGGTAGGAGAGAAGGAGGGAAGGAGAAATGGAGGGAAAAATAAGCACCCCAACTATTTATGGTCGCTATTTGTCAGCTTTGACAAAAACAGGGAACATCTATCACTTCTCTCTTGTGGACAGAGGACAGTGACAGTGGGTTTGACTTTGTTGCTGCTGCAAAACCTAAATTTATGGTTTCCAAACCCAGTTTCATCCGTTGCTTTCTGTATTAAGGGCACTCGAGGTCCAGGGCAGCCTCCAGCATCCTCTCGAAGGAGACGTGGAGCCGCTTCTCCCCGCTTCACTACGCAAGAAGGCCACACGCGAGGACGAGTGGCTGCTGTGGCTGCTTTTGCAACCCCACATCCGGGCCTCTCACTGGGCGAAGGGGTCAGTCTTCAGCTAAGGATGCAGGAGCAGGTGCATGTTGTTTCCTAGCCATCCTCTGTCATGAAAGGAAACTTTCTGTCCGTCTTTCTCTCCATGCCAGCAGAGACCAATGGGAAACAAGAGCCCACCGTGAAAAGTGTAGTTTGTTCTGATTTCCCGGCCCATGAGCATCATCACAAGGGGAAGGGAAGAGAGGACAACAGGCCCGTGTTCTGAAGAGGCACCAGCAGGACAAAGGTGAGACCCAGGTCATGGGGCCCAGCTCTCTATTTGGCATCCCAGCCACAGGACGCGCCCTCACACAGGAAGTGTGGGCAGATAGGGAGCGCTGAAGCTAAGACTTGCAGACCCTTTATGTTACCCGACCCGTGGCCTGGGTGGTTCTCCATCCTGGGCCCTTGACCGCAGGACCTCTATTGCTCTGCAGTGGGCGTTTTCTCCACCACGTTGCGCTGTTCCCCACTGAGCAGTGTGAAGCCAACCATCGGCCATCAGAAGATGACCAGTAAACAGTCAGCGGCAGAGGCTAGGGACATGGCTCAGGGGAGTGGGGAGGACGGGAACCTTATCTCCATCATCTGCTACTCTGGATGTATTTAACCTCCGTGCCTCAGTCTGCTCATCTATAAAATTCCAGTGACCCTTATAGGGTTGCTAAGACGAAGAAATAAAGTGAAATGGAGAGCTGGCTGGTGCTTAAGAAGTCTATCATGAAGTAATCTCAGTCCTGGAAGGGAGGTAACTTTAGGTCATTGTGATTTGACTAAAGTAAATATTCCAAACACATTGTTACCCTCAGTCATTTCTGAGACTCTCCCAGTGCTTCCAGAACATCGCTGTGTGTTCCTTCCATGAACTTGGGCCTGGCTGACGGTGCCAGTATGGGGTACGCTGTCCTAAGTCAGCACACAGGCCCCGGCTCAGACAGAGATGACACTGACTCCTTCTCCTACCCTTAGTCGGGGCACCTTGGACAAGGGGCGGTTCTTCCTCCCCTCCATCTTCTCATCTGAAAACTTAGGAGGGTGATGGAGTTGGGAGTGCCGAATGAGGTAGGGTGCATGAAAGCAATGCATCTTGACGAGCACACAGTAAAGGTTCAATGAAATGGTAGGTTTCAGGCAGCCACTGACCCCCAGAATTTCAGAGCCTGAAAGATTCTTGGAGATCATCCAGTAAACTTCCCACTTCATATTGTCGGTGAGAAACCACATCATGGAAACATTGAAATTCAGCAGACAGTAGGGAGCCAGTGAGCTGTAGAATCAGGTCTGGGACCCTGGGGTTCTGCGACCCAGGCACGGGCTCTTCTACCCCTGCAGTTTTCTCGCTCATGGCTGAGGGTATTTGTTCTATCCCCATTAGGGACTCTGTCCTTCAAATTTGTCTGAAACCTTGGGCAACCAATAGATTGTTTGAAAAGTTGTAAAACTCAAGGCTAGGCACTGAATTCTGTTTGACATCCCAAGGTCTTGGCTGATTTTTTTTTCCCCAAACACATTTTCTTTTCTCCTGCGAGTTCCTATCAGCTTCTCCATCCCTTCCTTGCCTCAGAAAGCCCAAACACCCTCCCTCCCCCACTGCCCTTATTTTATTTAACTACGGTCTGTAGTGAAAACCCTCTTCTCTCAAGTGAAATGAAGCAGCTGGCACCTTTAGGGCTCTCATATTATCATTATTATCATTTAACATTTATAAGTGTGCACAGTATGCTAGACACTCTAACATACAGTGGTGAGGATCTTGCCATCTAAATTAGACACAGATAGATCCACATAAAAGAGAAAAAGAGAGGCAGGGGGTGAGTGGGAAGTGGATGAGGCAAGGGAAAAAGTCAGGGTCGCTGCCACAACACTGCAAACTCTTGCTGAGCCAATGGCTGTGGAAGACTTAGGAAGACATATCCAATTTTTCGCAAAGTGATATAAAATTGCCCCTAAAGGGATTGTGTGAAATACCAGGGTTTGGTTTTTTGCTTTTTGTTGTTTTGTTTTGTTTTGTTTTTTCCCCCTCTATTTCTGCCAGAGAATTTCTGGAAAGCACCTTCTCGGGAAGAGAAGTTTTCTAAATCTGCTCTCTGAGCTTTCCCTCCTCTCCCCCCCAACCCCCTCCTCATGCACTTTTGGTTTGAACTCAGAGAACAGCAGGGAGGCAAGGGAATGAAGTGTGGGGCAGCCGGCATGTCTAATTCCGTGACAGACATGCGCTGAGTCTAAAGGCCACCCCTGGAAGCATCTTTGATCTCTGGAGCCCACTATGCATTCTGTTTCCCCTCCACGGGGTCAGTGCCCTGGTCCGCCCCAGCCTCCCGAAAACCCCCCCGCCCCCACAGGTAAGCGGCCCCTTCTGTTAAGTCCAGTGCCGCCCCTGAGGACAATTTCATTCTTGTAGTTCATCCTGGCTCTCCAAAATGGTTCCTTTTCCTCCCGTTCCTTATTTTTACGGCAAGCATTTACTTCTTAGAACTTGAGCGTGGCGAGTGACCCCCTCTAGCCGTGCAGCGTGAAGTCAAGTAAATTCAACATAATTAGAGAGGAATCAATAATTGAACAAATTAATGAAAGAAGGCAAAAAGTAAACTTTTAAACATTTATTTTATAACTAGAAGTTTTGACCTCTTAATCCACGAAAGGTATTTTGCATGTTGCCTCCCTCCCCCACCCCCTGCTCCTCTGAAAAGAATACATTTTAATACACTTAATACACTTTAATACACTTCTGTAGCCTCTTGTCCATCAAAGTTGCCCACAGGCTGCCGAGAGGGCCCTCCCAGGAAAGGAGAGGAGCCCGGCCAGTAGCCCAGAGTTCTAGCATTCTTAGGTGTAGCGGGCTACTTGGTTTTCTCTCTTTAACAGTTAAACAGCAAATAAAAACCTAGAGTCCCCTTCAATGGGAGCTAAGACACAGGTCCAGCAAAAACGCATCCTAATCCTTCAAGGAACTCAAAACACACCTAAGACTTCTTCCATTGAAAAAAATAAGTAGTCTCTTCCCACGGCTAAATAGGTGGCAAACGTGACAAATGATTCAGGAGCGCAGGGACCAGAATAAAGGGCCTCTTGCTGGGGCGCGCACCTGGAGCGCACAGAGCTCCAGAGCAGTGGGAAAGGCGCTGCAATTTAAGCAAAGGGGGACAGCTCTTCCCACTTTACTTTTTCCCTGCTAGGTACATTGTCCGCCCCAGTCTTTCCTCTTTTTTGATTCCAGGACCTACGATGGTTTGATACTGGAACATTCCTTGCACGTTCTTTTTAAACTAAACCAAACCCTGAACGACAAGTCCTTGAAAACCAGGCATGGCCTGACGCCGTGATTCTGGTCCGCCAAGAAGGAGGCACCAAATGCAGTAAGATCCACTGCTGCACCTGCGGGGGCGTGCAGAGCTGGGGGAGCTGACATCTGTGGCGGGGAACAGCGGAAGGAAGGTTTGGGTAGAAGGAGGTCCAACAGAGAGGAGCGTTCAGGGAGGTTTGGCCAGGTTTCCATGGAGTCCTTGAGCCCGTGTTGCTCCGGGGAGGAGCGTCTCCAGCCTTGAGCCTGCCTTGAGCCTCCTGGCCATCATTGCATGGATGCTGCCCGCTAGAGGGGTGCTGAGTCCACGAGGGGAACAGTTCAGGCCATCAGCCCGTGACGCGCCACTTGGCGGGAGCTCTGAGCTACGCATTTTGGTCACAACTGCCTTACTTGACTTCATTCCCAGAAGCAGTCAAGGGCGAGTAGGGCAGAGAGGTCTTGACCCGCAAGGCAAGTGCGGCTTTTAGCGTGGTTTTATACCAGCAGCTCGCATGTATGCATGTGCCAGCGACTGACTATTGTTACCAGGTTAGACATCCCAGAAATCCTACAAGGCTAGTCTTACTAACTTGTTTTACAGACAAAATTAAGTCTTAGAACACTTACGGTCACACAGCAACTGTTGGGATTGCCAGAATTCAAGGCTGACTCTCCATTCCAAAGCCGTTACATGCATTCCCACTGAAATCACTCCTTGATCCAAACAGTCTGTAATGTAGTTAATTACTGCTAAGTACTAAAGTCGTGTTATTTCCATATAGCCTATGACTAGAGTAGAAACCTCTCCTAAAAATCACATAAGACCTTGTGCTCACCCAAGAAATTGGCTTGGGAAACTGCTTTGCTCCTGCTCACCAGATCCCTCCAATTTCTGAAGAACCAAAATAAAATCTTTGTCTGTTTATTCAAGCTCTGCCTTAAGGAGAGTTTCTCAAAGGCTCACAAACTCTAACCAGGACCTGGCAGCAAAGACCCAGTCTCCCAGATGCTTACTGTGCTAAGAAACAAAAGCAGCAGTAAAAATTTTGCAAAGCTCCCCAACACTGGTATTAATCAGTGACATCAGGTACGCCTACATGTCTATGACACCCATTAAAATATCATTGTTCCCTGAGAGTTAAAAGTCCAAATGGGTGCTGTTCAAATTTTACTAAAGAGATATTAAAACAACAAGCCTGTAGAAACCAAGTTAGCTCATTACAAAGAAAAAAGTACAACCAAATCTCCATATGAACATGTCGAAATCTGTCATAGCTGGTGGAGAATAGGACTCTGACATTACACAGTTGAAAAGCCTAAAAGGACGTCGTCAACTTTGACAGGCCTAAAACGCAGCACCCACACACCCCTGCATGCAAATGGTACATTTTCTATTAAAAAAAAAAAAAAAAAAAAAGGCCTTTTTTTTTCCCCACTAGATTTTCCACTCTCAGTCTTTAGAAATGATCTCAAGTCAAAAATATATAAAGAAAGAAAGCTTTTCAGCTCTAATTTCCTGCTAGTTTGTGAGACTTGGTTTGGCAAGAATGGCACCCAAAATGACAAGAAACCCAAGGAACCTGCTTGGTTACATTCCACAACCCACTAAGGACAAGGATTTTAATGCCACTATCACTCTCATTTTAGAAGGCTTCTAGATTTATCAAGGGAGCATTCTCAAATTTAAAAAAAATTAATTTACACAACAGGTTTATTTGCAACTAATCACCCCCAGCCATATCTTTTCAGAAAAGCATCTCATTTCTTTATGTAGCAATTGTAATGTATGAGAAGACCCATTCCTAAAGGCCACCCAAAGGGTCCTAGGATAAGCCTGTCCCATTCATGCTTCAACACAATTAGGGACAAAACATTGGAAATGGCTGTCCGGCACTAAATAGCTAATAGTTTAGGCACTAATTTCCCTCATGAAGAGGGCAAAAGAAAAGTATCTATATCATATCAAAAAGCTTCCATTAATCATGTGGTTTAAATAAAAAGAACCAAGGCGTTTGTCCTCCTATTTTTCAATTCTGCCTCTGTGTGGAAGGACCAATGAATCCCCATAAAATATTGGTCTGCTGGATCCACCATCCCGCACACATGGATTGACTGCCAACCTGGAATGCACCCCAGGAAGGAGCATCACGTTACTGGGAGTCACTTAGTGGCTCAACAGAGTCAGTGTTTATTTAACGGTTATAGAATGAAGTTCAAGCTCTAGCTCAGTATGCAAGTTTCCCCGTAATGTGGCCCCAACCTACCCTTGCAGGCTTTTCTCTCATTCAACGACCTCCTAGGCCTGTGCTGTCTCATATGGTAGGCACAGTTTATATGTGGCTATTAAGCAACTGAAATGTGGCTCCTCCAAGCTGACATGTAAACTGCAATCTACATGCCAGATTTTGAAGGCTTAGCACCAAAAGTAAAAGGCTGTAAACTATTTCAGTATTTTTAAGCTGGCTACACACTGAAATGATGATATTTTGGATACAATGGGCCACTGAGAATAAGTTACAAAATTAATTTCAAGTGTTTCTTGTTCATACAGCTTGTAGAAAATTTAAATTTGACATGGTTTTGGTTATATTTCTCTTGGGGCTGTTAGACTTTGAACTTTGCCCCCGCACTGCCCACACCATGTTTTCCACATATTACAGTCATCTTTACGATCGTTTTCTCATTTAAATGCTATCTGTCCCTCAAGCCTCTGCTCTAATCTTCAGTTCTCTTAGTCAGTCGTGATAACATCCTCTTTGGAAAACCTCTTTGACTCTGTACATCTCCTACAGCATTTGTCACGATGTGATTTGTTTTACACTATCCGTGTGTACATTGTAATGTGCTTCACTCCATTCCCCCAGCTGCTATATTGTAGCTCCTTGAGGGCAACTACCATGTCTGAATCATGGTATCCATGACTGATTTTTCCCACCGTGTCCAGTACCATATCTTGCACAAGGAAGATCGTCAATAAATATTTATTAGGGGAATAATAAATGGATGGATGGATAAATGCATGAATGAAGAAATGGATGTATGAATTAAGACAGTGTTGTGTTGGCAAAAACACAGATACACAGATGAGGTGCATCAAGGTGGCTTAGCCAGTTGAGTGACCAACTCTTGATCTTTGGCTGAGGTCATGATTTCAGAATTGCAAGACTGAGCCTTGCTTTGGCTCCAAGTTCAGTGCAGCATCTACTTGCCATTCTCTCCCTCTCCCTCTCCCCCTCCCCCCAACTCTCACACTCTCTCCATTTCCCTGTTTCTCTCTCTCTCTTTCTCTCAAATAAATAAATAAATAAATAAATAAAATCTTAAAAAAAAAAAAAGAGTATAAACAGAGCTTAATGGAACAGGATAGAGAGCCCATAAATAAAACACACAAATAGAGTCAACTGATTTTTGACAAAGGTATGAAGGCAATTCAATGGAAAAGAATAATCTTTCAACATATGATGCAGGAACAATCGAATGTTCATACATTAAAAAAATTAACCTAGACACTGACATTATAACTCTCACAAAAATGAACTCAAAATTGATGGTAGACATGAGTGTAAGATGAAGAACTATACAACTTCTAGAAGAAAAGAGGATAAATTTACATCATTTTGGGTTTGATGATTATTTTTCAGCTACAACACCAAAAGCCTTACTCATGAAAGAAAAACAATTGTAAGTGGAACTTTATGAAGAATTAAAAAAAAAAAAAAAAAACCAACTATGCTCTGTGAAAGACAGTTTAAGAGAATGAAAAGACAAGTGATGGGCTGGAAGAAAATATTTGCAAACTACATCTGATAAAGGATTTACAACTAAAATATACAAAGAACCATTAAAACTACACAATATAAAAGTAAAACTCCAATTAAAAAACAGGCATGGGGACGCCTGGGTGGCTCAGTTGGTTAAGCAGCTGCCTTTGGCTCGGGTCATGATCCCAGCGTCCTGGGATCGAGTCCCACATCGGGCTCCTTGCTCGGCGGGGAGCCTGCTTCTCCCTCTGCCTCTGCCTGCCACTCTGTCTGCCTGTGCTCGCTCTCTCCCCCCCTCTCTCTGATAAATAAATAAAATCTTTTAAAAAATTAAAAAAATAAAAAATAAATAAAAAACAGGCATGAACTCTGAATACATACCATAGACGGCAAGTAAGTACGGAAAGACACTCTCGGCTTCATTCATCAGCAGATGAATGCAAATGTAAGAAGGATACTTTATTCCTTATACAGAAATAGCTAACAGTGGGTCATAGATCTAAATGGATCTCAATATACAAAATGCTTAGAAGAAAGAGGAAGTACATCTCCATGACCATGAATTAGGCAATAATTTCTTAGATATGACACTAGCAGCAAAAGGCACAGAAATGGAATACTTAAGTTTGCCTTTATTGAAATTAAAAACTTTTGCTCCTCAAAGAGTAGCATCAAGAAAGTGAAGAAACAATCGAGTTGAGGAGAAAATGTTTGCAAATCATATAAACGGTAAGGGACTTGTTCATAAAACATGTAAATAAATCTTAAACTCCACAATAAGAAAGACAGATAATCCAGTTTTAAAATGGACAAAGATTTGAACAGACATTTCTCTAGCACAAAATATATACAACTAGCCAAGCACATGGAAAGATAATAAAAATTACCCAGGAATAGCCAGTCAAACACAGTGAGATATCACTTCACACACACTAGCCTGGCTATAATCGAAAACAAATCACAAATCAAATAACAAATGTTGGTAACAAGGTAGAGAAGTTGGAACATTTACATATTGCTGGAAGGAATGTAGAATGGTGCAACCACCTTGGAAAACTATCTGTAAGTTCTTCAAAAATGTAAACGTGCCCTCTGGGGATAAAAATATATCATATATTTATAAAAAATAAAAATTTAAAAAAAAAGAAAGAGAAAAAAAATGTAAACGTGGGCCTGTTAGCAATTCCCCTCCAAGTATATATCCAAAAGAACTGAAAACATGTGTTTAAATCAGTACTTCTATATCAATGCTTATTAATTACATAATTGATTACATATTGATTACAACATTGGTAAATATTTACAATGTTTATAGAATGCCAGCAGCCTTATGCAAACTAAGCAAGAAGCAGAAAGAACCTATATAACCATCACTTAATGGATAAACAAAAGGTGGTATATCCATACAATGGAATATTAGCCTGAAAAAAGAAGGAAATTCTGACACATGCAACAATATGGAAGAACTTTGAAGACATTTTGTTAAGTGAAGTAAGCCACTCACAAAAGGACAAATACTGTATAATCCCACTTTGTGAATTCATAGATTCATGAGACAGAAGTTAGGCTGCTGGTTGTAGGGGTTAGAGAGAGAGACTGAATGAGGAATTATTGTTTAATAAGTACACAGTTTCAGTTTTGCAAGATGAAAGTTCTAGAATTGGATAATGGTGATGGTTGCAAAACAGTGTGAATATACTTAACACCACTGAATTATAAACTCAAAAATGGTTAGGATGATAAATTTTATGTTATCTATACTTTACCACAATTAAAAAGAACTTAAAGCTACACAGTATATGATTACATTTATATGATGTTCTTGGAAGGGCAGAACTACAGAGATGGTTAACAAATCAGTGGTTGCCAGGGGTCCTAGGGAGGCGATGTTGGGGAGGTTATAGTTGTAAAGATGAAGTCTGGCCGATTTTTTAGGCATTAGAAATAGTTAAGAGTCTGTTTTTGGGGGGTGCCTGGGTGGCTCAGTCGTTAAGCATATGCCTTTGCCTCAGGTCATGATCCCAGGGTCCAGGGATCAGGCCCCGCATTGGGCTTCCTGCTTGGAGGGGAAGCCTGATTCTCCCTCTTCCTCTGTTTGTGTTCCCTCTCTCACTGTGTCAAATAACTAAATAAAATCTTTAAAAAAAAAAATCTGTGTATGATACAGTCATAGTGGATATATGATACTATGAGTTTGTCAAAACACATGGAACTTTAAAACATAAAGACTGAATGTTAATACATGCAAATTTAAAAAATCATTTAGAAGGTTGGGGGATCCCAGAATGGAATGCAAACTGTGATATGAGAATCCAACTGAATTACAAATGTATGGAAGAACCTTAGTGAAAGTAGGGGAGGTGGGTGGAGGTACCGACCTATGTAGATTTAGAAATAAGTAGAATCCATAAGACTAAAGGCAGAAGGAGTTGGACGTAAGTACTGTACTCCAGCCGATGAAATCATTTCACATGAAGATATGGATTAATAATTCTGATGCCATTATACATATATGCTGGAATTGAACAATTAATTAATGGAGAACCATCATTGGTAGGACTCAGGTTTTTCAGTGTTGGAGTATGACTATGCTGATAAGCAAGGGAGGAAGAAAGAATGATCCAGGTGGTAATGGATTAACTGGAAACATCAGCATGGACTTAGGGTTAACTTCCCATAAAAGGCACATAGTTACAAAGAAAAGTATTTACAGAGTTGTGATGCATGTGGGTCAGCGTACACACATATACTTCTTTGCTCTGTCCTCTGAGAGGGCCTAAAAATCAACCATGTTCCAGTAGCAACAAGCATACTTTGTCCAGATCTTTGTTTCTGCAACCTTCCCAACAAGGGGAACCAGACATCCCTTGAGAAAAATGGCTGATTCTAGAAGCAAGAGCAGGACATGTACAAGATGAGATGAGAGGATCTTGTAGGACCAGAAAGAAAGTGAAGAGAATGGATGGGAAAAGAAAAAAACCGACAATGATAGGGATATGTCAAACTGCAGGAGCCCCTGGGAGCCAAAGTTGGAACAATTTGAGCAATAAAATAAATATACAACCTAAAATATAAAATAATATCCCTAAGTCCATACTGATGTAAGTAGATGACTGAGTAAATATGCAATGAATCAGCAGGGTTCCACATAATTTATAAAGATACTCGGCCTTCAAGAAGGTGGAACATAAGTACCCACTCTAATATGAGCTGCATATTGTGATTTCTTTTGAAGGAATGCAGTATGAGAAATGAGAAAAAAGAGTAAGTTTGCATGGAGGAAATCTGACAAATACTACTCCAGCCAGGTAATCAGGACTAACATCAACACATTAACAAGGTGGACATGTTGACGGTATGGACCTGTGATGTCATGTCATGTGATAAGAGCGGCATTTTACCTTTACGGTCTTCTCCAAATTCACAATCCCAAATAATCATGAAAAAAAAAAAAAACAGATAAACTCAAGTAGAGGGTCATTTTATAAATGATCAGTACTCCTCAAAACTATCAAGGTCATTGAAAACAAGAAAAGTGTGAGAGGGGCGCCTGGGTGGCTCAGTGGGTTGAGCCGCTGCCTTCGGCTCAGGTCAGGATCTCAGGGTCCTGGGATCGAGTCCCGCATCGGGCTCTCTGCTCGGCAGGGAGCCTGCTTCCCTCTCTCTCTCTCTCTCTCTCTCTGCCTGCCTCTCCATCTACTTGTGATTTCTCTCTGTCAAAGAAATAAATAAAATCTGTAAAAAAAAAAAAAAAAAAAGAAAAGTGTGAGAAACTTTCACAGCCAAGAGGGGGCCAAGGAGACATGGTGACTAAATGTATATGGTGACCTGGATGGGATTCTGGAAATAGAATAGAAAATAGAATAGGGACAATAGAAAAGGTACATTTGGTAAAACTAAGGAAATCTAAGTAAGGTATAGGATTTAATGTATCAATTTTGGTTCATTAATTGCAACAAAAATACCACTCAAATGTACACTTCTAATAATGGGGAATTAGGTATCGGGTATATGGGAACTCTGTACTGTCTTCGCAATTTTTCTTGAACTATAAAACCATTCTAAAATAAAAAGATCACTAAAACATGTTAATGGATTAAGGATGTCTTCTAAGCCTTTGAAGAGGCAAGCAAACGTTGAATTTTTCATGGTGTATGAAAGTTATATCTGTCAGACCCCTCCCCTGCCCATCACAGCTCTTTGTTTTGGAAAAGATACTTCACTAACAACCACATTTTTCTTCCCAATTATAAGTTGATCTATCCCTACTCCTATCCCTATCATCAGAGAGAATTAAAACTCAGTCATCACCACTTTCTGCTCTCCTTAACTATACTTTTCCTCCTACTCTTTCCCACATCCTGCAAAGTTCTGTTTTCCATAACACCCGGATCCCTAAAATTCCCAGAAGAAAACTTATACTTCTTCCATTTTGGTAAACAAATATGAACAATACCTAAATCACCTAGGAAAAAAAATATTTAATTCCAAATCCACATACAGCACAATTCTCTTGGCTTCCAGAACAAAAGGCTTCCCCGCATAACCTGTAATCTTGAGCATCTGAAAAACATCAGTAAGATTATTTTTTCACAATATGTCCCTTTACCACATTCTTAAGGAAAGGCCTGCCTTGAATTTTACAAACTAAAGCAAAAACAAAAGCAAATGAAACCATTAAATAATTGAGAAAACCAGTGAGGTTTGTACCTCGTGGAATATAAAAAAATGTTCCATAAAGAAAGATGTAATTGGTTGAGTACTTGGGAATAAGTAGACCCAGAGACCATCGTTAAAACCAGATACGCCTCTAATTTTTACCTGCAGTCAGTTAAGCCAGGGGTTAGCCCTGAAATGTCAAACAGCCAATGTGAAGGAATTTATTGCAAGAGATGTAACTGCCAATTGCGGCTGGTAAAACAAACTTTACGGACGACTCCTGGACTTTAATAATGATGGAATACAACCCAAGGCAGTACAAATTCATAATCTCTTAGGACAAATAGCCTTTAAAAAAATTCAACCTCGTATTCAATTCACCATTGAAGCGAGTGGAATTTTCTATTGAAGTCACGTGACCTACTCATTGTATAGCATGAAACCTTCCATTAGCGCGATCTTGGGCCCACCTACCCATTTGCTCTAATTTTGCAGGGTCGGTAATAACATCATTGAGCACGTAAATTCTGGTATGGCTTGTTCTTAAACCGAGGTAGATTTTAGATAATAACCACCTATTAGAAATCTGTTATCGTAGTCTAGCAGTATGTACACTATGTCGCTTTGATATTATACAAAAGGGACCTACCTATAATACTCAAATTGTCATTGTCACTAAACAAATTTCTTTAAATAAAGGCCCATAAAAATCCAATTAGATTGTGCATGGAGCACCATTAGGTTGAAATGCTGCAACAGTAAAAGTCAAGATTAACTTAACCTTTTAAAAAGATTATATTACAGGCAAAGCCACACTGGCATGTGGAGGACTTTAAGTTAATTCTGGGCTCTGAAAAGATCAGGGAAATGGCAAATGTATGTATATCTTGAAAGCCCCTGGGGTGTCCCGGAGTCTGGTTACCATTTCCCCCTTCCCTGGGGTTGATGACTCCAGCCATGAAGGCCCCGGGACACAGCACAGCTCTGTATCCTACAATTTCCGTGGCCTCAGCAGCTGCATTAGCCCTCCCCCTCCCCCCAGGGCTTTTGAAGTGGTGACAGGAAACCAGCAGCGACGTCAGCCCCCCCCTTTCCAAGAGAGTTTTCTGTCCGTGAGTGTTTTAAACACTACCAGACCCAAAAGGGATCAGGTTTATGGTTACATTATATCACCTTAGATCTGGGTGGCATTGGAAAGAAGAAGAAAAGATAGAAGAAACCATTCGGGCACTTTTCATTGTAACACGTTAGGCGTAGAAGAGAGGGTTTGGGTCAATGAATTCAATTCCCATACACCGTCCTCTGTTCTCTGTCTTGGGTCGGACAACGCAAACAGTAGAAGACATACCATATCAAGGAGCTTCTCTCCTGTGATGGACTAGTTCCAATTGCTGGAAATACCTGCTTTATATCGAGCCAAATTCTGCTCCCACTGATTTTTATCTGTGGATCCTATTGGGTCCTTGGGAACTATAGGAAATACATCTCCGTGTTCAGCTGCCACATGGCTGTTTAAATATTTAAAGGCAGTCACGATAATAATTAAAAAAATGATCCTTTCCTAATCATTTACTGGGTGACAGCAGTACCCAAAATTTTATGTATGTAAGTGGATGAAGAGATGTCCTTCACCCAATTTCCTCATGGGTAGAGCACTGGATATGCTGCAAGGAGAACTTGATAGCACTTGAAGTGGGGAGGTGGGAAAGGGATCTGGAGATTACAAAGGTCACAGGACACAAATGTGTTTCCTACGGGAGGTGGATTCTGCTACATGCGTGGATCTTTGTTCTGCTAAGAATAATAATGTTTGGTTTCAAATTAAGGATGAGAATTGGAAGAGGATGACTTGCTTTCACAGAAGAGAGTGAAGGAATTTGAAGACCCCACTATCCTGGGGAGATAGAAAGGAGTCAGTGAGTCTGATGGTGGAAGGATCCGCCCACCGCATACACGTTCCCATGCGCCCCTCCTCCCCAACCTTGCCACTGTGGCAAAGACTTGGCAAAAAATAGCAGTCAGGGGGCAGGGGTAGAATTCACTTTTTCCTCTGGGAAGTATGCAATGTTTATCTCCTTGCTGAAAGGGATAACATCTTCAATGAAATCTACATAGCTCACCAAGGCTTCTGAGGGGACATGTTAGAGGAATCTGAAGAGGAGCTCAGGAGATCTGCACTCAGGGGATTCCGGACCAGACCATGGAGAGACTGACACAGGAGTCAGAAAAGAGAGTGATCGAAATCACAGTGTTATCTGGAAGGTGTTATTGCTACTTTATCAGTGAGGGTCCTGGGAGTCAGAGAAATTAAGTGACTTGCTCAAGGTTATATGTGGAGCTGAGTCTGATACTTTTTACTGCATGGCAACTCGTCTTGTGTTCCCTATGGTTTAAATTTTCCCTCTAGGATTCACATTTCTATTTTCCTCAACTTTTCCCCACGATATACATTCCAAATCTCTTCCCATCCCTACCTTTTCTGCATATTTTCCAGTAGTGTAGCTGTCTAGTTTGCCGACTTCTAGTTGAATTAATACAGGAATGCATGTTATACATTTATTATTAATGCAACCCGAGATCTTTTTCAACAGGTTTTGGGATTTTTTTTTGCATAAATTAAAACAAGTTCTTCCCATCCCTATTTACACACAACTGATACTTTGTAACACTTGTTATATGTTTCTGACTACTAAAGTAATGCATATTTAATACAGACAAAATTTGAAATTATGAAAAATATAAAGAAAAATAAATATTGTCTCTAGCCCCAACAATTATGGCTAATAATTGTTAACGTTTGGGGACATATACTTTCAGTCTTTTGTATGTGGGTCCACATGGATTTTATAGTTTCTAGTCTGAAACTAAGTGATAGACTGAGCATTTATCATATTTAAGTTTTATTTGCAGGTTTAAGCTTCTCACTACAGTTTATCAAAGTAAGTTTGAATTCTCTTGCTTTCATCTATTTGATTAGCTACATGTAGCAGAAGTGGCTGTGGCACTGTCCCTTCAGCCACCTTTTATAGGTCTTGTCATCTTGTGACGGCCTCACCTCCCAGATCTTACCTGCTTTGACATAGTTGACCGTAGTTGCCTGCTCGAGACATTCCCAGCAGGTCTCTTGATCATTTCCCTCCTGGTCCTTATTTGACTTCCCTGGTCACAACTTCTCAGTCTCCTTTACCTTCTTTCGGGTATTTTCAAATGCCTCCAAGTTCAATTTCCCTTCTCCTCTGTGTTCTCTCAACTTCTCTCTAGGTAAGCTTGTCAAATCCCACGGCTTGGAAAGGCCATCTACGCACAATGAGCCCCGCATTTGTTTCTCTGGTTTCCATTCCATCCGGAACCCCACCCCTCCTACTGCTTGCTTGACATATCCTGGATGACTAAGAACATTTCAAACTACTATGTCCAAAAGCATGTTACTGATATTTCCCCCCAAATCTGCTCCTTCCAGATTCTTCCTCGTTTTACAAAAAGTTCACTTCATATTACCACTCTCCACTCTCTCTGGGACAAACTTGGGGTCACCTTTCTTCTCTTTCTCTCACACCCTATAAGTAATAATAGATTACTGAAGGCACAGTAAGACTCTGACCACTGCTAACTGTCTTTCCTACCAGAGTCTAAAACACTGTTATATCTCACATGGGTTATTGTCACAACCTTCTGGTACCCTCTCTGCTTTCACTTTGCCACTGATGGTCTTTTTCCACATAGCAGCCCGAGTGAGCCTTCTAAAACCTGGTCAGTCCATGCTGTTCCTCTGCTCCAAACCTTGCAATGGCTCCCACCTCACTCAAAATAACAATCCACATTCATTATCAGGCTCCCCCTGAGCTCAAGACCCCGGTTGCGTGACCTCTCTTACACCATTTCACCCTAACTCGTCCCATTCCAATCACACTGGCCTTGTTCTTCTTGAATCCAAGCATGTTCCCACTTTGGTGCTTTTCACTTCCTGTTGCCTCTGCCTAGAACGACCTTCCAGGTATCTTCACTTCTCAGGTGTCTGCTCAAATGTCACCTCACCAGAGGAAGCTTCCCTAACCACCTCTATAAAATAGTGTTTCCCTTTTTTTCTGGGTCATTCTATCCACTTACCACATATTTTTCTTCTATATTATACTTGTCATCATCTTGGTATACTATTTTAAATTATTTCTTTACTGACCTTTTCCATCTCCCTTCTGCAGATAAGTGCTCTGTGAGAGCAGAGACTTTGTCTTTTTTTAAATTTCCCCACTCCTATACTTTTAGTGCCTAGAACAGGGCTTGGCACATGCTAAGAACTCAATTCGGATGTTGACTGAATGAACCAATAATTGATAGATTCATCTCTTGACCACAATAGTCTGGTCTTGAGAAGCTATCAGGTACAAACAAAATAACATTCCCTTCCCAGGATTAAGACAGTTGTGCGTGGTTTGTAAGATAACAGACTCAAGTGCTAACAGGAGCCATGTTTGTCTCTGTCATGTGGATTTTGGAAACAGGAAGCTGCTCTTTGGGAAGGAGGAAATAGTCACACCATATATAATATAAAATTGAAGACACAGTACTTACTATACATCAGGTACCAATTGGTGGTTGAGGAAACTGGGGCACAGGGAAGTGACTTGCCCAACATCATGTAGAGCTGGGATTCAAACCAGTCTGCACTGAAAACCACTGCAATTTACAGCCTTTCCAGAAGCCTTGGTTCTTACATGTTTGAGGCTCAGCTATATGCTTAGTACCTTTGTACAATTAATCCAGTTAATCTGCTATTCCTCTTAGCTTTATGTTGGTAGCAAATCTAATAAACATAATTTTATTTAAGACATTATGAACACAGTTAAATGAGATTTAAGTTCAGAGTCTCACACACACACACACACACACACACACACACACACAAAACTGGTTTGCACATTTCTCTGTTGTCCACAAGGTTATCAGGGAAAATATTCATCAAATGCTTTGTTGAAATTGAAGCATTGTCATTATAGTAGTCTATATAAACCTAGCAAGTAAGAAAGGTTCATTTGACCTGACTTGTTCCTTAGGAAACTATCTGAGAAATTCTTCTAGACACTGGACTTCCCACTCCGTAGTGTCCAATAGTGTCCATTTGCCTCCTCTTCCTAAAAATAGGAATATTTACTTGTTTTCTGGCTCCTGTCCCATTGTTGATGATTTCTCAGAGGACTCTAAGATCACATCTTCAATGTCTTAGCAATTTGGGATAGAAGTATTCTAAGCTCAGTGAAGGCAGTGAGGTAGATTATCTCTAATTCCTGGCCTTCTTGAGGTCAGCTAGTTATTTTTCTGGAGGATGGAGTGGGTCTATTTCCCTGGGGTGGGGGTGGGGCGGACAATATAAGGCTGAAGGATAGTTCAGTTGCTCTTCCTGTCATTTGTTAACTTTATGCCATCTTCTCCATGCAGTGGGCCAATGCCTTCCCTGTTTTTATTGAGCTTTAAAGAATTTGTTCTTGTCTTTAGTTTGTTTTGTGAGCCTCAGCTCAGCCTGGGTTTTAGACTTCCTCATAAAATTCCCTTAAGTTGAGCCACTTGGCTTTAAAAATCAATCTTTCATTTTTTTTTTTAATCTTTTGTACACAACTTTTTATAAAAAGTTGAGCTCCTCAGAGAGCTGACTATATAATTATATTGATAAGCTTGTCAGATAAAATACAGGATGTCCAGTTAAATTTGAATTTCAGATAAATAGCAAATAATTTGTAGTGTATACAATTCTTGGGACATACTTATACTAAAAAAACAAACAAAACCAAAACAAGAACAGCATTTCCCTGAAGTTCAAATTTCACTGAGCATTCTGCAATTTATTGGCTAAATCTGGCAACCCTGCATATTGATTCTTTTTCATTTGGTTTTAAATAGTTTCACTTTTCTTTTTCACTTGGAGTGCAACAACAGAATCAAAAGTTCAGCTTCAGAAAATTCCCATTCCTCTGGAGTTGAGTTTACATTTGGCTTTATGGTGTTTAAGGTACCTTTCCGTATTCATCTGCTTCAGCTGCCATAACATAACATCCCAGTATTTCTCCTAGTTCTGGAGGCTTGAAGTCCATGATGAAGGTGTGGGCTGGTACATTGGTCCCCTGCCTCCCACCCTCACAATTTAAAGGTGGTCCTCAGGGCATTAGCTTCTCCTCAGTCCAGAGCCCTTCTTGATAGCAATGTTTCCCTACTTAGGTTTCCTTTCTGATGCTTGAGGTAGAAAGCATGTCAGAAACTGCCTCCCTGTGCTGAAATAAAGGTAGAATTGGTACAACAGGGTATGGGAGCAGGGGTACCAACACCCTCTACAACAAGTAGGCATATTATTATTTTAATTTTTTGGAAAAGGAAGACATTTATTTATATGCTGACATCTATACCGGGTTCTGGGTCAGAGGAGTGAATAACAAATACAGTCCTTTCTTCAGGGAACTTACTTTCAATGGTTTAGGGGGAATTGAGTAATTAATCTGAGGTAATTACACAAGTCATAAGTAATATAGCTGAAAATTGAGCCCAGGTCAAACTGTTCCATTTCAGCATGCAACGTCTCTTCAATTAGCTTTTACCTATGACCAGATTTTGGAGCTATAAAGGATGCTAGAGTTCACCAAATCAACTATTTGACTTTTTTTAAATTCATCTTTATTTTTTATTTTTTTATAAACATATTATGTATTTTTATCCCCAGGGGTACAGGTCTGTGAATCGCCAGGTTTACACACTTCACAGTACTCACCATAGCACATACCCTCCCCAAAGTCCATAACCCCATCTCCCCTCTCCCAACCCCCCTCCCCCCAGTAACCCTCAGTTTGTTTTGTGAGATTAAGAGTCACTTATGGTTTGTCTCCCTCCTGATCCCATCTTGTTTCATTTATTCTTCTCCTATCCCCCTAGCCCCCCACATTGCATCTCCACTTCCTCATATCAGGGAAATCATATGATAGTTGTCTTTCTCCAATTGACTGTTTTCGCTAAGCATAATACCCTCTAGTTCCATCCACGTCATCACAAATGGCAAGATTTCATTTCTTTTGATGGCTGCATAGTATTCCATTGAATATATATATACTATATCTTCTTTTTCCATTCATCTATTGATGGACATCAAGGTTCTTTCCATAGTTTGGCTATTGTTGACATTGCTGCTATAAACATTTGGGTGCACGTGCCTCTTTGGATCACTACATTTGTATCTTCAGGTTAAATACCCAGTAGTGCAGTTGTGGGTCATAGGGTAGCTCTATTTTCAACTTTTTGAGGAACCTCCATAGTGTCTTCCAGAGTGGCTGCACCAGCTTGCATTCCCACCAACAGTGTAGGAGGGTTCCCCTTTCTCTGCATCCTTGCCAGCATCTGTCATTTCCTGACTTGAAAATTTTAGCCATTCTGACTGGTGTGAGGTGATATCTCATTGTGGTTTTGATTTGGATTTCCCTAATGCCGAGTGATGTGGAGCACTTTTTCATGTGTCTGTTGGCCATCTGGATGTCTTCTTTGCAGAAATGTCTGTTCATGTCTTCTGCCCATTTCTCGATTGGATTATTTGTTCTTTGGGTGTTGAGTTTGCTAATTTCTTTATAGATTTTGGACACTAGCCCTGTATCTGATGTGTTGTTTGCAAATATCTTCTCCCATTCTGTCAGTTGTCTTTTGGTTTTGTTAACTGTTTCCTTTGCTGTGCAAAAGCTTTTGATCTTGATGAAATCCTAATAGTTCATTTTTGCCCTTGCTTCCGTTGTCTTTGGCGATGTTCCCAGGAAGAAGTTGCTACGGTTGAGGTCAAAGAGGTTGCTGCCTGTGTTCTCCTCAAGGATTTTGATGGATTCCTTTTTTTTTTTTTTTTTTTTTTAATTTGACAGAGAGAGATCACAAGTAGGCAGAGAGGCAGGCAGAGAGAGAGAGAGAGAGGAGGAAGCAGGCTCCCTGCTGAGCAGAGAGCCCGATGCGGGACTTGATCCCAGAACCCTGAGATCATGACCTGAGCCGAAGGCAGCAGCCTAACCCACTGAGCCACCCAGGTACCATTGATGGATTCCTTTCTCACATTGAGGTCCTTCATCCATTTTGAGTCTATTTTCGTATGTGGTGTAAGGAAATGGTCCAATTTCATTTTTCTGCATGTGGCTGTCCAATTTTCCCAACACCATTTATTGAAGAGGCTGTCTCTTTTCCATTGGACATTTCTTTCCTGCTTTGTTGAAGATTAGTTGATCATAGAGTTGAGGGTCCATTTCTGGGCTCTCTATTCTGTTCCATTGATCTATGTGTCTGTTTTTGTGCCAGTACGATGCTGTCTTGATGATGACAGCTTTGTAATAGAGCTTGAAGTCCGGGATTGTGATGCCACCAACGTTGGCTTTCTTTTTCAATATCCCTTTGGCTATTCAAGGTCTTTTCTGGTTCCATATAAATTTTAGAATTATTTGTTCCATTTCTTTGAAAAAGATGGATGGTACTTTGATAGGAATTGCATTAAATGTGTAGATTGCTTTAGGTAGCATAGACATTTTCACAATATTTATTCTTCCAATCCAGGAGCATGGAACATTTTTCCATTTCTTTGTGTCTTCCTCAGTTTCTTTCATGAGTACTTTATAGTTTTCTGAGTATAGATTCTGTGCCTCTTTGGTTAGGTTTATTACTCGGTATCTTATGGTTTTCGGTAAATTGTAAATGGGATTGACTCCTTAATTTCTCTTTCTTCTGTCTTGTTGGTGTAGAGAAATGCAACTGATTTCTGTGCATTGATTTTATATCCTGACACTTTACTAAATTCCTATACAAGTTCTAGCAGATTTGGAGTGGAGTCTTTTGGGTTTTCCACATATAGTATCATATCATCTGTGAATAGTGATAGTTTGACTTCTTCTTTGCCGATTTGGATGCCTTTAATTTCTTTTTGTTGTCTGATTGCTGAGGCTAGGACTTCTAGTACTATGTTGAATAGCAGTGGTCATAATGGACATCCCTGCCGTGTTCCTGACCTTAGTGGAAAAGCTTTCAGTTTTTCTCCATTGAGAATGATATATGTGGTGGGTTTTTCATAGATGGCTTTGATAATATTGAGGTATGTGCCCTCTATCCCTATACTTCGAAGAGTTTTGATCAGGAAGGGATGCTGTTTGTCAAATGCTTTTTCAGCATCTATTGAGAGTATCATTTGGTTCTTTTTCTTTCTTTTATTAATGTGTTCTATCACATTGATTGATTTGTGGATGTTGAACCAACCTTGCAGCCCTGGAATAAATCCCACTTTGTCATGGTGAATAATCCTTTTAATGTACTGTTGAATCCTATTGGCTAGTATTTTGGTGAGAGTTTTCACATCTGTGTTCATTAAGGATATTGGTCTGTAATTCTCTTTTTTGATGGGATCTTTGTGTGGTTTGGGGTTCAAGGTGATGCTGGTCTCATAAAATGAGTTTGGAAGTTTTCTTTCCATTTCTATTTTTTGGAACAGTTTCAGGAGAATAGGAATTAGTTCTTCTTTAAATGCTTAGTAGAATTCCCCTGGGAAGCCATCTGGCCCTGGGATTTTGTTTGTTTGGAGATTTTTGATGACCGTTTCAATCTCCTTACTGGTTATGAGTCTGTTCAGGTTTTCTGTTTCTTCCTGGTTCAGTTGTGGTAGTTTATATGTCTCTAGGAATGCATCCATTTCTTCCAGATTGTCAAATTTGTTGGCGTAGAGTTGCTCATAATATGTTCTTATAATTGTCTGTATTTCTTTGGTGTTAGTTGTGATCTCTTTCATTCATGATTTTATTTATTCGGGTCCTTTCTCTTTTCTTTTTGATTAAGTCTGGCCAGGTGTTTATCAATATTATTAATTCTTTCAAAGAACCAGCTCCTAGTTTCATTGATTTGTTCTATTGTTTTGTTTTGTTTTGTTTGTTTTTTTGGGTTTTTTTTGGTTTTTATTCCATTGATTTCTGCTCTGATCTTTATGATTTCTCTTCTCCTGCTGGGTTTAGGCTTTCTTTCTTGTTCTTTCTTCAGCTCCTTTAGGTGTAGGGTTAGGTTGTGTATTTTAGATCTTTCTTGTTTCTTGAGAAAGGCTTGTACCACTATATATTTTCCTCTCAGGACTGCCTTTGCTGACTCCCACAGATTTTGAACCGTTGTGTTTTCATTATCATTTGTTTCCATGAATTTTTTCAATTCTTCTTTAATTTCCTGGTTTCTAAAGAAGGGCGCTGTTTAGCCCCCATGTATTTGTGTTCTTTCCAAATTTCCTCTTGTGATTGAGTCCTAGCCTCAGAGCATTGTGGTCTGAAAATATGCAGGGAATGATCCCAATCTTTTGGTACCAGTTGAGACCTGATTTAGGACCCAGGATGTGATCTATTCTGAAGAAAGTTCCATGTGCACTAGAGAAGAATGTGAATTCAGTTGCTTTGGGATGAAATGTTCTGAATATATCTGTGATGTCCATCTGGTTTAGTGTGTCATTTAAGGCCTGTATTTCCTTGTTGATTTTTTGCTTAGATGATCTGTCCATTTCATTGAGGGAGTGTTAAAGTCCCCTGCTATTATTGTATTATTGTTGATGTGTTTCTTTGATTTTGTTATTAATTCGTTTTATATAGTTGGCTGCTCGTTAGGGGCATAGATATTTAAAATTGCTAGATCTTCTTGTTCGACAGGCCCTTTGAGTATGATATAGTGTCCTTCCTCATCTCTTATTATAGTCTTTGGCTTAAAATCTAATTGATCTGATAGAAGGATTGCCACCTAGCTTTCTTCTAATGTCCGTTGGCATGGTATATTGTTTTCCACCCCCCCCTTTAAATCTGGAGGTGTCTTTGGGTCTAAAATGAGTTTCTTGTAGGCAACATATTGATGGGTTTTGTTTTTTTATCCATTCTGATACCCTGTGTCTTTTGACAGGGGCATTTAGCCCATTAACATTCAGGGTAACTATTGAGAGATATGAATTTAGTGCCATTGTATTGCCTGTAAGGTGACTGTTACTGTATATTATCTCTGTTCCTTTCTGATCTACTACTTTTAGGCTCTCTCTTTGCTTAGAGGACCTTTTTCAATATTTTCTGTAAGCTGGTTTGGTGTTTGAAAATTCTTTCAGTTTTTGTTTATCCTGGAAGCTTTTTATCTCTCCTTCTATTTTCAATGATAGCCTAGCTGGATATAGTATTCTTGGCTGCATGTTTTTCTCATTTAGTGCTCTGGCTATATCATATCCTACCAGTTCTTTCTGGTCTGCCAGGTCTCTGTGGATAAGTCTGCTGCCAATCTACTATTTTTACCATTGTATTTTACAGACTTCTTTTCCCACGCTGCTTTCAGGATTTTCTCTTTGTCGCTAAGATTTGTAAATTTTACTATTTACTATTCGGCGGGGTATGGACCTATTCTTGTTGATTTTGAGGGGGGTTCTCTGCACCTCCTGGATTTTGATGCTTGTTCCCTTTGCCATATTAAGGAAATTCTCTACAATAATTCTTTCCAATATACCTTCTGCTCCCCTCTCTCTTTCTTCTTATTCCGGAATCCCAATTATTCTAATGTTGTTTCTTATTATGGTGTCACTTATCTCTCAAATTCTCCCCTCGTGGTCCCGTAGCTGTTTGTCCCTCTTTTGCTCAGCTTCTTTATTCTCTGTCATTTGGTCTTCTGTATCACTAATTCTTTCTTCTGCCTCATTTATCCTAGCAGTAAGAGCCTCCATTTTTTATTGCACCTCATTAATAGCTTTTTTGATTTCAACTTGGTTAGATTTTAGTTCTTTTATTTCTCCAAAAAGGGCTTTTATCTCTCCAGAGAGGGTTTCTCTAATATCTTCCTGCCTTTTTCGAGCCCGGCTAGAACCTTGAGAATCGTCATCTGAACTCTAGATCTGACATTTTACCAATGTCTGTATTGATTAGGTCCCTAGCCTTCGGTACTGCTTCTTGTTCTATTTTTTGTGGTGAGTTTTTCTGCCTTGTCATTTTGTCCAGGTAAGAGTATATGAAGGAGCAAATAAAATACTAAAAGGGTGGCAAAGACCCCAGGAAAATGAGCTTTAACCAAATCAGAAGAGACCCCAAATTGTGGGAGGGAGAAAGGGGATAAAAAGAAGTTCAGAAAAAAAAAAATTAAAAAAAGAAAACAAATAAAGAAAAAATATAGAAAAGAAAATACATATATATATTAGATAAACTAGTTTAAAAATGTTAAAAAAAGAAAAGGGTAAAAGTTAAAAAAAATTAGCAGAAGAAAAATAATAAATTTTAAAAATTAAATTAACCGCAAATTAGTCTCTGTGACTAAAGAATCATGGGGAGAAAACCATGAGTTCTGTGCTTTGCTTTCTCCTGCAGTGGAATTCTGCTGCTCTCCTTGATAGGTGAACTTTGTCTTGGCTGGATTTCTTGTTGATGTTCTGGGACAGGGGCCTGTTGTAGTGATTCTCAAGTGTCTGCCTGAGGCAGAATTGCACCGCCCTTACCAGGACCGGGCTAAGTAATCTGCTCAGGTTTGCTTTCAGGAACTTTTGTCCCCTGAGCGCTTTCCGTAGAGTTCCGGAGGACTGGAATGAAAATGGCGGCCTCCCAGTCTCCAGCCTGGAGGAGCCGAGAGCTTGGGGCCCCACTCCTCAGTGCGCTCTCGAGAAAAGAGCCCTATCATACCCATCTCTCTGGCCTCTGGCCACCCTCTGAGCTCACCCAGTCTGTGGCCGGTTCAAGGTATCCCAGAGCTGAGAGCTCACTCCTCAGCTCTGTTTCTGTAGCTGGTTTCCCCGGTCTAATACCTGTGAGCTCTGTGACACTCAGACACCCCTGATCCTTCTGTGACCCTGTGGGACCTAGGGCCACGCTGGCCCCCTGTGGGCTTCACCTTGGTTTAGCCTCTGAAGCTATGCCCCTCAGTGGAGCAGACTTTTAAAAGTCCTGATTTTGTGCTCCCTTGCTCCGCCGTTTGCCGGGAGCCAGCCCCTCCCCCCTTCCTGTCGCTTTGGATTCACTTCTCTGCCGGTCCTAACTTTCAGAAAGTGGTCACTTTTCTGTTTCTAGGATTGCTGTTCTTCTTCTCTGCAATCTCCCATTGGATTTGTAGATGTTTGCAATGGTTTGATAAGCTATCTAGTTGATCTCCTGCTACCTGATGTAGTCTCAGCCTGCTACTAGCTATTTGACTTATAAGTTAGAAATTTAAACCAGGAAATTTGACATGCTTCTAACAAGATCACAAAACAAGCGTGAGGCAGAACTTGGACTAGAACTCAGATCTCTTGACCTCCATTCTAGTAGTAAGGTTAAGTATAACCTTTTACAAGAAACTCTTCCTAAAATTTCAATTATTTAGCAGTTTTATTGAGAGTAAATCAAATTGATTATAATAAACTACACTTATTCAAAGTATACAAATTGACGTGTTTTAACACCATTATACACTCATAATCAAGATAATGAGAACAATCAAGATAATGAGCATATTCATATTCCCCCAATTTCCTCCTTCCCTCACATACCTCCTTACCCACCTTCAATCTCCAACAATCAGTGATCTGCTTTCTATCACTATAGATTCTTTTTTATTTTCTAGAAGTATAAACAAACAGAATCATACAGTGTACTTTAATATTGCCTGGCTTCTTACAGTCTGTATACTTTTTTTAAAGATTTTATTTATTTATTTGATAGACAGAGATTACAAGTAGTCAGAGAGGCAGACAGGGAGAGAGGAGGAAGCAGGCTCCCTGCTGAGCAGAGAGCCCGATTCAGAGCTTGATCCTAGCACCCTGGGAACATGACCTGAGCTGAAGGCAAGAGGTTTTAACCCACTGAGCCACCCAGGTGCCCCCACAGTCTGTACTTATTTTGAGACTCATTAATATTGTGTGCATAGATAGGCCATTCATTTTTATTCCTGAGTAGTGGAATATACTTATATATATGTGGATAAACCATAGTTTTGTCTTTTTTATCCATTCACTGGTTGATAGACAATAGTTATTTCCAGGTGTTTCATATTACAAAAGTTGCTATGAACATTAAAATACATACCAACATAATGCCTACAAATGAAACAAGTGGGTCATGTGACAGATGTAAGTTTAATTTTGTAAGATACTGCCAAACTGTTTCTGAAAGTGGTTATGCTATTCCTACTAGCAGTGTGAGTTCCAGTGTTTTTACACTTCCTCATCAACACTTAGAATAGTCATTCTTTTTAAATTTTAGCTATTTTAATATATGTGAAGTTATCTCATTTTGATTTTAATATACAGTTCTCTAATAATTAATAATGTTGAAATTTTTTATTTTTAATTCCTTTTGCATATCTTTTTTATTTAAAAATCTATTCAAACTTTTCCCCCATTCTTAAAATTTAGAAGCAATAAATCCATAACCGGTACAATCATTTTGCTATTTGTTTTTATTCATTCCATCCCATTGGTGTTCAGCTTTCTTTTTTTCTGGCTTCATATGTAATGATTAATCTTTTAATTCCATTTTATCTCCTCTATTGGCTAATTAGTTACAACTTTTATTTCATTACTTTAGTTATTGCTTTAGGATTTATCATATATATCATCTTCCCTTATGTGATATTCTACCACTTTATGTATAAGAACCTGGCAACAGATATTCTTAATTCTCCCCTCTTGGCACTTATGCTATTGATGTTATACATTTTATTATTATTTTTTGTTAAAGATTTTATTCATTTGGGGTGCCTGGGTGGCTTGGTGGGTTAAAGCCTCTGCCTTTGGCTCAGGTCATGATTCCAGGGTCCTGGGATTGTGCCCCACATCGGGCTCTCTGCTCAGTAGGGAGCCTGCTTCCTCCTCTTTCTCTCTGCCTGCCTCTCTGCCTACTTGTAACCTCTGTCTGTCAAAAAAATAAATAAATAACTTTTTAAAAATTTTTTTAAAAGATTTTATTCATTTATTTTAGAGAGATAGCAAACAAGGCAGGGGCAGTGGGAGAGGGAGAAAGAGAGATTACTCTTTTTTTTGATAGATTTTTATTTTTTATTTTTAAAATTTTTTTATTAACATATAATGTATTATTAGCCCCACGAGTACAGGTCTGTGAATCACCAGGTTTACACTTCACAGCACTCACCATAGCACATACCTTCCCCAATATCCATAACCCAACCACCCTCTCCCTACCCCCCACCCCCGGCAACCGTCAGTTTGTTTTGTGAGATTAAGAGTCTCTTATGGTTTGTCTCCCTCCCAAAGCCATCATGTTTCATTTATTCCTTTCCTAACCCCCAAACCGCCCACGCTGCCTCTCAACTTCCTCATATCAGGGAGATCATATAATTGTCTTTCTCTGATTGTCTTATTTTGCTAAGCATGAGAGAGAGACAGATTCCCAAGCAGACTTCCCAGTGAGCACAGAGCCTGAGGATGAGCTTGATCCCATGACTCTGAAATCAAGAGCTAGATGCCTAACTGACTGAGCCACCCAAGCGCCCCTATATATTTTACTTTTATATATGCTATAAAACCTCACATTAATAATCTTCTAAAGAGATTTAAATAGTAAGAAAAAAAGGTTATATGTTTACCATGTAGTTATTACTTCTGGGGTTCTTTGTTCCATTTGTTTAGATGCATATTTCTATACAACAACATTTTCCTTCTGCTAAAAGACTTCTTTCAATATTTCTTATAATGCGGGTGTGCTGGTGATAAATTCTTACAGTGTTTGTATTTCCAGAACTCATTAGTTCACCTTTGCTTTTGGGAGCTATTTTTGCTTGGTATAGAATCCTAGGTTGACAGCTTTTTTTTTTTTCAGTACACTAAAGGTGTTGTTCTAGTATGAAACACATACCACATTCTTGTTTGTGTTATTTCTAATGTGAAGCCTGCTTTTATCTGTATTTGTTTGTCTGTATGACTTTCTCTTTATTATCAGTTCTGAGCAATTGGATTATGATGTACCTTCAAGGATTTTATCTGATGGTTCTTGTGCATGGCATTCACTGAGATTCCTGATCCATGTGCTTATGTATTTTGTGAATTCTGAATGCTTTCAGCAGGTAAATCTTGGAATATTTTTCAGCAATCTACACTGTCTCCTATCCTCTGGAGACTCCGATGACATGGAGTGGATGTGAGATCACTTGAGGCCGTCCCACAATTCATACATGCTCTGTTCATTTTTTAAAATGTTCTTTTTCTCTGTTTTTATTACTACCTTTAAATTCACTATCTTCTGTCATCTGCCACAAATACCACCCATCGCAGTTTTTAATCCCATCTCACACTTTATAACATTCATCTTTGAAGTTTGAGCTGAGTCTTTTATATATCTTCCATGTCTCTACTTAACTTTATGATCATACAGAATACAAATGCAAGAACTACTTATGATTTCTATTTGCTTGTTTTCATATTTGTGTCAGTTCTGAGTCTGTTTTGATTGACTAAACGATTTCCTCATTATAGATTGTATTTTCTTGCTTCTTTGCATGCCTGGTAATTTTCCACTTGATTCCAGACACTGTGGATTTTGTTCAGTTGGGTGCTAGGTATTTTTGTATTCCTAAAATATTCTTGAGCTTTGATTTGGAATGCAGCTAAGTTACTTGTGAATAGTTTCATTCTGTCAGCTCTTGCTTTTAAGATCTGTTAGGTGGCTCTGAAACAGTGCTTCATCTAGGACGAATCATTATTCCTAACTACTGGGGCAAGACCCTTTTGCACACTCAACCCTATATCTTGTGGATGTTGAGGTTTTCCAGTCTGTCCAGTGGGAACAAACTCTATTCCTAGTCCCATGTGCACTGGGCACTGATTGCTTTAATCCAACAGCTGTTAATTGGAGTGATTTTTGCCTTGCAAAGGGCATTTGGCAATGTCTAGAGACATTTTTGGTTGTCACACTTGGAGGATGGATGGGAAGAGAGAGCTACCAGCATCTAATGATTAGAGACCAGAGATGCTGATATCCTGCCCTACAGAGGACAGCCCCCATCATAAAGAACTATGCAGCCAAAAATGCATATAGTGGGGTGCTGGGTGGCTCAATGGGTTAAAGCCTCTGCCTTCAGCTCAGGCCATGATCCCAGAGTCCTGGGATCGAGGCCTGCATCAGGCTCCCTGCACAGTGGGCTCCCTGCACAATGGGAAACCTGCTTCTCCCTCTGTTTCTACCCCTCCCCACTGTGGGCACCCTTTCTCTCTCTCTCTTTCTCTCATAAATAAATTTAAAAAATTTTTAAATCTTGAAAGAAAATGTATTTCATCTTGCCTTGCCTTACCTGTTGGCCTACCAATGTGCCACAGAAGACTGGTAACTATGAAAGTACATAACAATTTGCAAGTATGTATACCCGAGTTTCTGTGCACACACAATATATAGACCCACAGCACTTGTGACTATAGGCTGCATCTTGCTCACCTTCTTCTGCACTGTTCTTTCTGCTTCTGGGATTCTTTTATGTGTCTTGAATTTTTTAAGGAGTTTACCCAACAAGTACTTTAAAATTTCAAAAAATAAAATGCCCTTGGCCTGAGAATTCATATGCCAGTTATAAGTTTTATTTGATGGTAAATGGCTGAAATAGATGCCCTGGAGACAACTGGTCCTTTTGGCAGCACTGGCCTTAGGCAAAACTGTTAAGTAGGTGAAGTATATCTTCAGGGAACTCCTAGATTCTGCCGTCTATCCTCCCTGTCTTCCAGAGCCCTTGGAGTTCTCTCCCCTAGTGCTAGAGCAAGGGCTGCTTTCAATTTCTTTTTTTTGACATTTAGTTGTCAGTGACTGATAACTTAAATTTTTACTCTTTATCAAATATTTGCATTTTCACAGGGAGCAAAACATTAAGGCAGATAGAGAAAATGGGTGTTAACGGCTTTGATTGGAAGTGGCTCCTTGTAGCTGTATTGAGAGGATGACTCAGCAGAAAAGAACAGAGATTGATTAGTGATGTCTGCACATACAAGCACAGGAAGTGAGAAATTTGCCATCTTGGCTCTAATCTAGAAGTGTTCATTCTATTGGAAAATTTCCAAGCACTAGAAATCAAGTGTAAAAAAGACTTCTGGGGACAATTGAAACTTATTAATGACCTTGCAATCAGCTCAAATAGGGCTGTTGTATGGCACCACATAAAAAGTTGAGAGTGCTTTTTCTAAGTGTAACAAGAATCTGGTGAAATATCATAAACAGAATATAATGCCATCGAGGTCTTTTATACAAATCCTTTAGTGTGTGTTGTGACCTTAGAGAGTATTCCTTTTTGTTCCCACTTTACCTTTTAACTGTCTTCTTTAGGGCTCATATAGTAACCCATGCGAAGTCAGCATTTCTAGGACTACTAAAGTATTTCTTTCATACATTACTGTCTTAATGAACTGAAAAATCCTCCAAAGCCTCAAATGTTTCACTTATTTATTTCCAAGCTATTGGATGCCTATGTAAAATAACAAGCACCTTCTAAATTAGAAAGTAGTTCATTTATTTCTGTTTACTTTTCCTAATATGAAAAAATGAAGTATGTATTGTCTTCTGTGGTATAGAATCATTGAAAGGATAAATATTCTAGACTGATCTTTAAAATAGTTTCCTAGAAAGGCCAAGGTTGGAAGGAAAATGAGCAGAGTGGTCAGTACATACCAGACACTGGGCTAGCATTATGTTGTCTCATTAATCCTTACTAGCCCTGCTAGAGGGAAGAACTCTATCATCCTCTTCACTATACGTCATTGGAATGTCCCAGGATTCTACAAGCCTATAGGAGTGAATGAGATCGTGTTGATGGTAATACATGCAGGTTGTTGGTTCAGAGGCTCCTCCTACATTACTGAAGTCCTTGGTGCTCCCCTTAAACTGGACCCTGGGGCTATCTGGAGACATCTCGCCATGTTTACAATTAGTTCCCTCGTAAGCACCTGCTTCAGCATCCCTAAGGGACCCTCTGCCAGCCAGCCAGCAGTCATACAGCTCTGCTGCCAGGGCCCTTCTTGGGAACTTGGTTTCTATAGCTCTAGTGCCTTTCCTGGTGCTCTGATGTTAAACACCTCCATGCTGCTAAATGGTATCAGGTCTCTTATAGTCTTCTACTCTGTTAAAGACCCATTACACTCTTGCAGAAATGAGAGGATATTTTTCTCCTCAACTTGCAATTGGCATTTGGTGCTTCAGGCTCTGAACTCTACTGCCTGTGCTCCAAGTTTAAGAAAAAAAAAAATCCCTTTTGTAAACAACTTCCTTAGCTTCTGCCCATGGCCTTTCTCACCTTGTGTCGACTGAGTACAATAATTTATTCCTTTTTCTGTTCTTCCAATATTGTGTTAGTAGGCATAAAACTTCTTTCTTAAGGTGTCCTTTCCTTCATTCAGATTAACCCACACAAACAGAAGTCTGGGAAGGAGGGGGTCCAACCCCCCAACTCCGTGTCATGGCCCCCTGATGCTGGATCCCATTTCTGGCTTGGCTACCATGTCCAGATAGTGATGGTCACGGAAGCCGACAACCAGAGGTTGGACTGTTGGCCCAAACTCACACCGTTAGTACACGATGTCCTCCAGCTCAGCCTCAAGACATATCCCACAGCAACCCCACTCTATATCACTGTGTGGCGCTGCCTTTCATCTCAAAGCATAGCATGGCTATTGAGATTCCTTCCCCACCTTTCTCAAACGTATTCACACAACCCCGAATTTTAAGTGGCGGAGTATGAGGTTGAGGTCCCTGTTGCTCTCTCCTTAACCCCTGTCACTGTGTGTAATTCGACGTGCCCAGTATTAGACGTCACGACGTTTTACACAGTTTGTACCACAACAAGGTCTGATCTGCTATGAGATAAAGATGAAAAGTCGCCTCCATCCAGGCTGTGCTGTTGCTCTCTTAGAGGTTGCAACCTTTCCATTATTTAACTGTGTTGCTTCATGGGAATATGGCAACTGGGGTGATGCCCTTGTTTCTCAATAAAGGACCAAATGATTATCAGGTTTCTAAAAACTGTAAACTGCAAACAAGCCGTGCTCTAATGAGTCTCCTCTCTGCAAAACAAATGTCCGTGCAGTGATGCCTGTCCATATCCACCGAGCTCCTTTCTTCCTGTGGCCTAGATTCCTTCTTACACAGAACCGTAATGAGTTGGTGGGCCCTGGTACAAGCACGTGGGCAGCAGTAGCCAGCAAGCTGGATTTCTGCATTTACCAGAGAAAAAAGAGAGAAGGTCTTGTAGCCCAAAATAAAAAATTTCTGATTCAATGCAGTTGGAAAAAAAAAAAAAATCCACATGTACATTATATAATTTTTAAAAGCTGCATAGTGTGTCTGTCAGGAATTCAGTAATTTTTAAGATATCTTGATGGAGCTCTGTGAATATATTTTTCAAGGTAGTAATTAATTCCCCAGGGAGAGCACTCATTAAAAAAAAATCATGTTACCAGAGAGGAAAGAAAATACTAAAAAGCTAGGAAATTGCCCCATAAGGTAGCTGACAGTTAAGTCTTTGGGAACCTATGGAGGAAACAAAGGGCTTTAAGTGTAGGTCACTGATTAAGAATTTGCTTTTCTAGATAAAAGTTGGATAGCCATCTATTGCTCATATGAAGTCCTACTGAAACACGTTCCAGGGGATTATCATATGGTGTTTGTGGTGGCAAAGAATTTCCCATCACCCGCAGAGAAGCAGTGTAGTCAAACAAGAGCCCAAAATGGCTATGGAGCTCGTAAACTGTAGCATGAATCTGGAAGTAAAAGTAAATTTCTGGGACCATCAGCCAATTCTCTATTCCCTCCCCCTCCCCACTTTCTCACACTCTACTTACTTGTGGTTTGATAAAATGTGGAAAATTCTGAGGCTCCCGCTGATATGCTTAGAAAGACGTGCTACAGGTGTGCTTCCTGGTGGGGGGCAGTTTGCAGGAGATGAAGAAACACCCTTCCTCTTTTTTGCTCAAATGATATTCCTGTGTTTGACAAATCAGAGTAGGAGAGACATAGCTATTTCCTTTGTGGGTTTACTTTGCACAGAGATTTGTTTAAAAACAGATATTGCCTTGGTTCCTAAAAGGAGTAAATGGCTCTGTCATTTTGATGGTGGTGACTCCTTTCTTTGGCTCTACCAAGTACCGTTGGAATAGAACCAGTCACTTTCCACTTCCCATTCTTCCTGCTTTAGAAGTTTGGAACTTCTCCAGTCTCACTAATACCAGCAGCTATGTCTTCTCTGATCCTTTTAGTTGAAGTCATAGCTCCGTCGAAGCTTCAGGATTTGTAACAAGAGCTAGAGATGCTGGTTTTGTGAAAGATTAAGGATTTGCCTTGCTCCTTAATAGGATAGGAGGAAGTGTGAATAGGTGAATGTATAGATAAATTTGTAGCCAGAGCTAGGATATCTTCCCAATTTATAGGGTTTATTCTGATATGATTTCTTAAATTTTTTGTCTTCCTTTTTATGTGTTGGTTTCTGGTTTTACCTTGAAGTGAGTGACTGGGTTTATTGCCCCTTTGTTTTTTGTTTTTTGTTTTTGTTTTTGTTTTTATCATACGTCATTTCAGATCCATTATTGGAGGAAGGTGCAAATACTTGACAGTATACACTAATTAATTCAGAAAAGTGGAAAGTTGGGGGCTCCTGGATGGCTTAGTTGGTTATGCATCTGCCTCCATCTCAGGTCATGATCTCAGGGTCCCGGGATAAAGCCTCACAAAATTGGACTCCCTGCTCAGCCAGGAACCTGCTTCTCCCCCTCCCTCTGCAGCTTCCCCTGCTTGTGTTCTTTCTCTCACA
This sequence comes from Mustela lutreola, assembly GCF_030435805.1. Taxonomy (NCBI): domain Eukaryota; kingdom Metazoa; phylum Chordata; class Mammalia; order Carnivora; family Mustelidae; genus Mustela; species Mustela lutreola. Next base: position 45,669,851 of record NC_081300.1, read on the forward strand.
CATACTCTCTCTCTCAAATAAATAAATAAAATCTAAAAAAAAAAAAAAAAAAGAAGAAGAAGAAAAGAAAAGAAAGAAATGTGGAAAGTAGAAGGGAAGTGGAGAGAGCTTAGATCTCACCCAGGACTCTCCTCTTTACCCTACATCGTTGCTGTTTTTCTATCATGAGTCTGAGCCACTCAACAGGTTCCTCCTACCTGGCCTGCCCCAGCCTCCTGCCTACCCCTTCCAATTCTTACTCTGTGGGCTGCATTCTCAGTACATCAATTCACTGAAAATGCCATATCAAATAAGACACATTGGATTCCTAATGGTGATGCCCCTAATTCAGTGGTTTAAACTATAGGAAAATACATTGTCTCTTAGGACAAGAGGTCCAGAGAAGGGCTGCATGGCTGGCATAATCAGAAACTCAAAAAACTCACCAGTGATGTAGATCTTTATCTTTGATCAATTCTTCTGTCTGATATTCTCGGCTTTGGTGTCCCCCTCCGACTGCTTTTCCTCATTGTCACAAAATGCCTGCAGCAGCCTGGAGACAAGATACTGTGGTCCCGTTATCTTCTGGTATCTTCTTAAGAGTGAAGCAAGATCTCCTGGGGGCACCCATCAGATCTTGCCTCCCATCTCTAGGCGAGACTTGAATCATAGTCCACCCTCAAATTGACAATGCAGATGAGGTTGTCTTTAGACCATGGGACTGCACACAATTTATCCCTGATCTGGTTCACCAGTCCTGCAAGATGGCAGCTGAACGACATCATGCTTCCATTAACAAAGATGATGTCGGGGGAAAAAATGATGTCGGTAATGGATACAGAAAACAAACTATGTTTGTTATACAAGCACACTGTAAAAGGAATCAAACCAAACAAAGTCAAAAATCAGATTCTTCCATCAATCATCATCTTCCAAAGGTAGCCATGTTAGCAGTTTTTTGTGTATGTATCCTTCCAATAAAAAAAAAACTTCATTAAGTATATATATAAATGCAATCATAAACACAGACTTACATTTCTCTAAGAACTGAGTCCAATCAGATCTGTAACATAGTATTAATATGTCATAGTATTTCATTATATAATTGAATTGTGATTTATGTAGCCAGCCCCCTACTAATGGACATGCAGATTACTTCTAATTTTTGCTTTTGAAATTTTTAATATTAGGGATGATGCCTTATTGAAATTTGTTGTATAATTAACTGGTTATATTTTTAGGATATATTCATAGTACAAATTTCTTGTGATAGAACGACTTGGTCATTTAAATTTTTGATAAATATGAATATTTCTAAACTGATCTTCAAAAAGGAGGCATCAATTTACATTCGATCCAACCGTATAAGAGATGGTTGATTTGCTACATCTTCATCAGCCCTGCATAATATCTTAGCATTTAATCTTTCTCTGATATAGTGGATGAAAATGGTATCTTACTATAGTTGTGTTTGATGTAAATTTCAGATCTGCTCATATCGCTCCATGGGGCGGACCGCTTCGATAGTTTTCCTGGAAGCATCCAGGTGTGCTGTTTTGCCATGTGTGGCTACTTGATTTGGCCAGTGGTGATGCCTCCACTTTTATCCCATGCGACTTTTTCCAGGAGTTCTCTCCATTCTGGACACACTGACCTCCTCTATTGAAATAGGAAACAGTAATCCTTTTACTTTTGGTGTCCTTGCTCATGCTATTAGTCTCTATGCTTGAAACACTAACCTCCTCTCCCCACCCCACCCCCACCCTCATTCTGCCTTAGCCTGCTGGACTTCAACCTGTTCTGCATACTTCACCTTAAATGCCACTTGCCTAGGGAAACTTCTCTGGACTCCTAGTCCATTTGGGTTCTCCTTTGTATATGCTGCCATGGTACTTAATAATGCATAGTCATTGCACCGAACAAATACACAGCATGACGTTTGTACAGTTATTTTTTTAAATATCAGTTTCCGCCACTGGGACCAGGACCTCCGTACTTAGCGCAGTACCAGGAGCAGCACATTCCAGAAGCATGAACCGTCAAACCAGAGCAGTGGGTACAGTGAGGACTGAGGGAAGCCGAGATTTGGGGGGAAAATGCTGAAATCTGCATGCGAGGGCTGCAGAAATTTTTCCGTCAAAAACTATTCTCAAACCTTCACTGTGAGCCTGACCCTTCACAGAGCGCATCTGAGCCCGCATAGTGATGATTGGACCTGAATTGTCTGGGCATAAGGACGATACACTCTTATAAAGTAGGTGTTGTCTGTAGTCCACTACCAAGGTGTGAAAGAGGGGATTTTATTACTACACGATTCAAACAAATTTCCCGAGATCATCTCCATTCCGCAAGAGGAGACAGGAACGTCATCTGGCCCTCCCTGGGGTTCTTACCTCCTCCTGGAGTTAGCTGAGCTCCAAGGGACTTCTGTGACCCTTGAGAGATCTATGTGTGCCCTTCATTGTTTGGTTACAGGTCATTGTGCCCTAGTGGTCATCATGTCATATCTTCATTCCTGCTGGTAGCTCTCTTTGCAATGGGGAAGCTTCCACCGTGGATTTTTGCTCCATGGGAGAGCACAAGAATCTCCACCGGGTGCCTTATAGCCCCGGCAACCTGGAGATGGCAGGAAGTGACTCCCTCTCTGGGGTCTTTCTGTGCCTGTAGAGAAGGGGGCTCAGGCAGGAAGGTGGGCGCAGCTTCTCAGAGGGCCTCCACACTCGTTAAGTCCTCTCCCTGATATCCATGGAACTTCCCTCTCTTTGGCTGCTTTCCAGCTTTCCTCGCTACCCCAGATGAGGGAGTCCCTACCTAGACTCAAGGGAAAATACCTATTTTTTTGAATCAGATGTTTTAGCTCTGTCTTAATCCTCTAAATTCCCTGAGTTTAGGCTTTGGAATTAAAAAGAGAAGGAAAGGGCACCTGGGTGGCTCAGTTGGTTAAGCAACTGCCTTCGGCTCAGGTCATGATCCTGGAGTCCCAGAATCAAGTCCCACATCGGGCTCTCTGCTCATCAGGGAGCCGGCTTCTCCCTCTGCCCCTTGCCCCTTTCATGCTCGCTGTCTCTCTCTCAAATAAATAAAATCTTTAAAAAAAAAAAAAAAAAAAGAGAGAGAGAGAAAAAAGATGAGAGACTCACATTCTTCTTCCTGCTTTATCCCCTGTCATACTCCTCTAGGGAGCCCATGAACCCCAGCCAATAACCTGCTGGACAGCGGGGTGAGGGAAGACTGGGGAGGGTAAAGGGAAAACTTGGAGGAAAATGACACAAAAGAAAACACTGGCTACTCTACTCTTTCAAAAATAATACCCCTGCCCATATTTCCAGGAGGGGGCGGCTAACACAGTAAAGGAGACAGGGAGGTTGAAAAGACGAGTGCCCTCCGAGATCTCCAGATTTCTTTCTGTTCGTGGATGGCAACAACGAAAGCACATTTTATAGTAGACTGACAAAGACAGAAGCCAGATTTATGGAAATTCAAGAACTTAGATTATTCTTGTATAGACTTTAAATCTCTCTTGTAATCTCTGTCTAATTTATTTGGTTTCAGTTCCATGAAAATGAGAAAAGCAGTACCAAGCAGTGTTTCTTTGTTTGTTTCTGCTTATTTTCTAGAGAGTTGAAAATAACAACATTCAAACAACATTGAGGCCAACAACAACAATTAAAAAAAAAAAAAAAGGATGAAAACCCTGTGTGGGAAAGAATACAAATTATTCAGTATCATATAAAAATATATGTAACAACTTTTTAAAGTATAGTTAATTAACCTAGTGAACATTGTGGTTCCTCAACAGTCATTAAGATTTGTCATGTAAACGAGCATTTAATAAGGTCTTTTTAAACACATCTTTCACTACACGGCCCATGAAATTTCTGAAATGTTTTGTTTCTCAAGTACACACCAAGTTTGTGTATACCATTTTAATTTGCACTTGGTAAACATCTATTAAGCGTCTTCGTCATACTGTGCGTAATACTTACAGATGATTATCTCATTTCATCTCCACAATTATCCAGTAAAGAAGGTATTATTATTCCCTCTTTGTAAGAGGAAACTCAGAGGATTAGGTAATTTAAGTAATTTGCCCAAGTCACGTAGCTGGAAAGCAGTGAGCCAGTCTTCAAAGTCAGGTTTTCTATCTCCAATCTTGTTGTAAAGTCCTCCACATAGCTCATATAATATCAGTAATTTGGTCATTTCAGAAAGCAGGACTTCAGGTGAGTCTATAAAAAACTGGAAGTGGGAAAAGAGTAAATGAAGATTGCTTCATAAAGAGCTTTGACAGTTCAAAGAGGAAGAGAATTTGAAAGTAGCTCCAGAGAACAGCAACCCGAGGAGACTTTTGTTAAAGATGGTGGTTCTCCAACATTAGCGCAGCAGAATTACCTAGAAGTCTCATGAAACAGGATGTCCAGACTCCACCCAGGAATATCCGAAGGATAGGTCAGGAGTGGAGCTCAGTAATGTACATTTCTAACAAGTTTCCCAAAGACGTTAATGCTGCCTATCTGGAGACCTCCCTCGAAGAACCGCTGCTTTCAAAATGGAATGTTTGCATGTCTGAGGGACCGAAGTAAGTGAGGAAATGAACAGGTAAAGGATCACAGGGTTATCTGGGCTGGGGACTTTCATGAGAGAACAGAGGCTGTGGGAGAGGCCAGAAGAACTTCTGTTGAGGAAGTCCGCTAAGCAAAGACGAGTAAGACCCATTCATCTAACAAAGAAGTGAAAGGAGAAGACGAATGTCAAGCCAGAGAAAGGGTTGGAGTGGAGAGGAAATGTGGAAGCTCACCCACATTGTCATATTTTGGTTTGGCTGGTTGTTTTTATTTGTTGATTTTAGGGAAGGTAAAATTGTTTCCCAAATTGGGTAGTGCTCCTGCAGAGAGTAGGGAAGGCTCAGACGTCACACAGTGGATGTGTGCTGGGAATCCTCAGTGGTACTCAGATGATCACAGAACATCAGTGGAGGGCTGGCTGAAGTTCAAGGAATCACCTTGTGTGCCTTCTTTTCTCTGCAGGCCCAGTTCCCTGCCATGAGAACAAGGTGCATTAATTATTCTATTTATTTTTATTTAAAATTTATTTTAAAAGATTTGTTTATTTCTTTGGGGGAGTGGGTGGAAGGAGAGAATCTCAAGCAGACTCCAGGCTCAGCGAGGAGCCCAACATGGGGGCTCCATCCCAGGACACATGAGATCATGACCTAGGCCAAAATCATGAGTCAGATGCTTAACCAGCTGAGCCACCCAGGCAACCCTAATTATTCCATGTAAATTACAATAGGGTGTGAAGGTATGGTTCATTTTATATATCAGCTGCACTAGCTAGGGGATGGCCAGTTAGCTGAGAAAACATTATTTATTTATTTATTTATTTATTTATTTATTTATTTTCAGAAAAACAGTATTCATTATTTTTTCACCACTCTCAGTGACATTATTTCTGAATGTGTGTGTAAAGGTGTTTCTGGAAGAGATTAACATTTGAATCAGTAGACTGAGTAAAAAGGTACACCTTCACCAATGTGGGTAAGTATCATGTGGGCCCTGATAAATAAAAAAGACAAGGAAATGAATCCTCCCTCTCTTTTCTAGAGTTAGGGTGTCTAACTTTTCCGGCTCTCAGCTGTGAGAGCTTCTGGTTTTCTGGCCTCGGGACTGGGACTGAATTATATACCACAGGCTTTCCTAGTTCTCCAGCTCAAATATGGCAGATCATGGTATTTCTTGGCTTCCATGACTGGAGTATATATATTAGTATATATATGCCTATATATATATATATATATATATATATATATATATATATATATATATAAAGGGAGAGAGAGAGAGATGGCACTGGTTCTAGAGAATCTTGACTAATACATAGAAATAAGATCTGCTTGCTGCTGAGTTTAGATATTCACTTGGCCATTACTTTTTCACTCATCCACTAAAAAGGAGATGAAAGAACATCACCTGACAAAGAGATTAACTCATTTTAACCTATAGACCCAGGAACAAGGGCGGGTCTAAACACGTGTTTGTTGTCATCACCCCCATATAGGCATCTGCAGACATGAAGCCAAGGCTGAGAGTCTGGGCAGACATGCAGGCTTGGTGTGTCGGTCATCAGCAAAGCGTTAGAGGTCAGACTCTACAGCAGGTAAAGTGAGGTTCTTGGAGGAGTGCACCTCTGCAACCCCTCTGGAAATTTGCCAAAGCCCTTGGTCAGTGGTAGTGTGGGCCTAGTAGAGAGCTGCTTCTACATTGGTGCTTAATGGACATTTTTTGTATGTGATCATTCTACCAGTATTTGATGAACAATTACTCCATTTCAGGAAGATTAGTATTGAGGGGGAAGTAGAAATAAGATCCATCTCTGCCTTGCAGCAGCTCAGTGTTATGGAGGACACAAGATACAATAGAAATATGTGCAAAAAAGCCACATGCCAGGTGAGAGGAGGGAAGAGTTGATTTGGAGGGGAAGCTTAAAGAAAGACTGGAAGTTCTACAGATAGGTACAGGAGAAAAACAGCCTGAACTATGACAAGGAATTAGAGGAATGTATGTTACCCCTCCCCTTTGGAGAGTGGTGGTAGAAAAATCAACCTTTCTTGATGATCTATGATTCATGTAGAATAGTAATTAGAGTCTTTCATGTTGTTCCACTTACGAAACTCAGCGATTCTGTGAATCCATCTTAAAGATGCGGAGCGTCTAAGATGTTCCAAATTTATAGGAAGTCAGAGGAACCAAAGCCTTTACTAGCTTTCCTGGTAGAAAAAGCTAAGAAACCTCAGCAAGTTTCTTACCTTCCTGTGCTTCTGTTTCTTTATCTGACAATTGAGAAAACAAAATTTACCTCAGAGTGTTGTTGTGACATTAGCTGTTTTGTGAAGCGTCTAGTCCCTTATCTGGCATCATGTTCACGTTCAGGGAATAGTAGCTATTCTTCTGTGCCTTCTTCTTCTCATATTATTATTAACTTGCCTAGGGTCATGCAATAACAGTTAGAGCTGTGATTTAGACCAAATTTTCTGTAGATTCCAGATGTCCTGCCTGTCCATAGCTCACGCGTGTTCCTGCTCTGGTCTTCAGCTATCTGTTAAGAGCTAACCTGTGACATTTGTGATAAACCTCAGTCCTGGGTCTGAGGCCGTTGATTCCTAAAAAGAGAATGACTTTTGCAATGTGACAGTAATAGACTTGAGTCTCCATCACATCACTTATAAGTAGTGTGATTTTGATCAAGATGTCAAACTTCCCCAGGACTTTCCCTTTCTGCAAAATGGCCTACGGCCCCACAAAGCTGCGGTGACGACACCTGAAGTCATGTCTATGCAGAATCTGGTCCAGCAAGTCTCTTGCCTTTGTCAGATTCATACAGAAACTTCTGTTTAGGCTTCTGCTCACTTCTCCCTACAAGGAGTGGACCATACTCTGAAGGAAGGTTCTCACTCAGTCACAGCTGAAAATAACACCAAACTATTTTGGAGAGGTGTTACATTTTTATTCCTGTAGAATTCTTTCTGTGTATGTCTCCAGGTAACTGATGAAATAATGGAGAATATCTTTCATCCTTCCTTATCCCTACAGTCAATATTGTTCTAAGATTCAAAAGGACTAGGGAAGAAGTTTCTAGGTAGTTGACTTTAACTTCATATAAGCTGCATATATACTGACCCCTAGGTAACAAGATAGGCTGTGACACTTTTTATCCATTGGACAGTTAATGTGTGCCAATGTCATCAGTCCAATGAAAGCGTTTGGGAAGTGTGGCAAGCTTTTACCCAGTAAGAAGAAGCGAGGCCTGGCTCAGTGCAAAGAATCTGCGACTCTTGATCTTGGGGTTCTGAGTTTAAGCCCCACATGGCGTGTAGAGACTACTTAAATGAATAAATAAAAACTTAAGGAAAAAGAAGAAATGAGAACTCTTGATTATATCTTTCAGGATATGTCCACCTGCTTCGAGAAAATGTCAAAATGGGCCATGTACCTTAGGGTTTGGGATTATTTGACGCTTTTAAAAGTTTCTGCATTTTCAAGAGAAAATTACCATATATATCTCCTTATGCCCTTTGATAAGTCATTACTTTCAAATACTAAACCTGATTCTTTGTTTTCTATTCTCAAATAAGAAATTCTAAAATAAAAACATTACAGAGTATCCCTACCCATTGGAAATATTCATAATGACATGATGCAGGTTATGTTTCTTTTATTGAGAAAGACATCTCAAAAAATAAGACAAAAGATGTCATGCCAATCTCAGAAATATCGACCATTTATGGGATAGATTATTCCTGGACTTTGGTATGATCTGTTGATTCAGTGAGATACTTGGAACAAGCATATATTAGTTATATATATACGTGTGTGTGTGTGTGTATACACACACACATATATATATATATATATATATACACATATATATATATTTTAAGATTTTATTTGTCAGAGAGACAGAGGGAGAGAGCACAATCAGGGGAAGCGGGAGAGGGAAAAGCAGGCTCCCCATTGAGCAGGGAGCCTGACATAGGGCTCAATCCCAGAACCCTGGGATCAGGATCTGAGCCGAAGGCAGATGCTTAACTGACAGGCATCCCAGTTGTATCTATAATTTTAAAAAATCAACATAAAAATCAGGGAGCTAATATAATCTAAATCCCTTTAAGCAGTGAAAAAAAAAAAAAAGCCATGTTCTTACTCTTTTTGTCTTTTAGGCTCCATGTAATTTTCTGGATAATGTTTACCTACATGTCTCTTTATATGCTGATTTTAATACATTTCTAAAGACCAAGCAAGCCCTGAGCCAATGGAAGCAAGCTGTAATGCTGGGTCCATAGTGACAGTTCATCAGAACAGGCCAAGCTCCCTTTTCTGCTTGGATGTCATCATTCTGTGACTATGAAAGCATAAAGCTGGAGACTGTTTCAGCAGGTCATTGTCACTACAACTTGCTCAAACAGAAATAAAACAGCTTTCCATGCTTATTGATCTTGGACTTTTTGCCATTTTTATGCTCTGTTGACCTGAAGTTCAGTAAGGATGTATTTTGTAAAAGGAGCTGAAAGTTTTCTTTCTCGGTAGATGAGACATTTCACATTTTGGCTGCATGCAAAAAACAACTTCTTTTTTTTTTTTCTTTCCCTAAATGCATTCTCTGTGACTTTAAAAGAATAGTTGATCTTTAAGTAACACATGTGATATTAGTTTTTCCATTTTAAAATAATCACATTATTGCAGACATTTTAATAGCTGTAGAGGTTGCTATGTATTAACATGATTCATGGTCCTTGACAGCGCTGTGTCTGAAAATCCCCCAGGAATGCAAAATACAAAACTCCACACACGTTCAAATTTTACTGCCTGCAGCTAAAAGAAGGGAAAGAACTTAAAACTGTTGAAACCCTTCAACTTTAAAAGCATTAATAGATGGTCCCAGGGGATTAAATCTAAATCTTAATGTGTAAAAATCAAGTTAATAACCGGAGAGATTAATATGGCTGCATTTGATTATTGTGATAATGCAAACAATTAGTACTGCCAAAGTGAGATGTATTAGCCTCCTTCTTGCCCCTCACATCGGCAAGGCACTGGAAACAAATGGAAAGAAAACATTTTACTCCAAGGTTTTCTATTGAGTTTTTTTTCTTTTTATCCCCCTGCCTTTGTCTTTCCTTCATTGTAGCTGACTCATTTTTGAAATTTTGTATCAGACCAGCATCATCAGATCTTTTAATTTTGAAACTATAATTTCTATAAAACTAGGAGTAATGATCAGACATCATTGATTTCATAATGTTAGAAATGTATTCATGTATCCTTCCTTAATATCAGTTATTTTCTAAGTCTTCATGATAAAAACAAAAGGCTGCTGCGGGGGTGGGGGGGGGAATGGAAACAAAGAAAAGATAAAGGTAATCTGGGAGGTACATACCACTTAGTTTTCACTTCTCAAGGTTTTTCAAGAGGTGACAATTGGCACCCTTATAATGGTTTTACTTCATGGAGCATTTTTCCTGAGGGTGGTTTCTGGAGAAAGGTTGGCTCCTGGAGAAATCTGCCTGAGAGTACAGTATGTCTTCTCATCAGACTAGTTCCTACCTTTTCCTTAATCTTGTGCCAGGCAGAAAAATAGGCTTCGGGTTGGTGGGCAGTGGGAAAGAAATCACTGGAAACAAAGGAGTTGGCGTAGAAGGAGTAAGTCTGGCTATGTGAATGAATGGATCAGATGTTGTGCCAACAATTAGCTGACGCTAGGAAGACATCTGCCCTTCAGATGAAATTGACAGAAAAGAAATATTTTAAAAGCCGGGTATAAACCCTCACGAAGCCTCAGCAATAAACAGGCATTGCGGTCAGCAGAAGCCCGTCCGATGCCGAAACCTACATATAGATAGGAAATAGAGGACATTTACCTGGATATGTTTTAGATCCTCAGAAATTTAAAATCTACTTTGCTATTGAGAGTTGAAATTAAGTTAAAACGAGTGAAGAGTTAATACGATGTATTTTCAAGCCAATGAACACAAAGGAAGCCTAGAAAATGGACATTTTCGTGATTTATTTGGGTGTTGGGGGGGGCCTCAGACGTGTTCTGGCCTATGTCACTTGAAACCTTTTATTTTGCTTCTCAGTTCGGATCTGTGTTGTGCATCAAATGGGTGTCCCATTCGTTATTTTTGTTTTAGCAGGGTCTGTGGGGAATTCCGAGGGACCATTTAATAAACCGCGGCGACAATGGAGGAGTTGTTCACTTTGCTTCCACGAAGTATCTGAGGAAAGTGTGTTTAGAGGTAGGGAGCGGGAAGCTGTCAGTAGCCACTGCTCCCCAAGCCTGGCAGCCTTGTGACAGTTACTAATATCAGCAGATTTAATGTGTTTAGTCTAGTTGTGAGCTTTGTGCTGTGTTTTTGATTTCCTGCTTCAGAAATGCATTTTGGCTAGAAAACAGCGAGGCACACAATTCTTGTTCTTAGCATGCCACAGTCAGGAAATTGTTACCTTTGTACCCAATTTATATTACATCATAAGTTACCTACAGGCCGTTTGAGATGGTTACTTCTGGGTTATTCGATCAGTGTGCGAACAGGACCGCAAAGGTGAGGACTGTGAGACGTGTGAGTTCAGCCCGTGCCCGCGCACCTAGGCTGCCTTAGTCTTCACAAAGTGCATTTTCCTTTCCTTTCTCCTGGATGCCTCACTTTCTCTTTATTCTCCAGGGACTGCGAAATTGCCTCATTGTCTTTTAAAATCTTTAACGTTCTCTCTTGCTTTAGAACCAATTTGGAAAAGAATGCACAAACCACCTGCACAACCAGAACAGAGCACTTTTCGTGTTTCTATTGCAATGAGTGGTTTATGCATCTTTCTTTTCTTTGAAACTCTTAAACATATTTTGTCCCTTTTCTTAGTATCAATTTAAAGACATCAAAGAAGGGGGAGAAACCTCACAGTGGGCTCTTGCACTTTGCTGCGGAGTTTCTAGTTTTGTCTTAACTTTGCCTTATTATTCTGTTTCATGCTTGGTGGTAAGTAGTCAGATTCTATTTTTAACATGGAGTTTTGCTTTGTGGTGCATTATGTTAGGAGAGTTTGGGGTGCAGGGCTCGAATAACTATTATTTTGTAGAGTAGAAATCGGACTCATTTTAACTAAATGTTTAGCGGTCCTGCGTGGATAGTCACGCTTCCCTCTTAAATCGGTGCTGGAAAGGAGAAATTGAAGGGAGATATTTAAAAATAATTTTGCTAGGACGTATGTGTATTTCATTTTGAGGCTTAAAGATAATTTTATTTTAACCTCAAAAGTTTTTTATTAATATACTTATAAATCGTAAATCAGCATACTCATAAATTAGTATGTAAATAACAGACGTTGCAGAAGATACAGTGTAAAAGCAGTAAAAGCACACTGAGAGAAAAGCTTGCATGTTCCATCCAAGGACGTCGCCTTAATACTAGAGAATGAAACAGCAAAAAAATTCTACACTGATATAGAACAATTACATATTTTTAGAGCAGAAAAAACTGACCGTTTTTATTATTTATTTAAGAACTGTAAGAAAATCTCATAGAAAGTGTGAGAAAGTGGGGGGTAAACTCACCACATCATCTCAATTCAGTGACAACTGCTATCACTTTTATGTATCTCCTTTGTCTACAGGAAATAGCATTAGGCTTTTCATGTTAAGAACATACTTTATATTTTGTTATTTCAGAGTTCAAAAGGGGGAGATCTTGTTTCTTTAAAATAGAGGTCTTAAAATCAAGCCTGCCTGAAGGAGAACTGGGGGCACAATCAGGTCTGTCTTCCGCCGCCAGGTCAGTGGACGGCTGGGGTGCACCCATCTTTCCAGGGGCAGGAGGATTTCCCGCTGTTTTTCCAGGAGTGACCTAGAAGGAGGTTAATGATTCCAAAGAAGGACTTTCCCCTCAGGAAATATTGAATCTTGTGACCTTTTTCTCTATCTGTCCATTTCTTTTAAGTCAGAGACTCCCTTCATTTAACTCACATCAAGCTGTTTTATTTTCTTCAAAAACATGGTTGAAGTGACTGGCTTTGCTTTCATTTAACCCTTGAACTGAATGCATTTCAAAATGAAATTTCTGAGCAGAGTATAAGCTTAACGTTCTTTCTCATCTCTGTATTTCCCTCAAAAAAAAAAAAAATCATCAATTCTTATAAGCACTGTGATAGGGAAATCCAAAAACAAATACTATTTGTATTACTCTTATAATTATCTTTCCCGGGGGCTGCACCCACAAAGGCAAGAGATTCAGAATACAGCATTGCCTGATTAATTGATAAATTCTTTTAAAAAATATTGTTTGGGATGTGTGTGTGTGTGTGTGTGTGTGTGTGTGATGACTGAGTTTTCTGATGTGCTCAGAGTACTAAGATCATTACAAGTAAACTTTTAGTAAGAAATATGCAAATGATGACAAGATCTCCTCACAGAGAATTTAAAATTATTTTTTAAAAAATCAGCTTTATCTATCCAGTTTCCCTATTTTTCCTGCCCCAAATATGCAGACATCAGTGGATCAAATTCAGTGTCAGAATACAGTAAAATAAAACTATAATTATTTTATTATTCTCATGGGTTCAGACTCACGGGTGCAACGAGTTCTTGAGGGTGAAGTGAAAACAGAAACTGCCTTGTGCTCAAAGTTGTTAGTTTTTTAAAAACAACTTTTTATTCTGCAACAGACCCAGGACATTTTTGGCACGATCATATTACTTACTTTTACTGCCAACATAAATTAAAATAAATATTTCTTAATTTTTAGCATTATAATGTTCCATTTTGGAAACAGTAAATCCAGAACACTGTGATTGCTGTGAATGTAGAACACAGCCTATGCATGGATTCTCTAATATTTAATATGCTGTATTGCCCAGAGGATTCTGGTCTTTTTCCCTAGGGGTAAATGCCACTTGGAGGCAGCTGAAGGTAAAACAAACTACCAAAGAAAGTGCCAGCTGTTGAACTAGTCCATTTTCTGTAGGCTCTCTGACTCCTGTAAGCATGGGCTGAGAGTGTGCCTCATTCTTAGCTCCGCGGAAATGATAACCAGGACCAGTCTTTGCCCTCAGAATATCACGAAACCTATGAAAACCATCACTATCATGGGACAATTAAAGACCAATCACCTGTGAATTGTAGGAGTAGGACTATGAGTACAACAAAAGGGAAAAGCAACAATAGTAAATAAAAAAATATCACTTTACAAGGTGCTCTTATATACACCATTATAATTTCTTTCTTTTTTTTTTTTTTAAGATTTTATTTTCTTGAGAGACAGAAAGAGAGAGGGGTGGGGGATGCTGGTGGGGGGTGGGGAAGAACCTCAAGCAGACTTTATACCTAACATAAGCCTGACAGGGGGCTGGATACCATGACCCTGAGATCATGAGCCTTGGCCCTCATGACCATGAGAGCCCAAACCAAGAGTTGGATGCTTAACCAACTGAGCTACCCAGGAGCCCCACACCATTATAATTTCTGCAAGTTACTTGGGGCTTCAGTTTTTCAAGAATACTAATACCTTTCCCATAACTCACAGGGTTGTTGGGGAAATCTGCTTATATGGAATTATTATATGCCAGGCAATGAGTCAACAGCTTGAGAAGTATGGAAACCGAAGGCCAGAGAAGTTATATAACTTGTGTAGGGTAAGGTAAGTAATTCAGTGGCAAAGTTGAGCCTGCTTTACCTTCTTCTATCAGTGTCCAATGTGTGACATTATCCAAATTAGCAAATTCAAGACCAAGCCTGCTATCCTCTTCAACAATTGTTCTGCCCTTGCTACATCCTAATGTGGCTGATGCATTCCTATTCCCTGATCTACCCAAGCCACAGGTCTGGGAGACTTCATTTCTTCCTCATTGACCACTCACCTAATCACCAAGGCTTTAATTCAATCCATAGATTATCCCTGAAAGATCTACAACTGATATGCCCACTATCAACACCCCTAATTTGAGTTCTGACTTTAAACATGCCTGGATCACCATAAACCTCCCTAATTGTCTTTGCCTTTTGCGTTTCCCCTTCCCTGAACCCTACCCTAAGGATCTTTCCAGAGACAAATCTGATCCTATTATTCCTCTGCCTTCAAGGACTCCCTGTTCCAGTTCCTACCACGGCTCCCAATGCAGTCTTCCCACTTTTCACCCTAGATGTTCCAGACTGTTTGTAGATCTCTGCTCATCCACATTTCCACTCTTTGCATATTGTGTACTCTCTCTCTTTTTAAAAGATTTTATTTATTTGAGAGAGAGAGGGAGGGAGAGGGAGTGAGCGCAGAAGCAGGTGCAGAGGGAAAGGGAGAAGCAAACTTCCCCATGAGCAGGGAGCCCAACAAGGTCCTCTATCCCAGGACCCTGGGATCATGACCTGAGCAGAAGGCAGACACTTAACCGACCGAGCCACCCAGGTGCCCGTATTGTGTACTCTGTCTTTGGAATGCCAAGTCTTCTACATATCTGTCAAGGAAACTTTGGCCATCCTTTAAACTTTGGTTCTTTCTTAGGAAAAGAAAGTAGTTGCTTCCCCAACTACAAATGGTGTTAAACATCCCATTCTCTTTGCTACTTCAGGGTCTAGACCTTTTTTTTTTTTTTTTTTTTTTTTTGCACTCATCATACTATAATGAAATTATTTATTTACATGCCTGCCTCTCCCAATAAACTATGAATTCCTCAAGGGAAAATATTTTTATTTCCTTGTGATTTTATACAGTGTCTGGCATATAAACTCTCTATAAAGTGTTTGTTGAATTCTAAGGAGTGGGTGGTCATCAGAGCTGAAAGTCACAGATGAGTCAAAACGGGAGAAGGCAGAGAAAAACTGATGATTCTGGAAAGATAGGGGTCATTGATTACCTCCCAGGCACAGAGTCCTGGAGAGATAGTCAAGGGCATGGAACAGGAATGGATCATCAGGATTCTGGAATAGAGGCTTCAAATCATGCAGATCTGAATTCTGAAATGTTAAATGGCTTTTAAATTATTCCTTTTTATCTGTAATTGACTATTAGAAGTCTTTGAAAAATATACATTTCAGTCTATAATCTAGGAGTATAAATTTCAGAAGCTTATTTGTAACAAGTAATGATTGCTTTAATTTTGGGGGGGGGGTGGTAACACTTGAGATTCAATTTCAAAGTGTGCCCCTACTTCTAGTGTTCCAAAGTAGATAAACAAAACTTTCCCTTTCTCCTCCTCTCTCTCTCTCTCAACCTTTCCTTCCCCGCCCCTCCCTTTCTCTCACTATATTTTATCATATACTTTATAATTATAATGTGTTGTCCTATGACTAGTTGCTCACCACTCAGACTATTCTAGGCTGAAGGATACAAATAATTTTAACCCTTTGCAGAAACTTGAGGCCAACCTTGAGGGTGCTGCAGACCCGCCCTGCACAAAGGCCACTGGGAAAGTAAGTGCTGGCTTAAATCCAGCTGACACTCTACTTCCGAAGAAGGGGACTGAGACCAGGGAGTATGTCCACCAAAGAGGCTATGTCCATCCAGTTCACACCAAGGCACTGTTTGGGCTAATACTGCCCTGCGGAAACGCCTCCATCATCATTTTATTTTATTTGCCTTTCCCCTGACCTTTCCCTACTCTGTTAGTTTTTTATTAAAGCGAAGCAACCCGAATTACAGCAATATTTCAGCAGTAGATGCCCAATGACTTTATATAAGAGTTTGCTGCGATTTCCCAGTATTTTGTTGACTTCTTGATGAAGCCACACAAAACATACTTGTTTCTCATCGGCCACATTTCAAGTGCTCATAGCCACATGTAGCTATTGACTACCATAATGTGCAGCAGGGAAAACATTTCCATTATTGCAGAAAGTTCCACTGGACAGTGCTATCCTAGAGGGACTAGAACAACGATAATAAACAAACAAGTGAACAAGGTAATTTCAGAGAGTGGTAAGTAGAAAGAAGGAAATAGAATAGATGTGATGGAGTGCAGACTAAGCACACAGGATGCTGAATGCTAGAAAGCAGCAGCCAGGCAAAGCTCTGGGGGCTGATCCTCCCAGGCAGAGAGCACAGTGAGTGCAAAGGCCCTGAGGTGAGAAGGAGTTTGGCGTATTTGAGAAATGGAAAGGTCAGTGTCGTGTGGGCTCAGTGCAGCAGGAGAGGCAGGTGGAAAGATAGCAAGTCAGAGAGGTTCAGGGGCCATAACCTGCAGGGCCGTATATGCCATGGTAAGGGCCTGGATTTTGGTCTAATTGCAATGGAAAAACACTGGAGAATTTTAAACAAGGAGTGACGTGACCCGACTTGTATTTTTAAAAGACTGTTCTGGCCACTTGAAGCAGGTCTTATAAAGGTGAATTTCCGGGACTGGCAAGATAAGGGGATAGATATAAAATTGTTATGATAAAGGAATATATGGGTATATTTTAAATTGTGTATTCCTTAGTGCCATAATTGTATGCTATCCTTAAATCACTTCTGAAAACTAAAACCTCGTGTGGAATTGTCAGAAAAGATGAATACAAATTCTGTCCAGAAAGAAGAGCAGGACTGTGGCTAAGGTGGGGCTCAGAGTTCTGTCTCCCCGGAGGTTCTTTTTCTCTGCCCTCTGGGGAAAATGACAGCACCAAGGGGTGCTCAGAGCACCCGCAAAGTGGATCAATCACGGAACACGGGGAGCTTGGTCCAGTCAGAGGAGCGACATCCTTCTGGAAGGGCCCGAGAAAGTTCTAAACAGGACACTGCCAAACAGCCAGGTGGCAAATCATAAACCAGCACAAAAAGGGAGGAGCAAAGTCATAGATGTGGAGAGAGCTGATAATAGAGAAATTTGATATCTTAAAAAAGGAAAGGCAAGAGAGGGCAACATTTTGGAATATGTGGCAATTCTCTAGGTGTGTTACTCTAGGATCCAGAATTAAAAAGAAAAAAAAAAAGTTAGCAAGGGAAAAATAGATCCCAGGATGAGATTCTGAGATGAGGACGAGCAAATGAGTCTTCAACAATATGGGAACTCTGTTAATGGCCTCTGTCAAAACTACGTTGTATCCCTCTTTTTAAAAAAAAAATAATAGAAGATGATTCTTCTGTTTACTAATTCTGTGGCTTAGAGCAAATCCCTCCGCATCTGAGAATAGGAGGCTTCAGGTGTGTTCTTATGCCTCCGAGATCTCTCTCAGGTCTAAGATGGAGATGGTTTATTGAAATTCCAGGAAATTCCTTCTGGAAGAATAATATAGAAAGTTAGAAAAGAAGAAAAGAAAGAAAATTTTTGTGACAGAACTTTGTGTTAATAGCTTTAAATCAAAGGCAGTAACAGTAGCTGGAAGCAGGAGCAAGAGACGAGCTATTTGTAGAGCTAAAGAGGTTCTGTACCATTGTACATATTGAGAAACTTTATTAATGCAAGAAAGAAAAGATTGGGATAACCCATTTCACTGGAAACACTGCAGGTTCTGAGGATGGCCACATATTTACTGTGTGTATTGATTCAAGAAGAATTTCACTTTGGAAAGGTTCATGATAAAGGACAGAAAATAGGAGCAATAGGATGGATATGAAAGGCTGCATGGTATTTGCTTCTTATAAACTCTGCGCTTTCATTCCACTAGCCCATGTGATGTTTCCGTGCGTCTTCCTCTGGCACATAAAACTCTGCGCTGGGCTATCAGTAGTAAAATACAGAATGTGGGCTGGATTTCAGCCCCTATTCATCTCTTTGTGAACAACCATAAAACCCATGACTTTGCTTAGCTGAGTGCCTCAAATAGGCTTCCCTATTTCTGTGTGGCAAAAGGCTCCCCATCCTTCAAGAGACATGGGCGAATGCCACTTTGTCCATGAAGCCTGCTTGAGGCTTCTCAGGCAGAATTGATCTCTCCAGTTCTGCTTTTAAACATTTGGGGTATCCTCTTAGGATTGTGCCTATCATCTTTAATTACAGTTTGGGGTTTTTGTTTGTTTGTTTGTTTGTTTTTTTAAGAAGTTTTCCTTCTTTGCTGGATCTTGAACCCCTCCGGGCAGGATTCTCATTTACTATTTTTGCTCACCTTCGCACCTCCTGTAGTGCTCACCAGAGAAGAAATACATAATACACGTGTGTTGAATTAATGATGCGTGGTTAAAAATTATTGTCGATACGAAGCAAAACAGGTGGAAAAAAGATGGAGGAGAGAATGTCTTCCCGTCAAGATAGAGGTACAAATGCAAGGTTCAGTAAGAGAAGATTCTGAGGGAGAGCTTGAAAGTAGTGGTGTGGGAAGAATCACGAAGGCCAAAAGAAAGAGAATGTGAAGAAAGAAAGATGGCAAAGAGAGAAAGCCAGCAACTTCAAAGATAAAGGTGTTCAGAACACCAGCAAAGATGGGAGTAGGGGGAGGAACTCAAGAAAAATCCAGGAAAACAAGCAAAAGCAGATCATTATCTCCACCACAAGATGGGAGAAATGTGGACAGAAGGAAGAAGGCAGGCCCAGGAAGAATGTGTGTGTGTGTGTGTGTGTGTGTGTGTGTGTGTAGAGAGAGAGAGAGAAGAATCCAGATTATGGGGATTGAGATTAGTAGGTCATTTTTTCTTGGGGCTGAAAATAAATAATTAAAAATATAGGGAAGAGAGCAGGGAAGATTAGTATTCAAAATAAGCAGTTCCAAGTATAGAGCATCATCGTGAGACCTTGCAAGAGGAAAAACTCGAATTGCTCTTGGAAAACACAACGCGGCAGGAAAGGAAAATGCCAGGCATTGACTTTACTGTGGGAGGTACCTGGTCCAGCACTGGGGGCTTTGCAAATTTGTTTCTGAGAAGCGAAAGGATGTCAGCCTGCTCTTTTAGTGCTCCACACACCTGACTCGCAAATGGACTATAATAACTGGCAAGTGGGAGGTAAGGAAAGAATAGCTGTTAGTATCGAAGCTTGGACTATTATTTTAGAGAGTTTGTACTAAAAAGGGAATCCATTTGGTGAGAAAGCTTAAAAAGAAAAACAGAATCACTTAAAAGAGAATATTAAAGTTCTTTAGACGAACAAGACCGTTTGTCCGTTTGGGCCCCTTAGCATCCATCGTACTCCTTTTTCCTTTGGGGAAATAGCACCTATCATGATTTCAGAGGGAGGTAGGAACTCATCTTTGTCTCTTAAAAGGTGGGCAGACGCTCCTTGCCTCTGAGCTCTGGCAGGTGAAGCAGGCCTGAGACCTCCGGCTCAGCCAAGAGATGCCCCACTCCCAACTTGGGGTCTTTAGGGAAGGACATAAAAGACAGAACGGCTCAAGATCATGCATTGTGGCTGCAGTGAAATCCAAAGTCTAGCAGAGCCCAAGTACCCTGCAACATGTTGTCCTTACCAGTGTCCCTGATGTGGGACCTTGACAGGGCTCTGGCAGATTTCAGCTTCTCTTGGTACTTGTGCCTTCCCTGAACATCCTTCTTCGGTCTTCCTCAATTCTCTGAGCTACCTGTTAGCCTTTTAAGAGATTGTTTTTCTGTTTAAGTTGCCTAAATTGATTACCAAAAATCCTCCTACAGACTGAATGTTTTTGTCCCCCTCAAGTTTGCATGTGAAATCTTAATGCCCAAAGGGATGGTATTTGGAGATGAGGGACGCTGGAGGTGATTAGGTCATGATGGTAGATCTCTCATGAATGGAATGAATGCCCTTACAACATAGGCCCCAGAGAGGTCCCTGCTCCTTCTACCATGTGGGGACATAGTAACAAGATAGCCATCTAGGAACCAGGGAGCAAAACCTTACCAGGCACAGAATCTGCTGGCCACCTTGATCTTAGAACTTCCAGCCTGTAGAACTATGAGAAGTAAATTTCTGTTGTTTGTAAGTTACCCAGTGTATGTTATTGTGTTATCAAAGCCTGAAAGACCAAGATGAAACTCAACTGTGTATACAATAGTCCCCCTTTCTCCATGGGGCATATATTCTAAGACTCCCAGTGGATGCCTGAAATCTCAGATAGGACCAAACCCTATACATACTATGTTTTTTCCTATACATACATGCCTATCTTAAAGTTTAACTTCTAAGTTAAGCATAGTATAAGATTAACAATTAATAGTAAAATAGAATGATTGTAACAATATATCATGATAGGAATTATGTAAATGTGGTCTCTCTCTCAAAATATCTTATTGTACTGAACTTACCTTACCTCTTCTTGCCATGATGTGAGACAACAAAATGCCTGTGTAATGAGATGAAGTGAGGTGAATGGCACAGGCTTTGTGATATAAGATTAGGTTACTACTGACATTCTGACAGTAAGTCAGGAGAATCATTTGCTTTGGGACCTTTGTTGACTGAGTGTAACTGAAGTAGGGAGACATGATGCCATGGATTCTGGGAGCAAATTAGCTGAATCTTCTGGGTATGGGACTCTCACAAAGTTGCAATGAAAGTGTCAGCCAGACTACGGGGAGGGGTGAGGAGACCTCATTTGAAGGCTTGACTGGATGAGGCGCTATTTCTGAGCTCATTTATGTGGTTGTTGGTGGGTTTCAGGTTCTTGTGGGGTGTTGGACAGAAGAAACAAGTTTCGCGCTGATTGCTGGTCGGAGGCCTCCCTCATTTCTTTGTTGTGTGAGCTTCTACATACGGCATGTCTACAGCATGTCAGGTGAAGTCTTGGAGCAAGCAAGAAAAGCAGAGAGAGAAACTTGCATTACCTAAATTCAGAAAGAGCATCCCATCATTTTCCTATATTCTGTTTGTTTGAAGTAGCTCACTAGGTGCAGGTTGGAATGACATGAAAGCATGAATACAAGAAGGCAGGCTCTTTGGAAGCCATCTTGGAAGCTGCCATCACACCGTGATCAACACACATGATCTCTGTGGGTACTTCAGGTTCTTGGTGGGGAGCCAGGTGAGGGGAGAACACAGGAAAAACAAGTGGGAAAGGATCAAGAAATTCAGGAAAAAGTAAGACTTGATGGAATCCATGCAAAATGGGTTACTGCAAATATTTCTTAAGAATAAACAGAGAAGGATATGAGAAATTTGAACCTCTTAGGTCAAGAAGTTACATCCTGAGTCTCTTTGGTCAACAAGTTGCATCAGAATTTATACCATCAGATTGCAAGTAGTAGGCATTAATAGCTGACAGAACACTTAGCTTGTAAAAAGTAGGTGAAAGGGGAACCGCCTGAAGGGAGGCAGGCAGAATTTCTAGGTTATACCCAGAAGAAAGCATTCCACAAAAGAAGGCACAATACACTCACAACCAAGTGTATGAGGTGGCGACGTGATTGGGGAAACCGGCCAATTTGAAGGCAGGTAAAAATCATTAAAGAGGAATGGTAAGATTGATGATGCGGGCATGTGTCTGTATCAGCAATATAAATCCATTTGGAAAACTATGCAGTGACTTGAAAGCCAGTCCATATATCTAGTCAATAAGAAAAAGGAAACTATCTCACAGAACTCTGTTCATATGCGGTTGATGCATCAGAAGGTAGACTGTAACTTCCAATGATAATGAATATTTGTAGACAGAGTACAGAATCAATAGAAAATAAATGCAGAAGAATGCTGGTAAGAATGGAGAAAAAAAGGAGGTGGGGGGAAATTAGGGAAGGAGTCCCCTTTGAAATCCTAAGGGTATGTTTGGGAGAAAGAATCATGCAAGACAAAATTAAGAAGAGAGGCTGGAGGAAGACAAGGAGAAAATAAAAACTTGGGAAATACAGAGGGCGGGGTCCCTATGGAACTGATTCTGCCTCATCAAACGTTTTTAATTCCATTTTTTATACATAAGTTATAACTGGCAACCTCTGTTGAGACTGTTTTTTTATTGCCTTATGGAAAAGCAAGGCCAACATGATTAAAAGGCAATGTATTCTCTTCCCAGGGAAGGGGAGCTGGGAATGATGAAGCCAAGGCTTTTCTTCAGAGTGACATTTTTAATGTTACAATTTTAATAAAAAATAAAGAAAAGGAGTGCGAAGATTAGGGGAAACATTTTAGGTTTCATCTTCCTCACTTTGAATGATAGTGGGAGGGGTCAGTGCCCTTTAAGAAGAAGAGAAATGTGATCCCTTCGAAAGGGGCAGGATATGAAAACAACAAAACAGCAACACAGAAATTATCACGAGGGACATAAAGAGGAGGGACGTGAATACCCCAAACAGATAATACCAGATAGATATCCTAAGAGAATATCATTCAAATAATGTAAAGTCTGGATGTTATGGGAATAATGATATGAAATAGAAACTGTCATATTTTGCAAATATATGAAGTTTCTAGGGTTTGCAGTGGCCTGGTAATACCAGTCAAAAAGAACAAATGTGGGATTAGAAACCTAGTGGCCAAAGGCAATAGGATATCTTTCTTTAAAGAGGGGACAAGCCCAGAGAAAGACCAAATACCTTACGATGTCACTCATTTGTGGAATTTAAGAAACAGAACAAATGAACAAAGGAAGCAAAAAGAGACAAACCAAAAAACAGACTTGTAATGCTACAAGAGCAAACTGATGGTGACCAGAGGGGAGGGGTGCAGGAGGACGGAGAAACTGGTGATGGGGATTAAGAGTGCCCTTGTCATGATGAGCACTGAGTCATGTATAGAACTGCCGAATGATTATCGTGAACACCTGAAACTAATAGAACACTGTTAACCAAACTGGCATTAAAATTAAAATAAATAAATAAAAGATTAGCAATGAAAAAATAAAAAGAGGGGGCAAGTCATGGATGAAGGCCAAAGGACTATTCACAGAAAGATGAAAGCCTCTGATCAGAATTATGTGATTAGAATTTTCCCTTTAAAAGGATATCGACTCCCACCTCTTATGTATTGAGCCTACAAGAGTCCCAGTGTTGAGGGTCAAATCCCATCAGTGGCATGTGTCCACATGGTGTCAAAGGTGAGACTAAGAATGATCACTCTCTGTTTTGTATTGGTATCCACTTATTTCTCCATCTATATTTTGACCAACTTGAGACACTTCTTTGGAAATTACCAAATAAGGAGTTATGACTATGAACACTGCTAACCTTATATGGTCTTAGCAACAGAAATAGGAAAAGAGAGAGGTCAGAAGAGCTTATGTTCAAAAAATTTACTTACTTTTGAATTTGGTGATTTTATATTTAGAAGCATGAAGCTATCAAAATCACAAACAGTAGTATTGGCACAGGGGGCAGACAAGAATGGGATGTCTGTACACAGATAAAACTTGGTCGGATCTGACATTCTCTCATTAGGATTCTCTATTAATTGATATCTCTGCATGTCTTAATTATAGTGGTAATGAAGGTTCATAAATATTAATTCAAAGGTACCAAAAATTTGTGAAGTACCTTCTAAATCATCAAAGACAGATTAGTTGCTGTTCAGTCCAGCTTCACAGATAAGTGAATTTACGGTGCTGTAATTTTTTGAAAAGTGTTAATCTGTATAATACAGATCATCCATTTTCAGGCCTCAGGATAGCAAATTGTTTATTCTATTGAACTCTGAACAATTCCCAGACATACATAAAATCCCTATTCCTAAAAATCCCATTATTTTTATACCATGTTTCTGGTGTATAAAATATCCAGCTCACTGTAGCATAGGAAGTCTATAACATAAACAACTCCCCTTTTGCTGTATTTTCATGGAAGGCTAAAGAAAAAAAAATTCTCAAAATTTATAAGAACTTTTGCTGTATTTTCATGGAAGGCTAAAGAAAAAAAAATTCTCAAAATTTTTTTGATCAGGTGAGATCAAATTATAGTGTTTGAGTTCCTTGAAAATAGATGTTAGAAAGCCATGATAGAGATCATTGTTTCTTTTAATGAAGAGAAATACTTATTCTACTGCCAGTATAGCACAGCAAAAATGTATCTACATAATTTTAAAAATTAACTTCCAAATAACTGGTGATCAGGAGTGGTTACATTTTTCCTTTACTGTGGATAGCTTCTAACTTTTATATTTACATTTTGTCCTTTTTCTTAAATGGAGTTCCCATTTTCTTAAGTGGAGTCATTATTGGGTTTCTTTTACTTATGTCCAGATATTAATGACCAATATTTTGGTTTTTGCATGCTGCAGGGCTAACCATATATTCTGGTATGTTAATACTTATGTTAAACTATGTCAATCAAAGAACCTATTTGTCCCTCATTTGTACAAGAACTTAAATACAAAAATTTGAGGTATAAAACAAATGACATGATCTACTGGAAGTGTATAAAATTCATTCATGTGTAATATCGAAAACTTTAAAAATATTTATTCATAGGCATCATTATGTAGACATAACATGAAAAATTTTGCTTACCATAGATTTTTCAAATGGGAGAAACATAATTTGCCATTTGAGGAAATGTGATTATTCCCTCTTTATTTCATTATCTACAAATTTTATAGTTCTAATTACAGTGATTATTTTTAGTTCATGCCAATAAGTTCTACAAACACCTAATATTAGCACTTCAAAAGATGAATTCAGTTTTTATCAAATTTTTTTTCCTTTATGGTCTTTTTTAATGGTACATGCTCATTTTTTGTTAGTTGACAACCTACAAATATCCTTACATTCTTTAGACTTTTCAAATGAATACTACTTGGTTTTTCTAATATGTTATAATCTATTTCCTTGATATGATGCCTCGCCTTTTAAAAATACCTTCAAAAGTACCTTTTGTTACTTGCAAATGTCATTCTAGTATAAGACCCCTGTTTTCTCTTTACAACTTCTACAGTAAAGAAAGGATTTCCCCTCTTTTTTATTGTTTCAGTGATCAACAAGGACCTTTGGGGTGCTTATGAAGGCCTCAGAAAGAAGATGACTGTGACTAACTATGAGCCTTAAATGTTACTATACACGATGTAATTAAAATTTTAAAATCTCACTGAATTACATATAATCATAACATAAATACAAGTTATGGGAGTCATTTAAGTACAGCATAAATGATGGATACTGTTTTAAAACATTTCTTCCTTGATATATTTCACCACAAAATAGAAAAGTGGTATGCACATATATCCAGAATTTTAGAAAGGGACTTAATGACTCAGTTTTATGAAGGGAAAAAAATGTCAGGTTAATAAGACTTAGTGAAAAAAAAAAAAGAAACACACTGAAAACAGAATTTATTATTCATAATGGCAAAATACACTTGCTATAGTTATGTATTTAGTACAGACTTTCCCATGTGAAGTCCTTAAATGATTTTGCAGTCAAATATTACTACCCATTTTGTAGATTAAGAAAAGTGGTGGGGGATGGTTATGTGAGTAGGGGATGGGTATTAAGTAATTTATGGAGGATGACACAGTGGACAAGTAAAGGAACTGGGAACAAATAATAGCTTCTGTGTGCTAAAAACATTGCCTTCCCATATGCATCACTGACATTTTGCACAAATGTCGATAAACATCTGTCAACGAATGTTAATTTAAAAGCCTCTTTTACATTGTTCTGACGTGAATATGTTAGGATACTAGTATACGTGTGTGTATGTAATACACATATGTTTTATGTATAAAACCGCATTTATAGTTTATACACACATGCACACACACACACATACACACACACAAGACTCAGACGGGTTTTGATGGAACTTTGCCCCTTCATATGATTTTAAAGGTCTTTGTAAATGATCCTCCTTAGAAAGCTTCTGGGAAGTAAGAGGGCATATTACTCAGGCTGATAGTACACTTAGATTTGAAGTAAACTCGTAATACCTTTTAAAGAATCTGGAACCAGTCTTTAGAACAATCTGAAAATGTTATATAAAGTCGTAACACAGGATAGATAAGTAAAAGAAAGTAAAACATATGTTAAAGGTATTTTTTAAAAATCACAAAGACTATTTTCTTTGTAATTGGTTTAGACTCCAGACTGCAACTTTGACACCATGACTTAAAACTTACCAAGAGATTTATGTTTTGCAATTGACATTTTAAAGTGAAGATTTACTTGAACTGGTACCTAATATGTTTTATGTAATCAATTCCTTTGAGGTCAGTTTTCATAGACACAGAATTCCCTTAACATTAATCCCTCCTTTAGCAATATCTTCATTGTTGGAATTTGCAATTGAAAAAAAAAATTAATCTTTTTCAAATTAGGTTTTTCAGTCCCAGGTAATTTATTTGTTTCACTGATAGAAGATTTTCTTTAAAAAATGCAAAATAACTTAAAAGTGGATGCTATGGGGTCAGTGTAAGAAAAAAGGTGGAAACTAAATAAATCAGGCATTAATAAGACATGGGAAGTTTAATTATATAGATGCTTAAGTTCCTAATGAAGGAACTGAATAATGGAGTTTCTCTCTTGTTTTAAACATTATACTATTATTCAAGTTATCTGTACACAACACTTAAAACTCATAAGCTTTATTTAGTTATCTTTTCTATTTATTAATGAAATTTTACATAGACTACTTGGTGGATACCATAATTTGATGGATGGATGATGTTCAATAAACTGTTGTTCCATGAGTCACATTTTTGATTGTAGCTTAATTTCTAGTTTTGATTTAAGAATGGAACAATATAGCTAAAAGTTGGGACATAAGTAACTGAGCATATAGTGGTTCGCTATCCCCCAAATAAATTTTATTAAGCAAGAAAATGTTTTCTAATTAAGCATACTTACATATTCTCAGTTGTTAATTATGTTCTCTTGTTTTGGCAAATGAAAGATGAAAACACCGTTTACATTCTTTGGCATCTTGTTGCCTTTATCATATGTATTGAATAGTTTGTATATTTTTGATGTCCATTTATTTATAAAGAAAGTAATTTTGAGTCTACTAGGCACTGCTTAATGAAAGCCAAGCGCTCACCATTTCCATGTAATTGATTAATTCCTGTGGAATATAATGGTAAGGAATGCTGGATTGGTAGGTTTTATCTACCAGGTCCAGTAATACTTGCAAAAGGGGGGTTGGTCATGTTTGTGTTGGGCTTCCAGACACCTTCACGAGTCCTAAGAAAATACCTGTCCTGTCTTTAATAACAATCTTTCTACATGTTATGTGTTATTACTCTATCATCAACAATGGTACTCAAGTATTTGCAAAGTTAATTTTTTTTTTTTTCCCTCAGAGTCTTGAGATGGTGACTTAGGCTCATGAATAGATTTTAGAGTTTATGTTTAGAGAAATAATTAGTGGTTTTCTTTCCCCCCAGCCATTTGATCTTAAACTTGAAATATTT